>NW_024884253.1:23974400-24161136 GCF_019232065.1 Centrocercus urophasianus
AAGAAAAGAAAAGAGAAAAACATAAGTGAAATAAGTGATTTTAAATTACAAAGATAAGGCATTGTAGCTGATCTAATAGGCATTCTATATTCATCTGATTTTTTTCTGTTTGAAAAAAGTTACTATTTGGATTTTCTATTATATTTTACTGCTCAGGAAGACCTTTTCTCATTGACTTAATAGAAAGACTGTCAATATTGTGATGTTTAAGCCTAGATTACCTCACTGCCCTGCAAGCAAGTAATTCTTAGATAATGTATAAAAAATTGGTACAAAACTGTTTTCTCTACTTACTCCTAGAAGTAATTCTTGAAGTCACTCTTTTCTACCCAGTTTTTCTTGATAAGGGATTTCTCTGATTCATCTGAGACCAGACTCTGCATTTGATCTAACTGGCACACTGCATAGATGACAGGGAGACAAGGGCTTTGGAGCTATAGAAGAAATGACTCAACTTCACATACGTCCCCCTCATCCCTTTCTTACACAGATTTACTGTGAATGCCAGGATTTATATTGGGCTTGGGTAGCTGTAGATTTCTGTAACCCGCTGGAGTTCCACAGTGTAAGGATTGCAAAGGAGATGGCAAGGTGGTTATAGCATCTCCTGGAACCCATTAACACAAAAGTAATGTCACAGCGCTAAGATCAGACAATTGCTGCTCTATTTGAATGTGTATAGAACATAAATATCTTAATAATATTTAACTAAGGATAAAAAAAAGGAAATAATTAGAAAATCATATTGATCTCTCAGACAAACTCTCCATGATGACAAAACATGCAGAATAAATAAAAGCAAAACAAATTCAGTTTTGTCAGCATCCATGATATCCTTTTGACTTTAGTAACAATCAGCTAGCAAAAAAAGGAGCAAGCATCTGGCCATATTACTTGAATCTGAAAATGAACAAAACTTATTTTCATGGAAAACAAGAGTGCAGACAAATGCCTGTCTGCACTAACAATTTTAAACTAAGGAATTTTAAAATGTTTCTTTAATCAAGTAAGAGTTTCCAGGCAAAATTGACTATTAATGATGAAAGTCTGTGATCAGCTCACAATCTAAAAGTAATGTGAGTTACACTGTGGTTGAAAATTGTGCAAGAAATCATATAAATAATGAACTTTACAGAATTTAAGAAAACATGATTTCTTTTGTGATCATACTATAAGGCCATAAGGTCTTTGAGAAGTAGTTTATACTCAGCAGTTCACTTCTCGTGTCTTTAAGGAATATTTTGGCCAAAATGCAATGTGTTTTTACATTTATGGATGAAAAACTTTATTTCATTAACAAAGAAGTACCTAGGTGGTACCCAGGCATTTCTAAGTATTACGGTGTTCTTTTCAGATAGGTGAATTGGGTTAAATCTACAAACGGGAAAAAATGATCTCAGTTCTACTAGAGACATTTGGATAAATATATGTCTATAGAATGTGTTAAGTATGTATTCAGTCCCACAGATGTTCTGTTCAGAAAAAAATGCATTGTAAACTGTTCATCTTTTCTGAATTTTCCTTTTTAGCAAGGTAGAGGTTTAAATTACAATTTGAATTGTGAATGTTTGGGTATACATTGTTATATAGCATACAGCTAAGTAGGAACTCAAGAATCAAACCATGAAGAAGCATATGTTGCTAATAACTTTCTCAATTGTCTAGCCAATTACATAAGTTTTGTAGCTGAAGATTTTATTTTTATGAAAAATTTTTTTGATATAATTACATTGTAAAATTATATGTATTCATTCATAAGATTCTGTCCTTCATTTTCAGATAAATGACTTGTCACTTGTGTCTGTCAGGGAGTCTCTGAACAAGGTTGTTTAAGATGTCAGCACCAGTGACATGGTAATATCATCATATCAAACATAAGCAAACTTTCCACTTAAATCTAGAAGAATAGTTTAAATGATTGTCAAAAATGGAAAAGTTTACATCATTTTCAATATTTTGTTGTTTACTGCTTCATCCAGAACTGGTGACAAGGAATGACAACATTGATTTGGTACTCAAAAAGATGGCATCAATATGAACAGCTGACTTGAGAATGTGTTGATATGCTCTACAAAAGTACATACAGCTCTTTGAAAGCTGCTTTTTTTTTTTTTCAGGCACTCAGACGTGACTTTAACTTTTATCATTAAGTGACATATATTATGATTTATTCATGATGGAGATACTCATAGCATTCTGCTGAAAGTATTTGCAAATGTTTAGAGAACTTTGAACTTTGGGGTAACTAACAACTCTGAGGCTGCTATTACTGTTGTTTGTCATTCCATGATACTCACTCGTGTAAATGCTAAAAGTTATTCCTTGAACTTATCATGTTTTCCAGAAAAGCCATCATCTTAGCTGTACTGATGGAGATTATATTTCTGTACATGAAATACAGATTTTGAGAGTACTAACCAATTTCCAGAAGTTGTCAGTGATAGAGTAATCAGCAAAATACAAAAAATAGTACGTTTGAATATAATATATTTACCCCCAGAAGATCTCAGGCTACATTAAAGACTGGACAACTTCAGAGCTATCTTCTGAGATGGACATTTTGCATGTTCTTATTTTCGTCTGAAAGAGAAATTAGGTACCTAGAGAATAAGGAAAATTGCCTCTTTACACAGTATTTGTATTCATGATTGAAACCGTGCAGTGAGTATTGCCCCATGGTAAGCCTAATGGACTGCAGACATGAAGGAATATCAAGACTTATTTTTGAAATCAGTGTGAAAATGTGTTCCCATATGTTTATTTCTTTTTATAAAGGTTTTCTTAGCTGATTTCTCTTTTGTCATGGATTTTTACATAGTATAAACAGGTAGTAAAAAACTATATATGTATTTTCAGTAATCACAAAAAAAAAAAAAAAAAAAAAAAAAAAAGGATACAAAAAATGATAGAATAAAATACTATAAAATACTCTCTTCCCATTTTTGAAGTTTTAAGAAGAAGTTTTAAGAAGAAAATATTTGGGCAATAAATATTCCACAGGTAGAACATGTGTGAATAAACAGACCAGAACTGTTTTCAATATATTTGAACAGAAAAAATAATATTTAGACAAAGGTAATGTAAAAAGAAACAGTCTTAAAGCAACAGTCTTAAAGCAATATATATATATATTTATTTATGAGTAAGCGTAGGAGTTTGAATTCCCTGGGAACTCTTACAGTTGGTGCTGATGTTATTTCCCAAGGCAAGAAACTCATTATCATAGGTTAGGAAATAACTAGCACTCATATTTATCAAAACTAAATTAACAATTTATCTATGAAATTATCTTAAAATAAACTTTGATAGTAAGTAAAAATACCCACTTTTCTGTAACTTCTAGAAATCTTTTCAGTACACACTGCAGTGTATGAAGATTTCCCATGAAAATTCTACATTTATCAAGATCTAATTTTTATGCCCTCAGGCTTGAGAAACAAAAGGAAACACTCTCAGAAACACTTGAAAACAGTGGAAATAGCAATGCCCACCCCACTTTCTCTTAATCTGAATATCTAGGGTTGACTAAATCAAATGCAAACAATACACAAAGGGAAATTTTGTTTCAGAGTAATCTCCAAATGCCATTGTATCATTGTATTCAGTGGTCTGTGAAGCTTAAATTCACTTAATTGGGTTTTCTTTACATGAGAACTTTCTATCTATTTTATCTAAAGAACTGAAGAGGTCAGTTCGAGTCAGTTTGAGAAACATTGCTTATATTTTATTCTATGACAATTTAATCACTTGTAGCTAGAAGTGTATGGTGTTTTCCAGCTACCTCAAGTGAGAAAAAATGATACCTAACAAAGTATTGTAATTAACCCCAGTTAACAATAGGATCAGTAGGATTCTTCCAAATGTCTTCTACCTAGATTTCAAAATGCATAACTCATTTTTAAGTGGGGTTCAGAAGAATGCAAGTAGATTGTACACATGCATGTTTTTTTAGTACACAAGGCACATATTTTTTAAAAATGGTCCGCTTGGAAATACATAATAATTCTGATTTAATTTAATATAAAATTTAATTTAAAAGCTGAACATAGCATGTCCCTGGGAATTCTGGGGTGCACTGCATCACTTCTGTCAATGAAATACATTCCATGGGAAGAGTAACTTAATCTGAGGACCCTCAGGAACAAGTAACATGGAAACAGTAATTGATTTGTCACATGACCTGATTTCTCATTATTAATTTATTATTCATAAATTGATCAGCTTGGACAAAAGTTGCCAAGAGGTCCCAAAATCACTGACAACTGGGCAAACATTCAGTTTTTTATTGTCATTGATTAGACTCCTTCTTAAAAGTTATCTCCTGAAGTGCCACATGGGAACTGTTACAACAATTTTATTAGATATGCATTTGACTGCATTCATTTCCTGAAGACTGAAAAGTTTTGAGTTATACTTATGGATGGCATGTAGACGGCTGTACTATATGACCCCCCTTATTTTGGTGATTTTTAGAATCTATTGCAGAGTAACATTAGAAAGAATGATCCTTGCAGCTCTCTGCAGTTGCCTGGATCACTGCAAGAAATAAAGTATGCTCATTCATTCACGTTCAACAGTATATGTTCTGCTAAATGTAGTTGAAGGAGGATATGCATGCATACATCCTTTCATTCTTTTAAAACTGATCATTTGAGCTAACATGATGGATGATTGATTCTAGCACCACTAATGTATCAAATGTGCTGGAAAAATGGACATTACAGGACAGTTGGAATTAAAATGCCATAAAACAGCAAACCAAGAGATTTATATGCTGTTTTATTTATTTATTTATGGTTTATTTTTATTTTGTATTTAAGACAAAGCCATGAAAAGCATTTGTAACAAAATACAAAGTCCGACGTATATACTGCATTCTCTGCACAAATCTAGTGAAAATATAAATGCTAATTTCTCAAACAATGCTACATCTCTAAGGTCTGAAATGTATTTATTTCACATTACTCACTTAATCTAACAGGCTTTTTTAAAAATCAAAGCTCAGGCTGTGTCTGTAGACAACTTAGTTAATTTGTTTTGCTCTTGAATATAAAAGTTTTGTACTAATACTATCAGTTAAGTAAAGTTCTTTTGATTGAGATTTAATGATTCCAGGCAAACGGCTTGAAAAAATGACAAATTTACTCAAATGAGTGATTTTTTAGAACCATGTATGTGGGTTGTATAGATTTCTGACAACACTTATTTGAGGCTTGAAGGACACCTTTTCATGAACTGTCTGGCATTTTTTAAATCCTACTTCAAGTTTAGTTTGAGATAAGGCTGGATGCTTTTGTCTTGTTGTGTAATGACATAAGTGAATTTTACCCAGAAAGGGAACAAATGTCAGTATTTTTGAATGATTGACTCAATGGGAGGGTATAGAACTGGTTCCTCCTCATAGCTGGTCCACTGTTGAGATTCTAAAAGGTCATTTGTGAAGGAACACTGGGAACTAGCCTCTCTAGAGCAGTATCCATATAATGATAGATCACTCAAATTAAAATGAGTGATTATATCGACTGTGACATTTTGATTTTTGTCACAAAAGACACATGGAGGAAAAAGTCTCATTTCCTGTGTGGTTTTAACTCAAAATTTCCTACCAATAAACTCTCAGAACAGAAAAACACCGAGGCCTCTAGTGCTAAGATAAACTCAGTCATCTCTGTTGCTCATCCCTGCCAAACCAGTGGCTGGATCTCACTCTGTGAGGTGCTTCACAGAGCACCTAACTTCTCCATGGAGTTATACAATACTACATACACAGCTTTCTCCCATCATACAGATGGGAGAAACACTAGTTTCTTGGATTCTTGAAACCCTATTTCCTGAGCACTGGTTATGCACAGGAATATGTCAGACCTAAAGTAAATGTATTTTAAGAGAATATAGTTAAAACTGTACTGTTCTCTGGTACAAAGGAAATCACTTGTGTAACAAGGTTTAAAGCAATAACCCTCCTGCGCTACATTAGACAAAGTATCGTCAACAGGCTGAGGGAGGGAAGTGATCCTTCCCTTCTACTAGTCCTGGTGAGGTCACACCTGGAATGCTGTGCCCAGTTTTGGACTTCTCAATTCATGGGAGATATGAACATACTGAAGAGAGTCTAACAAAGAACCACAAAGATGATAAAGCAATTGGAGAATCTCTACTATAAGGAAATGCTGAGAGAGTTGGGATGATCATCCTGGAGAAAGAAGGCTCAGAATCTCACTGATGTCGAAAAAAGCCTGAAGGGTGGCTGCGAAAGAGGACAGGACAAGAGAAAATGTGAACAAACTGGAGCACAGGAGTCTTCCTTTGAACACCTGGAAGGACTTATGCACTGTGTGGGTACCAGAACACTGACAGATGTTGCCCAAAGGTGGTGGAGTCTCTTCCTTGGAGTCCTTCAGAAGCTGCCTGAAAATGATCCTGAGCAACCCGCTCCATGTGGCCCTATTTAGAATCATAGAATCACAGAATGGTCTGGGTTGAAAAGGACCACAATGATTATCTAATTTCAACCCCCTGCTATGTGCAGGGTCGCCAACCACCAGACCAGGCTGCCCAGAGCCACATCCAGCCTGGCCTTGAATGCCTCCAAGGATGGGGCATCCACAACCTCCTTGGGCAACCTGTTCCATTGTGTCACCACCCTCTGAGAGAAAAATGAACTCTTAATATCTAACCTAAACCTCCCCAGTGTCAGTTTAAAACCATTCTTCTTTGTTCTATCACTATCTACCCGCATAACCATCCTTTCCTCCTCCTGTTTATTCACTCCCTTCAAATAAAGAATTGTGGAAGAAAGGGATGCCATTCAGAGGGACCTCAACAGGATTGAAAGGTGGGCCGGGTGAACCTGATGAGATTCAAAACAGCAAAATGCAAGGTTTTGTAATTGGGCTGGAGGAATCCGAGGCATCCATACAGACCGGAAAAAGCGGTCCTTGAGAGCAGCCCTGTGGAGAAGGACCTGAGGGTCTTGATAGATGAAAAACTTAACATGAGCCATCAGTGTGTCCTTGAGACTCAGAAGGCAAATGGTATCCTGGGCTCCACCAGAAGAGGGGTGGCCAGCAGGGACAGGCAGTTGATTGTCCCCCTCTACTCTGCTCTTGTGAGACCCCATCTGGAGTACTGTGTCCAAGTGTGGAGCCCCCAGTACAAGAAAGACAGGGAGCTGTTGGAGAGGGTCCAGAGGAAAGCCATGAAGATGATCAGGGGACTGGAGCACCTCCCCTATGAAGACAGGCTGAGGGAGCTGGACTTGTTCAGCCTGGAGAAAAGAAGGCTGAGGGGTGACTTCATTGCAGCCTTTCAGTACCTAAAGGGAGCCTACAAACAGGAGGGGAATCAACTCTTTGATAGTAGATAAGGGTAGATAACTGCAGAACAAAGGGAAATGGTTTTAAGTTGAGGAAAGGAAGGTTGAATTTAGGTTGGATGTCAGGGGGAAGTTCTTTACAGAGATGGTGGTGAGATTCTGGAACAGGCTACCCAGAGAGGTTGTGGGTGCTCTGTCCCTGGAGGTGTTCAAGGTCAGATTGGATGGGGCCCTGGGCAACCTGCTCTGGTATTAAATGGGGAAGTCTCCTGCATGTGGAGGAGGAGGATGGAGATTCTTGATCCTTGAGGTCCCTTCCAACCCAGGCCATTTTGTGATTCTGTGATTCAAATATTGGAAGACCACAATGAGTTCTCCCTGGAGTCTTCTCTTCTCCAAGCTAAACAAGCACAATGCCCTCAACCTTTTCTCAGAGGAGAGGTGCTCCAGCCCTCTGATCTTCTTCATGGCCCTCCTCTGGACCTGCTCCAAGAGCTCCACATCCTTCTTATATTGGGGGCCCCAGGTCTGGATGCAGTACTCCATGTACTGCATGAGAGGGCCTTCATGAGGGCAGAGTAGAGGGGGACAATCACCTCCCTGTCCCTGCTGGACACCCCTTTTTTAATGCAGCCCAGAAAACAGTTGATCTTCTGGGCTGCAAGCACACACTGCTGGCTCATGTCCAGCTTCTCATCCACCAGAACTCTCAAGTCCTTCTGCACAGGGCTCCTCTCAAGGAGATCTTCTCGCAGTTTGTATAAATACCTGGGATTGCCCCGACCCAAATGCAGCACCCTGCACTTGGCCTTATTGAACCTCATTAGATTTTCATGGGCCAGTTGAGCAGTGCTTGGACCAAATGACCCTCAGATGTCCTTTCCTTTACATACTCTGTAATTCTATGAAAACTTGAGTATGTGAGAAGATAAAAGAGAACAATAAAGGGAAATCAGAATAGTGATGTCAAACTCCCAGGAAGCTGGCTGGACTGCAGACTCAAGGGAGTTTCCTGTAAGACTATGGTAATTGTCAGAGAGAGCCCTTATTACTGGCTCTCAACATATCCAGACATCCCCCTTCATAAACAACAATTCAACAGGCACAGTTCAGCCTATAAAATTTTCTGAGGATCCTTTGACTCAGTTTACTTTCTGGTAAACCACAAACTAAGTTAGAAGAAGCAGCTGTCTTCCTAATGGAATGTCAATAAATTGTACTTCTCAGTTTTTGTCTGCAACATTCTCTTCTGTTCACCAGCAAAAATATTCTTTTTTTTTTTTTCTTCTTGATAGAGAAAGAGATAATTGTATCACAATTTGTTATTAATATTGTCCAAGAACCAGAGGTTGTAAAGGTATATCCACTGTAAATATATAATCTACCTTGGATGATAAGACCATAAATATTCTTTCTATGGATGTGGTTCTGTATTATCTTTTTTTACTTTTCCAGTGATACTTGCATACTGTGACATATGGAGCTGATTGGAGCAGCAGGATGCTGCATGGCCCTTCTTTTGGCATCAAGGTAATAGGTTGGAGTCAAAATACAAAGAATCAATACAGAAAAAAAATCTCAAAAACACAGGTGCAGGTTATTAGTTCCATTGATGCAGTTTGATGGACTGAAATAGAGACAAACTGATGTAAATCACTGCTGTTCATGAAAAGTGTTTTAAAATTTGACTGCAAGTGAAATTTTTTTTTGATATGTATGTGCAAAAATGAGTTTACATGAAAATGTAGCATAGTCTTTATGACGTGCTTACACTGAAGAACTCAAAATTATCTTATAGTGAAACTCTCAAAAACTTTGCTCTTTCCTCTTCAGTAAGCTTATTATGAACAAACACATGTCCTCTGAAAAATCACTGCATGAAATTTAATGTCTAGGTTCAATCATTAAAGCATGAAATAGGAATTATAAACCTAGTTTATGCACAGTTCTCAACACAACTCTTATAATAGAATTGCTGCAGACATTTATAATTACTAGGTCATTCAAATATAATCTGTTTTATTCATTTAGCACAGATAAATGAATAGAAGTTCAAAAGTTACTTCTTTTGTTAAATCCCTCAAATAAAATCTCTTTTCAGTTGATCTAGTAATGTCTCAATAGGTTTATAAAGAAGTCTAGGGAATCACAAAAAATTAAAAAGTTTGTAAATGTTACGAGTCACATTCTAAAGTCAACTTTGAGAACTAACCATCACTTCCAGCATGGCTGCATAAATCTGCTCCTGAAGTCTGAGCAAATGCAAAAGTGAAAATTTGGATCTCTCCACAACAGAGACAATTGTCTGTATCCAGTTTCCCAGAGGAGTTTTTCTTTATCCAGCTTTTCAGAACAGTTGTGCATAAAGTTATTCACACCTGCAATGCAAGGAAGACAGCTCATCACTGAAACTTTGCCTGATAAACTAAACACCACCTGTGCAAGGATCTGAAATTATATTGCATGTGAAAACTGCACTATTTTATAGAGCAAATTCTCAGCTACAAAACGTTATTTTTCAACAGAGTTACCACCATTCGATATGCGTTTCCACCAGTAATGAACAAGAGCCTACATGCCATCCTTGTTAAAATCTCCACCAGGAGAGGTGACCAGCTATTGCTGTAACCATTACAGAAATGTGTCATTCACTGCTTTGCTGTGCTCACGTCCACTGTTTGATGTCCATAAATGTTCAACAAGTGTCACTGAATGTCAGCGGGCGCCATCTTTTTTCTGCATGGAGGAATTCAATTCCACACCTTTGCCTCATACTTACTTCCATATCAGACATCGTTTTGTCAGACTGCCCCTCTGCTGACATCAGTCACATCATAACAAAATGTAATGGAATAATGGTGGGAGGGTTCAATCTCTACTGCTATACCATCAACACTTACTGACAAACGCCCAGCCACACTCTGAACAGCGGATGCTCTGCTTGCCAACTCCCCACAGCTTTTAAAGTGTTTTTTCTTCTTTTTATTTTTTATTTATTTATTTATTTTTGTCTCACGCAGTCTTATTGTATGAAATATCTCTTTGGCCAGTTTAGGTCAGCTGTCTTGGTTCTGTCCCAGCTCCTTGGGCTCACCTCACTGGCAGAGCAGTGTAAGAGGCTGAAACAACCTTGGCTCTGAGCAGACACTCTTCAACAACAACTGAAACATCGATGCATTATCAACATTTTTTATCTCCTACAGCCAAGGCATAGCATCATACTAGGTAATATGAATTAAAAATCAACTCTGTCCCAGCTGAAATGAGGACAACAGCACATCTTCTAATGATTTCATCATTTTGCAAGAGGAAACTGCCAGTTTTCCTTCACCACAGCCTTGATGAGAGCTATTTCCATTTCAGTATCACATAATTTTGAAAGACAAATGCTGAATTATAGTTTTAACAGGTTTTTTTCTATAGCTCTTTATTTATGACTAATGTTCCAGACAGTTCCCAGGTGTCAATCAATCAAACAAACAAACAAAGCAAAAAACACCTGAGATCTATCTAGCAGAAGGAAAAGAGTAAAAAAGAAACCAAACCACTGTGCTTTCTTTTTGCTGTTTTGGCAACAGGAGTTGGTTACACAGAGAGTAAGCCTACTGTCTCTTTCAGAAATTGCCCGCACACTCTCATTCACTGAAATTTAATAAGTAATTTTATTCCCAGGAAGCCTGGAAAAATAATTTTTTTGAGAGAAACTGGACTACTGCTCTGCCAAGCTGCATCTCAAATTTAGGAAGGGAAATCGAGGGGCATGGCTCTGAGAATAAACAGGTCTCCCAGGAGCTGCTCTGTGTACTTCTGCATAAAGTAATGTCTGAGGGCAAGTCTTAGATACTTTTCTTGTTGAATTTTCCCCCAGATCTTCTGGCAGAACTCTACATTAGTTTTATCATTACATTTCTCAACACAAGAAAATCTAGTTGAATCATGAAATCATTATTTTAGGAATCAGAAGAACAGGAATCATAGCTGAAGAGGAAACAGTGAAAATATTTACCATCTGCATTATTTCATTTAGGCAACCAAATTTGCATTGGATTTTATTTGGACAAAAAATATTGGAAGGTCATATATAGAAAAATATTTTAAACAATACTTTTTTGTGTGCAAATAACACATTGTTTAAAATATTCTTGTGTAGACTTATACATCTTTTCCTAATATATAGCCTATTTCACACTTTTTTGTGTACATAATTGTGAAACCATCATGTTTAAATATAGCATATTCTTATATACAAATTGATAACCTGGATATAATCCTCCATGTAAATGATTTTCCTTGATTTTTTTCACTTGCTTTTTAAAAATTACCTGCTACAACAACACCTTCCCTGTCACAGTGTTTAGTTGTGACAAAGTAATACCAAGTTACACCAAAATGAAGATAACCATAAATGAGAGCTCATTTCAGTTGGAAATGAAAATATCACTGTAAGCATTTGGAAGAATAAACAGAAGAAAGTGCCTTATTTGCACTACAACATAAAATTTTGTTTTTTCTTTATTTTTCCCTCCTGGACAATGAGTACATGGAGGCCAGCTTATTCTACAAGTTATTGAAACTGTTCTCTAAAAACAAGTTTGTTGTAGTAATGAGTTTACAGGAGACCAAAGAGAAAGTGCGACATCTCATTTTAGGTCCAACAGTAATTTAGAGCATTATTAGCAAACAAAGTTATCTTTCACATAAGGCTACTGGTGTTTTGACTAAAATATAATTTGCCTCTAATTGCGGAAGTCTTCTTCTGTCAGTGCTTTGCCCTATGAAATTGTGGTGATGGAAAGAAAAAAATAAATCTATGATTGATATTTGAGTGGATGTGTATTTCAAACTCTGATCAGGAAAATCTTGGTTATCTTGAGGAAGGCTGAAAAGTTGTATTTCCTGCTTGAAAGTGAATTTGTATCTTTGAAATTTGATAAGCTCTGAAATACTCAAAAAACCATGTGCTTCCAATAAATTTGTATGTTATTAGTATAAATCCAGCAACAGTTCCAAATCTTCCCAGGAAAGGCAATATTCAGATACTGAGGTAGTTGGTTATTCAAGGATTGGTCTTCCTATCACAATTTTTTTCCAGGAGTATCCAAGAATGGCAACTTCTTTAAAGCAGAAATGGTCAGAACAGAGGCCTTCTATGCCCTTTGCTACAAGTGCTGGCAGTTAGCACGAAGGAAACTTCTCCTGGAGAATTATTAATGTTGAAGACATTTTTGTCTATGAAAAAGCACCAAATCCTGTAATTCGATGCGCAAGGACCTCCTTGTAGGAGGACTGTGTTTCCTCAAGCGCTATGCAGATCTAGCTCTCTCTCACGCATGGTTTAAAAACCTGTAAGCTATGTCCCACTCAGGGCAATGCCAGGGCGATGACCAGTTTGAAAAGAGGAATCAAAAGCAGCTTCCTCAAGAGATGAGGAAGCTGCTCAACGACATATTTTTCTTAGGAATATTTTCTCCATTTATCTTTGTGAAAAAAAAGGAGAAAAAAAGTATAATTCTATACTTCCTTTTTGCAGTTATAATTATGTTTTAAAATGAGATCTGGCTGAGGACAGCTGCAAGTTGTGAGCTGGCCAAATGACATTGCTCTATTTTATTCTCATTAGGAAAGAGCACTTTTACAAAATTTCTAGGTAAGGTAATGCATTTACCAGATCTGCTAGATCTGGATACCTCCAATTCTACTGCTCTAGACAATCCCTCAATTTCCCTTCTTGGGCCAGGTGACAGTGTTGGCAAAGGAAACAGACCTGTCACAATGATCAACAGCATCCTCTTACTTACCATGGTGGTCATAGCTAGTGCACAGCCAGCAGGCACCAATGGTCTTCCTCAGGAAGACATGAACTTCTTGGGGCTGCCCCACTGCGTGCGTGCGGAGCTGTGTGCTGTAGCTTTGGCTTGGACATCTGCACTTCCACTGACTGCAATTACATAGCAGTAGGGTGGTAACTGTGCAAGACTTACCTGACAAGAGGAGAATTATTAAAGAAAAAATAAAAAAACAGAACAGCACAATAGAAAATGATCTGGCTGAGGAGGGACTGTAAAAGAATAGAGGTTCTTTCTTCTGGTATCTTACATTTATAAGAAAAAATATTTCTTTTATGGTGGAATCACATTGCATAGACATGAGCTCTCTCAAGACCCCCGTCTGGAACAACTTTTGGTTGATGATCTCAATCTGACCATGCTGGATCCTGCTGAAATTTCATGTTACTTCTGAAAAAAATGAACCACAGTACGAGAACATTTAAAACCTTGAGAAGTAGTGGAAGGTAGATTCTGCTAGAGCAGAAATTTAGGTGAACTGAGGCTGCAAGTGGGACATCAGACCCATTTGGAAAGCTGATTGAAAAAGATCAAAAAGGTCATTTTGTGGTGGGAGACAGCTTGAAAAGACCAGGTACCACAGAGGAAGAGACGCAGATGGGAAAGGTCAGGGTTTTGGCTGTGATGTCACTGCGGTAAGTCAAATCTGTTCAGAACTGAGAAATAACGAGGTGAAGAAATGGGATGCTGCAAAAGAGAGAAAAATAGCATATATCAACCTACAGCAGATAGAGTGTCAGTCTAACCAGCACTTGTCTATTGATATATGTGCATTCTCAAAGACGTGCATTAAAAATAACAGCAATATATTTCCTAACAAATTTCAAAATAAATTCTTGTACAAACTGCAGTGTGGTTTGCATTGCTGATTTAGAAGCCAGGCACTTGTCCCTTCATTATCAATTCATATTTTGATGTAATCTGTGGAACACGTGCTGCAATAACCTGACTTCACTGAACAACTGAGGAAATGAAGAGTCAGGGCAGACATGTTCCTATAGTTTGTCTTTTTTCTCTAGGACTGTGTTCCCTACACTTCTGTATTGTAATTCAATCAAGCCTTGCACATTTGCTGCTGACTGGGAGAAAGAAATGCCCTGGCACTTCATTGGCAGATGAGTTAGCTAGGAAAAAATAAAACAGTATTTCAGCTGAAGGCATAATTCTTTCCTGCTTTCCACCATCACCACCAACATTTTAAATTCCTTGATGTTTATTAATGTTTTCTGCTTTGAAGTAAGTTATTTGAAAGTATACTAAATAATATATTGGTTCTTTTTATATGAAGTAATTTACATTCATGATTTCCGACAGGGCTTTAATGCCACGGCATTTTTAAAAAATACTGACATACAAGATTCTGAAGTATTTTCAGAAGTGATATGGAGTATTTTGTCTCTTCTCTGTTTATTGTTGGTACTCAGAAAGGTGAGATTTCTCAGCAGGGAGTAGGGCAAACATCCAGTGAACTTAGACACAGCTTAAAGAATTGCAAGGAAGTACATATAGATACACAGAGGCAGGGAGCACTTTGTCCAAAGCAAAACAATAATTGATATCTAAAGTATCAAATGTGAATTGAGAAAAAGAAATTGCTGATACCAAGACAGAAAAGCCTAGAAACTAGAAATGCAAAGAAATGCATTTCCACATCTGAAAAACCATGTCTCTTTAATGGCATGGTTAACATTAAACAGTACTTGTGATAAATTAAACAGTAATTTGTGATAAATATTGAGCCCAGCACTGCGAGCAGGTCTATCAAGAGGAGAAATGTATCTGCTCACAAGATCCAGACAAAATGTTACCCTTTGGATTCTCTTCCATAGAATTCTAAGCACCTAATACCTCGGATCAACAAAGCATACAAGATGCTTTGCAGGCTTGTGCCTAGTTGTTTTTCTGTCTGTGATATTTAATTGTCCTTTTCTTTTTATTTTTTTTTTTTTAATCTACTTATTAATTTCAGTTTTTGCCTCATATAAATCTTTGTACCCACTAAGGTTAAGAAAACAAGTTTTTTGTTGTTGTTTGTTTGTTTGTTTGCTTGTTTTTCCCCCAGCTATTTTCTTCCTTTGCTGCACTGGATAACTGAATATTCACAAATTACACAGTTCTTTACCTTCTATACCTGTAGCAGTAATATTGCCACCCTAACAAACAAGTCCTGCTTCCACTGTCATGGACTCATCAGGGAAGGTCTCTAAAATCACTTATACAAACAAGCAAAACAAGATTAATATATTTCTTCTTTAATGTCAATGTCAATAATAATGTCAGTAAAAATGTTGATGCCTTATATGGGTAATTGCAACATTCTTTTTGTCTTTCTTCTTGCATTTCTGTCCATTCTGTAGTTTATATGCCTACTCGTGAAAAATCACAAAAAATAGTTTCTAAATTTGTTTGATTTGCATAAAGAATTTGTAACATCATGCTTGATTTAACACAATTTATTGTAACTCTTCCTGCTGACTTTAATCACAGCGCGATGCAGATTTCTTTCTGCTCTTTGTAAAGTTCAGCACAACCAGATTTGTCCAGGGCTCTACACATCTGCTTTGCTAATCTTTACACTGCAGTCAATATAAGTCATCTCAGTCATACCTTGTGCTAGCTCCAATGAATATACTTGATACACCTAAATATGCATGACAGAAAAAAATCAAAGGAGTTTTAAAGCCTAAGATGATACTGGCTCTCTAATGATTTGTATGCTAATGATTGCTAGCTTGAGAAGACTTTAAAGGAATTTAGGAGAAATGGTTTAAAACTAAAAGTGGAGATATTTAGATTGGACATAAGGAAATATGTGTAAGAATACAAGGTTTTTAAGATAAGGATAGGCACTGGAACAGACTGTGGTGGAATCCCCATCCCTGGAGACACTCAACGTCACACTGGACATGGCTCTGAGCAACCTGATCTAGCTGTAGGTGTCCCTGTTCATTGCACGGAGGTTGAACTAGATGGTCTTTAAAAGTCCCATCGAACTCAAACAATTCTATGATGCTATGATTCTATGACCTGATTTATCAGTTATAGCCAGAGGATGCCGACAGATCCTCTGGCTGTTAAGAAGGAGAGTCACAATATGGTGGGTAATACAAAGACTCTTGGAGGAATTAGGCAGGGTGTTCAGATGATAGTAGATCTTTTCTTATCTACTACTTGATCCAAATGAGCCACATTTCAGTTTTCATACTATAATCCATTTCATGTCTAATAAATGACCTATTTGTAGCATAAGGAGCTATAGATACTTCCATACACCAGCTTCAGATTGAACAAAATGTCAGGAAGGGATAATTCATATGTGTTTTGTCATATGAAGAATGAAAAATATTTGAGCTGAGAGGAAAAAAATATTTTTCACCCAAATGTACCAAAATATTTAGAAAATCAAAGCTTGTATTTTTTTTTCTTGCTGATATTTTTAGCTTGTTTGCTTTTCATTTATACTTGCTCATTTACTGCATTATTACTCTTTAGATTACTTGGGTATTAATATGACAGTCAATTTTACCATGATCTCAGTAATCTAGATTGTAATTTTATCAGAAACCAGAGTACCTGTGATATGAGATCCCTCTTACAAATGATTTCACAGAATGCATCTGTGCCAACTCATCAATAGAAAGGTAATCACTGGAAATAAAAAGAGGAGAAGAGCAATCACTGAAACCTTTTTATAGTTGTAAATGGCTGCCATGACAATCTTGAATCACACTAAAATATGCTACTGCAGCAGCTAAACAAAGCTGAATTATGTAGTCTAATTTATGAAGTCGCTGCACAATTTATACTATTAATGAACACCGAGGACAACTTTTGTATCCTTCTTGATTCTGTCTACTCTTCATTAATCTTCTTTACATCCTCTACAGCTCTTATGGGCCTCAGGGTCTGTCAGATTAAAGGATAGAGGGTGTGTTTTATCCACAGATTTTCTGTGCTTGAATAATTAAAAACAATATGCTCACATGGTTCCAGCTTTCAATTATTCCTTCATTCACACTAATCTTTCTTCTGCCTAACACATGCAATCTGCTTCTATGGTATGCTACATAAGCCTGAGGACAGTAAGTAGCAACTTGTCAGTTTGTTCTTTGTATTACCATTATCCACACTTGCTATTACAGTGTCCCTCCTCCCACATGCACACAGAGATGCATGTTAAACATCTTAAAATATCTTATTTCAACATTTCAATGACAGATGCCTTTCATCCTGAGATCCCATGATCAGCACCTTTCCTGCAGCTATGAAACTATTTTGGTTATGGTGGTGTGATTCGTTGTTTTTTCTTTGCCGTTTTGTTTGTTTGTTTGTTTCAGTGTTTTAAATATTATATTATACTTGCATGATAAAATAGGCTTCTCTAAGGTTTTTCTGATCACATCTTTGTGATTTGGCATGTGTTTTTTTTCTTCCCATGTACAGGACTGACATGATGCATCACAAGTGATGAGGTGTTCAAGGCCAGGATGGAGCTGTGGGCAACCTGGTCTAGTACAGGATCTGGAGATTGGTGGCTCTGCCTGTGGTCACTTGATGATCCTTGGGGTCTCTTCCAATCCAAGCCATTCTATGATTCTATGTGCTTGTCTGAGAAGCCTGTCCCAAGGGCAGCATTACATGTTATAGATTTCATGGCAAAGCAGATACTGGGAAAAAGATGAGCTGGAAGCTACTGTGCTGTTTGAAAACTACAATATAGTTGTCATCACTGAAATCTGGTTTCGGAATCATATTTTTCTTAAATTTAATGAACCAACTTAAAAAACAAATTGCTCATTTTAGTTCAGAAATGTTCAGTTTAGCTGCAATGAAAGAGAAAATTATACTGGAAGCCACAGACTAATGTATTTCAGAGCACAATTTTTGGAAATGTCTACACTTTCCAACACAATCTAGAAGGAAAACAAATGTAAAAATATAAGAAAATTCCATGTATTTTATGTGTAAATTTTAACATTACTGATGCTGAAAGAAAAGAGAAATTCAGTACTGACTTCTCCCAACCTTAGAAATTTTACATGTTCTAAATGAAAATATTGCCATAAATACTAGTATCCAAACTTTGTGTAAAATTTAGTCTAGTTTGACTAGTCATCTAAACAACTTTGCTCTTGAATCTCTTACAAGTAATTACAAAATAAAATAAAATAAAATAAATGTTTTTTGTTTACTTATTTATTTTTCTCTGAGATTTTAAAACGTTCTTGATTTTGGCTTTTAGAAGTAGCACAAAACAAAGCAAATCTAAATAAAAAGAAACTGTATTTCATAGCTCTACTATTTTGTGGGGGGTTTTTTGAGGGGTGGGGGGTCTGTTTTCAGTTTGATCTATTGTTGTGAATTTGAAAAAGCTATGAGGTTGGTTTCAAGTTAGTCTTTTAAGCACTGTTCTGAATTATTATTTTCTTCCAAAGTAGTCAGTTCATTGTCAGAAAATACAGATTCTCTAATTCAGAGTATCACAATTTGTAAAATTATTTCTTTTCTTTAGTACTGAAATAATTGCTTCTTGCTTATCACTTATATTTTTGTTTCTGCAATTAAAATGAAACAGAGGCAGAGTGAATTATCATCAACTCAAGGGTAAGAGCTATGGGACTCACACACTTAATTGTACAATTTTATTATATTTAGACAGTAAAGTTTACATCTGAAGTCTACAATACACTGCTTAGATGTACGAAGAATACATTTTATTGATCCCATACATCTCACAGTTGAACAAAACTGTGCTCGCTCATTCTAGCAAATCCACAACATAGCATGGGATTAAGGATGCCAAGAATGAATGTGGTATGGGAAAAAAAATCTTTTATGTTACATGTCTCTCTGTAGATAATATGAAAAAGAAATTCAGAGCTGGACAGTCTTTTCATTGCGATCCGTTCTGTAAATAGCATTCCTACAGCTCCAGATACCTGTTAGAATTTCACTTCCCTGATATTTCAATATTTAGGGAGTAGTCACATACCCCCTTTTCTTACCTGACAAACTATGAGTCCCAAGATGTAAATAAAATGTCTGTTAGGCCATAGTTTCACCCATCAGCAATACAAATCCCTCCTATTGAGTTGGATCAAACTTAACTGCATGAAACATTCACTAGGGGAAATGGATCCAAGTTGAAGGAGGGAAGATTTAGGTTGGATGTTAGGGGGAAGTTCTATACAAGGAGAGTGGTTAGGCCCTGGAACGGGCTGCCCAGGGAGGTTGTGGATGCCCCGTCCTTGGATGTGTTTAAGGCCAGGTTGGACGGGGTCCTGGGCAACCTGATCTGAATGTGTGTGTTTGGTGGCCCTGCTAGGCAGGGGGGTTGGAACTACATGATCCTTGAGGTCCCTTCCAACCCGGGTGATTGTGATTCTGTGATTCTGTGATATGTAAGTGCCACATTTTAAAGATGCCTTATATAAGGAGGAATATTTTTTTATAACCTTATTTTTTATAAATTATGGAAAGTGTTGAGACTGGTGACTATATATAGAAGCTTGGCTGGTGCAAATTTACGTCAATCTGTAAGGAGAAATTTACACAAGTGCAGACTTGTCCTGATGCTCTTTCTGGAGTAATCTGACCACAGTGAGCCTGTAAGCCAGCCTCAAAATATTAGTTAATGCAGCATGTCTTGAAATTAATTGGAAAATACTTTAAGGTTTGAATGGAGAGACAATTAAATGAAAATACACATAGCATCTTACTAATGATCAGGAGCATTGATCATCAGGAATTTGCTTGAAGCTATCAACAGTTTCACAATATGATAGTGATTAGTGTTGCTTTGTTTTGTTTTAAAACTGGCTTCAATTTCTGCAGTAGCAGTGACATAGTTCTACAAAACAATTTAGTTGAAAAAGCTGTGAGATATGACTGAAAGAAAAACTAATATTTCACTGCCTGAAAAAAAAAAAGTAGAAAAATGTTTGTTTTCCTTTACAGTGATATTTTAATGAACTAAGTCTTATGTTTTTGAAGAATATGTTTGTTCTGAGTTGAATTCAGGGGGCATTTTGTATTTATTGTATGACTATTCATCCAACAAAATAGAATGCTTTATCATGGACTGAAAGAGAGCAGCTGGCAAAAGATGATATACCAATATATAACAACATGGACAGCTAGTAGTCTGAAGATATCTTGTCCCAAGCTGTGAGCACCTTAACCACTCACTGATAACATATCTTATGTACTTGTACAATGATATTATTTATGTAAGATGAAATTGGGAGGATTATTATAAGCAGGTGTTTGTTTCATTGTTGAGACACGCTTATATTCGCTGAAGAGGAGAAACTGACAGCGCTATTCCTAAACACTGCAAGGGACATGACCTCCAACAAGAAAACAAACGTTTTCTCCCATCCTGACAGAAATAAAAGAAGGGACTAGAGATCTGTAAAGTGATTGAAGTCACAGAATCACAGAATCATAGAATGGCCTGTGTTGAGAAGGACCACAGTGATCATCTAGTTTTGACCCATCTGCTATGTGCAGGATCACCAACCACTAGACTAGGCTGCCCAGAGCCACAAAGTCAAGTGATTATGACTTGTTTACAATTCATATCAAGGACTAGAGAAAATGTGTGTATTTTCTTTATACAAATACGCTCACACACCTGCGCAAATTTACTGTTTAAAAGCAGTGTTTTCACAAGACTGAAAGCAAGTTTGGGAAGTAAATAGTACATAAAAAGACCATAGTAAACGTGTTTAACAGTGGTTTGCTAAATTTCAGACTCAGTCTTGAAAAGGAAAAAAAAATGCTGTATCAGTAAGAAAGCATTGTTCTTTAGAAAGGAAGTTAAAATGGCATCTGAACAATTACACTTGTTCAGCATAACATGCAAATTATAGAAAGAATAGGGGTAAGCAGAACTGCAGTGTTTGATAGTTGAACATATTGAAAAACTATGGTTTAGTAAGAAAAGCTCATGTAATCTGCAGTTCATTTGTACATATGAATGATCTCAGGGAGGGGGTTGTACATCTCAATATATAGCTCTGAGCAATAATGAAGGTTAGATGCACCTGGGGCAAGTTTCACCAAATATTACTCACGCATTTATAACTGCATTTGGAACTTATTTTGTTCTGATATAGAAATAAATCTTAGATAAATGCACTAGTTTAGCAAAGAGAAAGAAAACTTAGAGTTTGCAAGTACCTGCTTAGGGAAGAAATATTTGACAGCAGCAATTTTTGCAGTCAGAGAAAACACAGGCTGAGGTGACTGGAAATTGAAGAAAAATAAATGCAGAAACAGGGGACTGGACTATTTATTTATTTATTTATTTACATTCACATAGTTAACCACTGGAACATCTTTCAGAAGAAGTGCATCAGAAAACTGAGCAGTGACAACTTTTAAACAAAATTCAGTGCTTTTTAGAAGTGCATCTCATATCAAGTGACAAACAATTCAAATATGCATTATGGTTTGCATTATGCAGGAAGTCAAAATAACCGTTCTTTTTGACTTTATAATATCTGAATTTGCCTTGTCCTACATGTACAAGATCCTTTTTATCATCAGCTTAATATTTCCTTCTTCTTTGTCTTACAAATTGTATTACAAAATAAAAACAGAAAAAAATCTGAAAGCAGAATACCTTGTCATTTATCTGAGAATGTAGCTTTATTGCAACTTTTGTTTCATGTTATGATCTCAAAAAAAACCCTTCAAAACAGGAGGTATGATGCAGAACAATTTTGGGCTAAGCTGGAACATGTCACACACATTATTCTAGTGCATTCACTGATCCTACTTTATTATATGCATGTCAGTATACATTGTTACGTGGCTATTTTTTTTCTGTAATTTATTTTGAAAATATCATTTGAAAATTAAGAATATGTCAGTCTGCAGAGATTCATATTAAGCTCTTATGTAGTCAAGCTAACATCCAGCTCTGATACAACTTCATTTGCTACCCTAGCTTTGCCCATGATAGAAATTGAACAACAGTGAGTGGCAGGTCATGAATCAGATGAACTCTGAAGGTGTGGGTACTTTTATGAGTGCTACAGATGAAGGATGTAATACAGATTGCTTCAGTCAGCAATTCAGCTTGGGCTAAATCTTACTATCCCAGCTTTTTTCTTTCTAATCCATAGAGTACTATTCTCTGAGCTTTTCTATAAGCAATACTGACTAGTTTTTCTTGCAGATATCTCATCTCAATAGCTGCAGATGCTCAGCCATGAATATGGTATTCATCCTACTAAGGGCTGCATTCTGGATTCTCTTCCAGAATGTCATCTGCAACCAAAATCCAGAATTCAAAATTTTCAGACGTCTATTAACATACATGTTAATATTAGAGATATTCGAAAGTCATTTGGATGTTGACCTGGACAGCCAAGCTTTAGGTGGCCCCAGTTGAGCAGAGGCACTGGGCAAGATAACTTACAGTGGTCCTTTCCAATCTTAACCATTCCGTGATTCTGCAAAGCACTCACTCCTAAAGGGCTCATAGCGAATTCATCTGCAGAATTTGCAAATAACTCCCAATTATATCTTTATCAAATGTGCAAAAACTTTTGTATCTGGCTTGTCCATACCCAGAAGATACTTGTTATCTTGGCGTGACACCTTTGCTTTAAGGTTCATTGCAGCCAGATTATCTGTTCTTGCGTGCCTTTTATTACATTACATTTATGCAGTTTCTATGCATATGAACAAACTACTTCCATGATTTCTCAGTGATGAATATCTTCCTTTACACTGGAAGCAAAGATGTGCCTCTTGCTTAGAAAGAACAGTTATTTCACCATTTAAAACTCTTCAGAAGGTGGAGACCTGAGATTTTTAATTCTTTACAGAAAAACACAGAAATCAGAGATAGCAGTCAATTTGCAGGTCTCTGCACCTTCGTTACTCCAGCACAGTGTTTTTTGAATTAAAAGCCAAACAAAGCACAATGAAAAAAGCAGTAAAACCGCAATTTTAATAACTTGCCCACAATTATTTTCCCCAAGGATGCTGAATCACAGTGAAAAACTGCAATAGCACAATGGCAATGCTTTTTACAAGATTTTTGCTTTATATTCCTGCTTGTCTGTCCCCCCCAACTCCACCACCCTTCTACCCCCCTCTTCCTGCAACCTTAAACGAGAAATGAAGGCCATTTTAAAGCATAGCTGTGCTGGGTAAGAGTTTGGAATTGTAGCTTAAAACAGCTTAGTCAATGTCTTTTTTAAGACAGGTGTATTTGTAGCTTATTCTACATCCTTTTGCAGTGCATGTGCACACAAAAATTTGATTTGTTTTGTGAGACCATGCTGTGCCTCAGGCTCATCCAGGAGTTAAGTTTCTAACAGATGATGAAATTGCAATGAACTAATGATGCATTGTCTAGGCAGGCTCTGCTCATGAAAACAATGCTTCAAATACCATTATGATCTCAGCAGTAGGTCACAAGATGGCTACTATTAGTTTTCAGAATTTTAATTTTCAAGCAGTTAAAGAAGGAGATTTATTATTATTGTTATTATTGTTATTATTATTATTATTGGTTTTGAGTTGGGCTTTTGTCTATTGATGTGAAAAACAAGTTTTTCTCATTTGATTGCTTAAATAATTTTTTCAAGAAAAAAGATGAGAAGAATATGGTATTGTAAGGAAAATAAAACTCTCTTTTCTTTGAAAAGGGTTAATGCTAATTTTTCATCTTTTTTAATTAACTGTTTAAAGATTATGAAACTGGTCAACAGTGTATTTATGGCAACAAAATTATTTGAAGCAGTTGTATGTTAAAAGAGAAAAAAAGAAAACAACAAAAACTTCAACTGTCCATTTTCAAAAGTGTTCCTCTTAACAGATGTTAACTAACTCCTCAGAAGAATATATTTTCTGTTCCCTTTATTGCAGCTCTCTTTACTCACTTTGCTGTCCCACAGTTCTCTCTTATCTAATCTGAAATAATTCCAGTCACCACTAAAATCAATCAGCTCATGAGGCTATAACCAGATGTAATAAAAAGTATAGTATAGACTGTTGTAAAACCTTTGAGGATGTGTGAGACAGGTTTCTAAAATAAAAGAAGCAGCATACAATAAGAAGAAATTAAACACATGGAAGTGAGGAGAAATGGCAATGAGCAGAGGAAGAAAAGAAGTGAATGGTTTCCTTTGTTTCTGTCAGTAGATTAAGACTGAACTCCAGAAAGACATGCTTGGGGATTAGAGGCTGTAATTTAGGTCCCTGTCAGTACTGGGTAGTAAAACAACTGGAGAATAAATTTATGTGTTTATCATTTTCTGTTTCTGATCTCCTCCACCTGAAAATAAACACAAGTGTTATCATACAAGAAATTCTCTAACCTCAAGTGACAGTGCTTCATGTGAAACTGCATCAGGGCTGAACCACTGAAAATGCCCTTCTGTCTGAAAAGCCCTCAATGTAGGCAATTTCCTCCCCTTCACACTCCATTTTGAGGTAGTGGTGTTAGGAGGGAATTGGAGAAAAGTACAGTGAAATGGAGAGTGACTTTTCATTACTGCTGGTCTTGCCAAACCGTGACAAACAGGGAGCTGAAGAAAAGTCCTTTCTCGGCCGTATTCAGCCTCAAGCTGGTGCAGAATGTTACTGTGTTAAATCCTGATTCATCCAAGATGAGGTAGGTGAATAGGAGGTTATATTATCACTGCTGTGGGAAATAAACAGCTACAGTAAATCTTTTTTAATAATAAATTTTAATATTTCCTGGCAGAATAAAACAGCACACAAAACATCAAACATTCTCATGTAACAGGACTCTCCGAATTCTCAGGTGAGGTTTAGAAACTTGAACACTGTGGAGAATTAAAGTTACTTGCCTTGTTGCATCTACCAAACTAGATCACATGGTCTTTATAGGAACAACCTCTTAAAATTTTCTGTGTGAGCTATGCATAAAACCCATTAGCGTTCACAATGATTCGAGTCTGCACTCTACATTTTATTAAAAATACTCCACTGAATGGTCACAAATCCATATTGTGTCCATAGGGCCCAACATATGAAGTCAATACAATACTATGAAAGCAATAATGGTTTAACTCAAGGTGTATTGCTTCAGTATATATTCCATTCACTTGTTTAAACAGCTGATAATAATAGAATTTGTCTTGTTTGAGCCAAACCTATAAAATACATATACTAGTAAAGGCCTTAGACTGTAGTCCAGTATTCAATGCACAGACCTTGATCTTTCAACTGCTCTTGTGCAAAATAATTCAGACACAATGCTTCTTAGCTTGCCTTTATTCTGCTTACACCACAGCCTGACTTTGTTCATCACAACCCTTAAGAATAGGTCCGACACTATAGAGAAATAATTGACAACTTTTTTCAGAAAAAATAATGAATTTGCTCATTATGACAATCTTTTTCCCTTACAATAAAAAAATTAGTTTTTGAAAAGTGCAAAATATTGATGTGTGATCATTTGATATAAAACAGATGCTTTGAGTTCAGTAACAATGTTCTCCTGGTACCTTTTTCAAATAAAACCACAGATTTTTAAAAACCTGTTGTTTTGTGTAATTTGAATTAAAGTTAATAAAGAAGCAATAGAATATTTGTATTAGTATCCACTACAAATGACAAATGTCAGAGGCCTGATTCATCTTTCATATACTTAAATGAAGGACAAGAAAGATGTCTGGAGAGCCCTGTTTTTAAGAGAAAAGTCTTTAGCGATAACATTAGCAAGACTGATGGCAGACATACTGCATTGGATTAGCTCAGATAAGACGCTGCCAAAGTCTCAGAGGTGCACAGGATCAGACATTTGTGATAAAAATGGTTATTCAAGTTCATTCTGATACACAAAAATAAGTGAGGGGCAAATGAAGATCCTTTTAAAGGCAGGTTCCACTGCAAGCTTCACGACTGAGAAGGTCCTACCCATAAACACATGCAAAATGCTAGGGGCTGTCTCTCATAAAATGAATAATTTAAATAGAAAACTTTTCTACATTCACTGCATTAAGAAGTAGAATTGTTAAATAATTATATTAGCTCTCAGTTCTAGAAAAGGATGGGCAATATGGCTCCCTTTTAATCACTTGTTGATGGTAGGGTAGTTAATATATCTTCATATATTGTAAATGACAGTATATAATTAACATTTATATATCATGAAACAAATAACACACTCAGTATGGCAATTCCATTATTTTCCTGTCTATAATTAGTGATCGTTGTGGTTACTTTTTTAAAATAAATCAGCATTTATCAACTACCACCATATCAATACTTCCTATTGAAATATCCTATTTCTGTGACATTTCTTGTTTAAGGATGACAAAACATTATAGTATCTCCAATACTATGATTTAATAAATGTTTCCAATATGACTTTTTGATGGGAATTGATACCATTGTCTCATCTTCTTTAAAATGCAAATTGTTATTAGAATCATCAATTTAAACCACACAACAAATTAGAATTAGCAAAATGAATCAGTAACTTTTCCAGCTTGCAATGCAAAGTCAAGTAGGCGTACTCTGGCCCTTCAGATGAGATCCTTTCTGAAATTTTCTGCTAAATCTGTACACTGACTTGACTGACTTTGGACTTGAGCAATACTTTGGAGTTATTCATCATTAGCTGACCAAGAATTCCCCCTCCTGCTACCCTTACCCCCTCCCTTTTTTCAAGGTAAGCAGGGAAAGTGGGGTTTTCATCCTACTTCCCAAACTCAAAAAAAATTCTGTCAACTCTGACATAGAAATTGATGCTCAAGTTAGCTTTCCAGAAAAAGTATATCATATAATTGTTGTCTTAAATTTTTTTTTGTTTTTTTCAAACTTCCCTGCATGTGAGAGATTGCAGAGACCTGCCCTTAGGTAATAATTTTCAGTAAATACTAAAATTGCTGAAAGGGATTTAAACCTGAAATGAAATTGTACTTGATATCTCTGTCTGTGAAATTCAGTTTCCAAACCAGCTATACTTACATTTTGAAAGATATCAATTAATCATTGCTAAAGGATCTTTATAATCCCAATAGTACATCTCTACAAGAAATTTTTCACAAGCACTATAAATTCAAGGGCCCCTTAATCTTTCTGCAAAATATCTGAGAACTTTTTTTTAGAGTGCTGCCATGACCAGAAATGTTGATTTATAACCAGTAAAACCATGCATGTTAGTTCATTTGTTATTTTTATTCTCACATTTGCCTTCCATGTTTGCTCTTTTGCCAGTTTGGATTGGTAGATTGTATTTGTAATGATTTTAATCTTCAAAAATTGTTTTGTTGGTAACTAATATACAGGTCACCTGAGGACATAAAGAAAATGGCCTATTTCCATTTAAAAGCAGAATTATTTTTGTTTAATTTTAATATATATATATATATATTTGGAATTTCAGTGAAGAAACTAAAATATTTTACAGGGAAAAAAAAAAAAGAACATTTCCTAAAGGAAGCAATTTTATCTGGTTTTCTAAATGATTAAAAATAAAGTACATCTTACAAATTCCACACTATGCTGATAGAGATTCTGCTCTAACCTAACAACAAAAAAGTATTTCACTAAAAGAGCTTCCCCAGCATTTTATCTGTCTACTGCTGGATGTGAGGAAGAGCATATGTTTCATGGTTGGGGTAGAATGGATGGGATGTTGGACCCCTCGCTGGCTGCTTCTAAGTGACAAAAGCCTTTATGCTCGGTGACAAACACATTTCTGGAGACAACTGGCACATCCTCTACAGCTAAATGCTTCCTCTCTGTGGGCATATTCAAATCTGGAGAACATTGTCTCTTAAGGACTCTAGACTTACCCTTGCTTTTCAGCATGTGGTGGTGACTGTCATGTTCACACTTACTGCATAGTCCTAAAGCCAGTGAACTTGAGATCAACTGGTAATCATATGCAGACTTTCAAGTTAATCTCAGATATAGTTAGTGGACCATATCCACCCAAAACTTTGCCCCCAGGGTTTAAACAGTATCTTTGAACACAAAAAAACATGGAATAGAGGAAATATTTTTTTTAGTTCTAAACAATTATAAAAACACAAATTCTAGGAAATAACAGGAGGATTTTGGTAAATCACTGCAGTTTCATAAAGCTGTTTCAAATGATGAGTTGAACTACTCAAATCATATTCCCTAAGAATAAGATTTTTATGTGTCCAATTTTTCACAAATCTCATGGGAAAATTAACTGCAGGGTGAAAAGATCTGTTCAAAGCAATTATTTTGCATTTAACCCCTAGAAACCATTTGAAGACTCAGAATAGTGATTACCAAGACCTCTGGCACTTGGCCACAATTCATGAAAATATAATATAACTCTGGAAAAGGAGTGTTTCTCTCTCATTATCCACCTTCAGAGCTGTTAAAAACTTTCTGAAATCTCCTTCCTAGAGCACAAACCGTTTGCAGAAGGGACGTTTCAGACACAGAAATTCATTTTGCAGACATAAAGAGAAATGACACTCCCATGTGTCTGAAGTCTGTTTTTCATATTTATATCTGCAAAGCGAAAGAAATGCTTCTGACAGGGTTTCCTGACAAATAGCAGATACTTTATTGGATAGCTGACATCCAGGTCCAAGTTTTGGTGAGCAGCAGAAGGATTGATTATCCTAGAGAATGTGTAACTTTTATTACCTTCTGATGGTTCAGTGCAACTCACTTTAAAATCTGTTCATCCCTAATTGTGGCAGGTTTCATTCCAGTGTGTATTTGTGAAATGTAGCCAGTGTCGGATTTTTCTCCTTAGTGTCTTGAAGCAGAAAGCCAGACTTAAATACAGTTTATGACAAAGTGATCTATGTTCAAGCTGCATCCATTGTAAGCTAGCAAAGAATTGAACATTCTGCTCCTGATCTCTGCCTTATTAAATCACTGTGCGCTTTTATGTATTGAAGTTAATTGAAATGACAAGTCAAAACTTTGCAACTTTGTTTTAAATAGAAAAGAGGAACAAAGATATTTATATTAAGAACAAGCAGGAAGTATAGCTGACAAAAAAAAAAAAAAAAAGTTACTTTTCTTCCTAGTCCTTTGATCCACAGATTGCATTCCAGGCAGATCTGACATGCTTTTTGATTAACACTTCATAAAAGCACGTGCTTTTACTGAGTATGGTAAAAACTTGATTCCCAAAACACAATTTTTTTTTCTGGTTGTAAAAACAGGCATTTAGAACTAAATTTGATTTTTAAATCTTCTAACAGTCCGTCAGGCAAACAGTTGAAATTTTTAATTTTGAATTCACATGAAAAACACAGTTGAGACTATCTATAGAACTTACTGAAATTTACTATTTTTCTATTGAAAAAGATAAAACAGTACAATGGCTGAAAATATTCATCCGGAGTACACTAGAAGGCAATGTAAATACTGAATTTGTTTTTGGAGTCACAAAACATTTTTTTATTCTTCAATTATTTTTGATTTAAAAAAAAAAAAAGTCATACTTGTTCTTAGAAATTATACTATGTATTCACTTTAAATGAAAGGCATCAATCAGCATTTTGGAATGAGAATACTTACTCAGAAACAAGTTATCTCCATCTTTTCTTTCCTTTTTTTGTTGTTCCATTATGGAAAGGAAAGCCCTGTTTTCACAAATTAGCACTCTTGTTTTTTCTCTTCTGCTGGATCCCTCACAAAGTGTTGTTACAAATAACTCGAAGGCTGTTGATGTCTCCCTTTTTCACATAACTAATGTATGTTTATTACGTATTTTAATAATTTATTTTTACACTTTTTATGCTGGAAAAGTGGATAAGAGTTTACTGTTATAGAAATTCTTTTAATAGAGATCTTATTCTGGAAGGCAGGATCCCCAGCCAACCTTGAGTCCAAAGGAAGGGTGCTACAATTCCCTTCTCTCTGATCTCTGAGATATTGGATTAAAAATAAAAATGAAAAGTATTTAATGTGGATGACACAGATTTCTGTCTTTTGAAGCCTGTTCTGGAGTGTGGCAGTGCTCAGCATCTTGCTGTGTTGGATGGGTACAAACCCTGCACAAAAGCAACAGACCTGGGAGTCAGCTTCCAGCAGGGTATTGCATTCTCAAGGAAGAAAGAGTCACTGCTGTAACACTGTGGAATACTTACACACATATTTTCGACCCCCATTTCCCAAGGTACCTGAGGAGTATTTCAGCATCAGTAGTGGTTTTCATTTAAACGCAAATAAAACAGTGCTGAACTGAAATGTACAGTTGCTTTCATTTCCACACTTGATAATATTATGCACTTTCTTTACAGGGATAGAACCATGTCTACAAGCTTATTCTGTGGGGCATGGTAAGCGTTCACTAGAGCACCTTACCACATGTCATGACTGAGAAGTCTACAAATCCAAGTAGTTAATAAATACTGGGTAAGTAAATCCTACATGCAGGCAAGGTGTGTGGAGCACAGACACTGAATCACAAAGAAAGATGAAGCTGCTCAGAATAGTAAAAACTACAAAGACTGTCTTTTTTAAGAGGCCAGATCTCAACTGCAGCTGTCTGGATGGAAGTAATGTCAAAAACATAGGTGTTTCCTTAAGGAATTGGAAGCAACTGAAAGCAACTTTTCAAGATCTGAAATTTGTGCATCTTATTCTTGCAGCATTAAATGATTAAATTCTATTTGTGTCCAATATTGTAGGTGATTATTTCTGTTACATACTAGGAAAACTTTTCTTACAGGAAAAAGGGCTAAATTAGACAACTTTGCATAAACATAGTATATTCAAGTGGAACACGAGCTGAGTTTGTGAGGTTATGGGACAATTTGTAATTTGCAAACCTTATCCTTTTTATATGAAAAGTAATCTAATCGAACAAAAGTTAATGTAGGGTTATCTCTCATACATGATAAATATGTCAAATTTATACTAACTATGAATGATTAGGAGAGTCCTACTTATTATCTCAAATTGGCAGTGTTTAAAAGTGAGCCTATTATTGCTGGGTTGTTTTTTCAATTCTTTCCATGGTTTATTTTCTGTAGTGATGGAGAAACAGAAAACACCCAGTTAGCATGGAAATTATTACAGTAACTTGCTTTGAAAGCTTGACATATATTACAATATTTCTATTTCACATCATAGATAAAAAACAGATCTGTAGTGAAATACCATTTTGTAGAGGGAGGCTTACAGCAGAATTTTGTGCTCTAAATGTGTTTGTGTCTGTGTTTAAATGACAAACATCTATGTATTGTTTTTTTTTTTTCTATTTCACCATTTGTTAAAGTAAAGCTTCTGCATTTTAATCTATACAAAGATAAGTTGGGAGTGGTATTATAACCTGATATCATTATGAAAGTTACATCATTTTCTTTTCTTTCTAGGGCTATCATTTCAAATCATATCTATATCCATATAAACAAAACTTTTCTTAATATGAATGTTGGCTTGTGGTATTAAAAATTCATAAGCCCGTACATATGCTTATAGGAAAAAAGTTAGTAATACTCCAAGAGAAGTGATACATTGAGCTGTGAATAAAGAGGATGTAAACAAAAATATGTCAGAAATATCACCTTGCTGAGGTCACCAAGATTTCTATCAGGCAAATGGGTTTCAAAAGTATATATGAAGGTGATTCATCTGGGAATCAGTCATTGCCATAGTACAGACTTCTTAATAGACACTGTTCTCTGATGGAGCTTTATCTCTCAGAAGTTTTTCCAGCTTCTTTCAAGGTTAAAATCCTTTTCATTATTTATCAAACAGTGGAAGAGTAGTCATATGGAAAACAGATAGCAATCAAGGCCTATCAGTAACTTTTTTTTTTTTTTTGTAAGAGAGCAATATTCATTTGGAGTGGATGCATCAATCCAAATCTCAGCTACACCCTCATGAATTCAGTCAGAGAACTCTTATTAGTTTGAATAGAATTTGAAGCTCATTTAAAGTGCTTTATCCTTTTTGCATTCCTTGTGCTGTGTCTCTCTGTGCTAGGATAATGTCAGTTTTCATATCTATCTACTTGCCAAACTACAATTAGAGGATCACCACTCAGCATATCAGAAGATGTCATCTTTTTCTTGCCATTATTGACCTTCCTTTTTTTCCTCTCTTGTATTTTTGTTTCAACCAGCCTGATTGGTTTGATAGAATCTCAGTGTTATTGACAGTAAAGTAAAATACATCACACAGTAGGAACGATGGCTTGCAGTCATCTTTACTCAGTCTTGACTGCAACTTATTTTCATCTACAAAATTCAAATGGTGGAAGTACCTACAAAGCATACAGAGACATGCTGCCTGTGAATCACCTTTCGCGTCTTTTTCTGATTTAAATGTCTCTAGAAAATATATTTTTCAGTAATTATCTACTGAAAGAAACCTATAGCTAGTGTAAGGGCTTTAGGTTATGCCAAGAATGTTCAGTCCTAGGAAATCTGCAGACAAAATATTTTTAAAATATATTGTCCAATTTTACAGTATGCCTGTAGATCATTCAGGGAAAAAAAAAGGCACTCTGATCATTGATTGTACTAAATTTCCAGGTTTTTATGCTGATATGAAATCTGAATCTAAATATTAAAGTCAATTCTTTGGTTAGTTGCACACTAGAGTAATGTCTATATAAAGAAACAAATCTGATAGCATTCAGCTCATTGGAAACTTAACGTGGCAACTCTATAGAAGATTTCTCGCTCTCTGCTCATCCCTTGTCTGAACCTAGCTGACATTTTAAATAAAGGTTGTCATACGGAGAAAAGTCAATGCCTTCTTTCCATCATAATCAATTATTTTTTCACCAGTTTCAATATGTTTGAAACAGTGGTTTTTCATTGATTGCCGAGTTGGAATGCACTTTCCTCCAGCTTCCAACTCAGTTTTCTATAATCTGGTAAAACTTTCACTCCTATAAAGATACCTGGAGATTTGCAGCTCATTTCAGTATGAACAGAATTTTGCTAGACTGGTTTACTTCTGGAAAAAATTGATTTTCCTTTAAAGCTGGTTGCTACAGTGTCTGATTTGTAAAAAAAACATATTTTTTTGGAAGCTGTCTTTTTAAAATTTAAACCTAAAAACAGATGTGTCCAGAAGTTCTCCTAAAGCTGAACTGAGATGACTTAAAAAATTCTGGAAGACTTACATTAGTCCTACATACTAATAGGATACCGGATACTTGACCTCTGTCTGAATTTCTCTGCTGGCATATTGAATTCATAATCACTCTTCTCTGGACTTGGTAATGGAACTTCCTTCTTCTAAGTTTTACAGGCTGATGATATCAACAGATGCAGAAGAAATGTCAAGGTTGTAAGAAATTGAAAGGGCTTTAGCATGATATGACCCAGCTTTAGAAGAACACTAAAGCAAGCAGTAAATTCTAAATATATACATTAAATGATTAAATTTTAAATATTCTTATTTTAAAAAGGATTATATAGATCATGTTACCACATAAAAATACTCACATATGAATAGAAATATTAGGGTTGCTGTGATGCCTGGTTTGTGAGTAATAAAATACTTTTATTTTCCTGTAAAATGTTTTAATGTCTTCTGAAACAAGTTCATTACAGAAAGTTTTTTCATTTCCTTAATGGTTTTACACTTAGATTTAATTTGCAGAAGAGACTTCTACCATAAATAGCATCCAGAATTTTCTGGTATCTCTATGTTGTGTCTAGAATGTTTCTATTAGATGCTTATATTGTTTCCTTTTAAATCACACTTTTTTTTTTTTCTTTTTTTTTTCCAGCTAATGTATTAATCCTGTATATGCTATCAAAGAGCTATAGTTTCTAGACAGAGTTAAAAACCTGAAAATCAGTATATCTATTTAAGAATGATGAGTTTCTGGAATTCTCATCAAGGTTACTTCCTATACAATAAATAGTAAAAAATAAGCAATACGAGGATGTAATATGAGATTAAAAAAATCAGTTAAACTAAAGATTACATCCTTCAAGTAAAGAGTTATCAAAGAACTGTTAAATATATATTTATGAGCTGAGAGATGCTTATATTATAAGGGCATTTTGTCAGTTTGTTAAAGTAGAAACTTTTAAACTTTATACATACAAAAACAAATTGAGAGTAGGAAGTATGCATTTTAACTTAACTGCACGTTTGTTTAAGTCACTGAGTCCAGTCCAGATGAGGGATAAACAGCAGAATTTGTTCATGCAACTTCTAGTTGTTCATCCATTTCCCACTAGCTTAAAATCAGTCAAATGTATACCAGCACAGCTAAAAAATACAATATTACATTAAAAATCCCTATCCAGCTTTACAGCTGAAATATTGCAAGTATATACTTCTCAGCAACCTATGCCATTAAAAAATCAGTTTACGAAGGCCCAAGTCCACAAAAGAGACAATGGAGCACAGCATAAGTTGAACATAATTCCCAGATACTAGAATAAGAGAAGACTAAGTGTGATATCAGAAACAGCAGCAGTGATATCCTGGTCCTCCCTTCTTCCTGTGATTTCTTATTTCAATCAAAAGGTGAACTATGAATTCATCTCTAAAGCCAGGAGTTCAGGGCCACCATCTGTTTACTAACCTATATATATGCATGTTCTTCGCACTTTCCAATGAAAATGTTTATTCCCATGTTCACCCACGTTTAGGAAGGTGATACGAATAGCAGACACAAGCCTCTGAGGACAATACCTTTCATCCACTTCACATTTATAATAAACTCCCAAAGACATAAAGCTGCCAAATTTCAGTAGTTACAAATAAGGTTTGGGCTCTTGCACATGTGTAAGAGTGTACAAGCTTTTCTTTTCTCTGCGCTATTTTTTCCTTCCAATTTACCCTCTGAATTAGGATTTCCTAAGGCAGATGATAATAGAATTGGACTCAAATCAGGACAAACTTTATCATCTAACTCAGAATTGAGTCCATCAAACCCTTAAAGATTTGTAAAACATTGCAAAAATCCGGATTTTTCCTCTGATCCTTTCAATTACTTAGAAGGGAGGGTGGCAAGAACAAGGGAAGATAGAAATCAAATTCAATGGGAAGAGGTTGATACTGTTATTAAGGATTTGGGGGATGATGAAAGAGAAGAAAATACCACATTTGGAAGGTCTTTGGGTGATCCAACACATTGGCATCAGAGCTGGGGAGGTCAGTGAGGGGTACTGGTGAGATCGGGAAGTGACAGAGAAGCCAGAGGGTACTGTAATGTTGGAAGTAGTTTCTTCTGGATGCTCATCGTTTGGTTAAGAAAGGACAAGGAGCAAATAAAATATTATGAACACATGAACACTTATGTCATCATGTCCTCATTATGTCCACTACATCAGTGTTTGAGTTAATTTTTTTTTTCATTATCCTTTCCCAGATATTTCAAGCAACATTTTGGGTTTTATTTTATTCCTGGGACTGCTTGGGAATGAGTTCACATTTTCAGCAGGAGCTGTCTAGCAAGTCAGAGCACACATGGGCTACATCCAGATAATCCCACGGGAACCTTCCTGGTACAAGTATTAAGCCTGAATACACAAAGTTTGCGCTCCCATGTAGGGTTTCGCTGGAAGTGCCTGTTGTGAGTGCTGGAACAGCACAGTCATTGGGCACACAGATATGCACGGAGCCCTGGGAAGAGGGCCTCCTCCAAGCTGGAGAGCTGCACCTGAGCGTAACTCTCAAGAGCCCATCCTAGCTCTTCCCTTTCCTTCTCTGCCCCTGATACACTGCATGTGTAACTGTGCCTGGCCACAGCCTTCATGGCTCTGACCATGCTTTGCTGGTTTCTTCTGCTCCCTTCTCAATCCTGTATGGTTACTGCAGATGTATATGGGAATGCCTGGGGTCCTGGTTGCCCCAGGCTACCCTTCACTGGACTTACATTATTCTAGTTTGTACATACTGGGATTGTGTCCATGCTGGTGAGGGCACTGCTCTGCCAGCCTGGCTCCTATCCCTATAAGATCAGCCAACTCGACTCTTGAAGTTTTGCAACAGGATCAACCAGCTTGATTAAAATAAGGTTGTTTCCAGAAAGTCAACAATATCTAGAGAATTAATGCAAGCATATAGATATATATGGTCTTCTAATTATTTTCTACTAATATATACTATTTGGTTCTGGTACAGCAGATGGATAATTTAAATACATCTTTAAACACCGCATGAGTGCATGGATAGAATAATCAACATATGTATTGTGCAATCTTAAGATATTATATTACAGTGTAACAGAAGTTCAATGCACATGTAATGACTTACAAATGTTAAGTATGTCATTATATAATACTAATAATCATAATAAATATATTAATAACCACAGTATAATAACAATTGTAATATTGGTACTTAGCATTTGTAGAGCGTGTTTCAAAGAAGCCAACTGGGTGCTATTTTGCTCAATATTGTATGAACATAGAAATAATAGCCTCTTGCCATATTTTCTCTTGCAAAATATGGGACAAACTGGGGTTACACAAGGTGGCAGTGAAAGTATAGCAAGAATAGCATTAAGTTGTGAGACATGTCCAAGAGGCTTACTAGCAAACAAGAGCTGGCAATGAAACTGAAATTATAGGAAATAAATCTTGGCAGATATATCTGAACTTTTAAGAAGTGTTCTACAATGTCTGCTTAATTAAGCTCCCATCTACCTAGTAAATAAGATGTTATTTCAAAAGTTTAAAAAGAAAGTAAATCAAAACTCTTGAAGGGTTTTATCTGAATTACATGCATAAAGTTAGGGAATGCACAACTTAGTTTTAGACTACAGATTTCTGAAATTTAGAATTGGACATCTTTTGGATGTCCTCACTGACATCAAAGTCCAAATGTCATTCACCAATGATCTTAGTAACTCTGTTGAAACTCAACTCAGCTCTAACTCCCTGCACCAGCTGGCTTTGACTACAATGCACTGATAGGGAACAAGCAACTCTTCCATTACTTTTATCTCCAAATATCCCCATCAGCAGATCTAGCTGACTTACCCTTGATTTAGAAGCCAGATCTTGAGTCAGCAAGCTCATGTGAACAGGCAGTGTAAGCAGTCAGGGACAACAGCTCAAGGGCACTGTCACAAAAGCATAAAATTCTGAAAAATTCTGAAAAATTCATAATTTTTCAGCCCTAGGCACAAAGAGAAATTGCTACACTATTTTATAAATCTCTGGACATTAAAACTATGGGGCTTAATTCAGAGTTAAGGTCTCTGGATGTTCTTGAACCTTATCTCCAGGCTTTTCCTCCTCAGAAAATCCCAGCCTGTGAATTGGACTGCATGATAGAAGATTTTTGAGAGACTGTCATTCTGTGGCAGTAAACTACTCTCAGAATAATTCTGACCAGCTCTAATTTTATCAGCATTTCTTTTGGTTCCATTAATGTTTAACTCACAATATCGCACAGGTGCAAACTTTATGACATACCTGATTTTAAGGACAATTGTCTACATTCTGCATCAGACAGTGTTTAAGGTGGAATCTGTAAAATATATTGTCTGCATGCATCTTTCTTAGCCTTACAAACTGATTTCTAAAGTTTGCCATAATATGCTCAAAAGCAAAGAGCTAAGAACATGAAAGTGTAGACAGAGAAGTAATGTGCTTTTATTAGTATTGTGAGATAGTAAAGGAATATCATTAGTTTGTGTTAATTAGTTAATATTGGTACAGTTATTCCAATATAGAATATGCTCCATATAAGCATTATGTTGTTGTTATTGTTACTGTTGTTATTGTTGTATATTATTGCTATGCTGTCAAATCACAATGATCTGCATTGTTCTTGCTACTACATGCTTTGGAAATTAATACATATCTAAGAATATGGGCATTAGATCAATCACTGATAACACTGAAATGAGTCTTTGAATCTGTTTTACAAATGACAAGAATGTTTGTGCTCCTGTTGCTGTGATACTCACTATGAACTTCCTTCCTATATCAGGTATTTTCTCCTTTCTTTCATATGAATTGATAATCACTGTTCGCTGAATTTGAATGTATACAGATGCCATACTATGTTGGTAATATTTCTATTTGCAACAAATTTTACATTCATTATCAAATACTTTCTACTATTTCAACAGCTGAATTTGTTGGAAATCTTGAGATCTTCATTCTGGAGGTGGTTATACATGTGCTAAAAATTAATATTTTCTTAATTTTTGTGCTGATTATTTGATTATACAGACCAATTTGGTTTTCTTCATATAAGCATCTGATGAAAGGCAAACATGAATTTGCCTAGTAAGACAGTTCAAGGTATTATAAATACTGACCAATGAGCTACCTTCTATTTTGTATATATAGTTTATAATGATAGGTACGGTACCGTATAATCATAAAATGGCTTGTATTGTAAGGGACCCCAGGGATCACCAAGTTCCAAACCCCCTGCCACAGGAACAATCTCTAGATCAAGTAGTAGATCAGACTGCCCAGGGCCCCATCCAACCTGGCCTTAAATATCTCCAGGTATGGCGCATTCACAGCCTCTCTGAGCTGTGAATCTGTTCCAGCACCTCACCACATTTTCAGTAGAAACACTTTCCACTGACATCTAATCTAAATCTCCCCTCCTTCAGTTTACAGCCATTCCCCCTTCTCCTATCAGTATCAACCCATGTAAAAAGTTTACTTCCCTCATGCTTATAAACTTCCTTCAAATATGGAAAGGCTGCAAGGAGGTCTCTTGCAGCCTTCTGTTGTTCAGGCTGAACAAGCCCAGTTCCTTCAGCCTATCCTCATAAGAGAGGTGCTCCAGTCCCTGGGTCATCTTCATGGACTTCCTCTAGACTCTCTCCAAAAACTCCACATCTTTCCTGTGTTGGGGGCTCCAGACTTGGACACAGTATTCCAGATGAGGCCTCACCGGAGCAGAGTAGAGGGAGACAATCACGTCCCTTGTCCTAATAACAACACCTCTTCTGATGGAACCAGGATACTATTGGCTTTTTGTGCTGCAAACTCACACTGCTAGCTTGTTTTTCATCTATCAGGACCCCTAAGTCCTTCTCAGTAGGGGTATTCTCAAGGATTTCTTCTCCCAGCTTGTATACATATCTGGAATTACCTCAAACCAAGTGCAAAATCTTGCACTTTGCTTTGTTAAATCTCATTAGGTTCACAAGGGCCCACCTTTTGAGTTTGTCAAGATCTCTCAGGATGGCATTCCTTCCTTCTGCTGTATCAGCCTCACCACTCAACTTGGTGTCATTGGAAAACTTGCTGAGGGTGCACTTAATCTCAGTGTACTGGACACTAGACAGATCCCTGGGGGACATTTTTCTTTCCTGGCCTCCATCTGGATATTGAGCCATTGACCGCAATCCTCTGACTGCTACCTTCCCACCAATTCCCTACCCACTGAATAGTCCACCCTTCAAGTCCGTATCTTTCCAATTTAAAGATATGTTTGTGGAGGGGAACTGTGTCAAAGCCCTTGCAGAAATCCAGGTAGATGACATTATTTGCCTTTCTTTTGTTCACTCATGCCATCACTCTATTATAGAAGACCACTAGATTGCTTAGGTACCACCTTCCCTTGGTGAAATCATTCTGGCTGTTTTGGATCACCTGTTCATCCCTCATGTGCCTTAACATGCTTTCCAGGAGGATCTGTTCCATGGTCTTCTCAGGCACAGAGTGAGGCTCATGACCCTGTAATTCCCTGGGTCTTCCTTCCTCCCTTTCTTGTAAATCAGAGTAGTGTTTCCCTTTCTTCAGTTCCTGGAGACTTCCCCTGACAGTCACAACTTTTCAAATATAGTGGAGAGTGGCTTAGCAACCATATCAGCAAACTCCCTTAGGAATATGGGTTTCATGTCATCCAGTCCCATGGACTTGTGCACATTCAGTCTCATAAGTTCATCTTGGACTTGCTCTGCTCTTAAGTGGGGGAAATTTGCTCCCCCAGTTCCCAACTAGAGGTTCAGTGGTGTGATGTTCAAGGATGTGAGAATTCTAGCTGTCAGAGGAGACTGAGGCAAAGAACTCATTGTGTACCTCAGTCTTCTCCATGTCTGTTCTAGCCAGTGCTCCTTTCTCATTTAGCAGAGGAGGTATGCTCCCTTTGGACTGTCTCTTCCGACCTATGTATCTATAGTATTCCTTCTTGTTTTTAACATCTCTCGCCTAGTTCAGTTCCAAATAAATACATACAAATTGACATAACATTTTGTTGCTAATAATATAGTATAATTTGCAGTGTGACCTGATTAGAACTTTGCATTATTGAGTGTGATTCTTGTTGTAAATCACTTCACTAATCAAGAAGTTATAAGCAATACCCTTTGGGGGCAACCTATTATTTTTGCATAGGTAAATGTGACAAAACAAAAGAAGTGAGACAAATCATAACATCAGACACAAAGAATAAAGAAAAAGTTTTTTTAAAAAAAAAGAGTAAGATGAGACAAAACACAACTGAGATGAAAGAATTTAAAGGTTAGTGTTGGTCATTTGTTGATGTCTGATTTCTTCAGGTATAGTGCAAACTATTTCTTTCAATGCCTTACGTACATGAGAATAGACTTATTTCAAAGTAAAAAATCTCCATCGCTACTATTTTTATCCAAACCAAAATAAATCACAGGACCATAGATTTTTACTGGCCATTCAATGTGAAAGAAATAACTATATTTCTGCTCCTTTAAATTGTGGCATTTTGTTGCAGATCACAGAGTGCCACAATCATTTCTCCTCTACTTGGTTTCAGTGTAGGTTATCAGACTAAAAGGTGATCTTTATCTGGGTGAGCTTCTGGAAAATCTTAGTTTTGCTCCACTCCCAGTAATGAATCACCTGGTAACTCATGAAGCAGTTAACTAATGAAACAAATAGCAACAAAACCGAGAAAACCTTATCTCTAGTCATTTCTTACTGGTGACAGAAATAATTGGCATTTTTGGTTTTAACTCAATTAATATCAGCAGATTTCTCTGCAATTAATGCCATAGAAATGGATTCAAATGGCCGATGGATACAAATCTCTAGACCAGGATTAATTGCGTTATTTTTTCAAAACAGACTTCTGTAAATAAACTTTATTTTCAAATGAATTTGGACTTTCTGAGAAGCATCTGCATAATGTCTTGGAGGATTTTTGTTTTTTCTTTGTTTGGAACTCAAGCTAATGCTGCTTTGCACCTAATTTGCTCATGCTTAGTCAGGACCAGCATCCAGGGACACATATTCATTGCTGACATCCACAAACTCTTTGGCCTACATTCAGCCTGACAGGGGCTGGCAGAAAGCAGTGTAAAGTCTGCTGTTGTATACAGGCCTCATTATCATCTGAGATAAAAGAATCATTCTACAATTAATATAAAAAATACTATTTAGTGAGGCCGTTATAAGCAGAGAAACATGTACTCTATTCCTGTTACTCACAAACTAATTAGTATGTATTATCTGAACTACACATTTATCATATACAGAATTATTGCATTCTTTTTTGGTCTGAAGATTATAGAAATTCTCCATTTTTTAAAAAATTATTATTCTTTTTTTTTTTTTGAGCATTTTATACTGGCAGATCCCAAATTCTTTGCTCCTATTTGCAGGTATCTGAATTTTTATCTGCATACTATGATCGCTGAAGTGTGACTGAAACTTAAACACTAATAGAAGAGTCATTTTCCAGCTGGACATGCCAATTAGTTTCCCACTCATCTTTAAAATAAGTGAGATTTGTGTTAAAATTAACTTCACTGTTGTAGCACTAAACTGAAATTCCCAAGTGAAGGAAATGTACTTGTTCAGATTCTGCACCTCATTTTCAGGCAGTTAAGTGTAGGAAAGGTTAATTTCTCCATCATTCACTCCTGAGTATCTAATGAAAGACAAAAGGGTGATCCATAGGACAGCACAGACATTGTCTCACCTGTTTCTGTCCCTAGAATCTGTCCCTTCTGAGGTGAAATCTTACCTCCTCTGGAGTTGGAGAGATGGAGAACTGCCCTCAGGTGACCTATCAATAGGTAGAAAAAGTTCAGTAATGTTGCATATATATTTTACTTCTTGAAAGAATATAAGCACTTGATATTAATACTCCTTTGAGAAGGACTGCAGCTGAGAGAATGCTGTAATGAGATTGGCATTTTGCAAGAGAAATTGGTACTATTTTCCTAAAATGCACCAGTGGTCTCCTAGTTATATTTGTGCTTGAGAGATAAGCCAAATACCATTACTCTGTCCTGCAGTAGTCTGTATTTTTAGAAAAGATGAAATAACCAACACTTGCATTTTTTACATCTGTGATGTGAACCAATAACCCCATGAAATTGGATGAGCACTAACCTTCTGTGAAAAACGATTAGCCCTATGTTCTAAGATAAAAATAATAAAATATGAAAAAATTTTGAAGGACAAAAATTTCTCCTCCTGAGCTGAGAATTAGATTTCTTTGTGAAATCGCTTAGACAATTACATTTTTTCCAGAATCTTATGAAGCAGCAAGTAGCATTATTCATTAAGATTTAATGAAATACACAGAGAAGCTTGAGCATTGGATCTATTTTTCAAAACACAATATGTGAGCTGAGATTTCTGTTCATGCTTTTCATCTTGATATACAAAAATACTGTAAATGCATGCAAGTAGAATTTGCTAGTGCTGCTATCAGGGAGACATTAAGTATGAAAAAACCTGTACTGAGCTTGATGATTTGCCAAACACATGCATTAGTTCATTGAAATTCTTGCTGAAACCCAAATAAAAAAACTTTGTTTTTCACATATTTCCAATTTTGCTCTAGGCACAATGACAGTTTTTGTTTCTGTTTCTGCTTTGTTTTATTTTTACCCTAACAATATTTTGTACAGACTGTAACCAAATTTTCTGAGAAGAATCCTGAAATGTTTCCTCAAATACACTTTAATATTTATATTTTTCAATTTCTTTTGATTTTTTTTTCATAGTATGTTTTCTAGTTGTCATGTGTAATTCTAAAAAGAAAAGAGAAGAAATTCAGTGTCTTGATTATACTAATTTAGTCAGATTTCACTGTACCTCTTTAAAGAAACTGAAAAATATAATTACAGAGAACATCATTAGAAAGACATAATGCGGCTTTATTTTATTTTATTTTTTAATAGTTTGATGGTTATGACACTGAAATTCTACTTTAAAAATGATGAAGAAATTTGGGTATCACAGAATCACAGAATTGTAGGGGTTGGAAGGGACCTCCAGAGATCATCGAGTCCAACCCCCCTGCCAAAGCAGGTCCCCTACAGCAGGTCGCACAGGTAGGCATCCAGGCAGGTCTTGAACATCTCCAGAGAAGGAGACTCCACCACCTCCCTGGGCAGCCTGTTCCAGTGCTCCGTCACCTCACTGTAAAGAAGTTCCTTCACACATTTGTGCAGAACTTCCTATGCTGCAGTTTCCAGCCGTTTCCCCTTGTCCTGTCTCCACTCACCACTGAAAAGAGTCCGGCCTCGCCATTCTGCCCCCCACACCTTAGATATTTAGGGTATTTACCTTTGTCTAGAAAACGGTGCAATTTAAGATATTAAGAGCTTACGTCACTTGACAGTTCAACTTGTGTTTTAAAAGAAGGAATACATTTCAGGAAAAGACTTGATCTGTTTTTCATAAGGTATTTATTACATTCACTAACTATCAGCAAAATGAAAGCTGTTGAATAAATTCAAGGTTATTAAAATTTTGGAAGATATATGAAGAAACAATAGTCAATGGTTGTTGCTATAGAAAAATTAAGCCTTGGAAATACAAATGATGTGCTGAGAGGAAAGACAAGATAGACTGGAAAGAAGGCTAGTGCCACAAATTGGGAGAGTGTCTGATTACAAGCCCCCCCAGCAGCAGTGTAGAGTCATCCTTCCTGGTATATTCTTGGAGATTTTCTCTGTGTAACCCTGTAAGGGAACATGCTCTATATACTTTGTATTTTGGGACAAGGTAAAAAAAAAAAACTGATAGTATTCATCTCCTTTTCTTTTTTGTACCAAATCCAAGACACTCCAGCTTTCAGCTATCTCACTTCTTCCCTCAGCTGCACAGAATTCTTATCGCTACCTGAATACTTTTCTGATAAGTAAATTTATTTTTTCCACAGAGCCAATATTACAAGTACCATGACCCTAGAGAGAGCACTTGGAAACACCAATAAGATTAAATGTTAATTATAGAAGCTGGGAAATGAAAGAAAAGTGCTGTCATCCATCTACAAAACATAAAGTTGTCGGAGGATGGCAAAATGGGAGTGCTTTGATAACAACCATCCATTAGGAACTTATTCAGATGTTTCCAACTGGGCTCTGTTTGCCCTTGAGTTTCAATTCTCTCTGGCTAGAAATAGGATAGAGAATGTTCTGCTGTACTCTAGACTGAAGGAAATGATAGATGTTTTCATTCATGTGGAGGATACAGATATAGGAATTGGGATAAAGTTCTTACACAACTCCACAGAGTTCACCTTTATACTGAACCCAGTGATTTTGTTTAAACCTGGTATCTTCTAATTCTCAAATGAAGTCAGGTATTTAACCCTCAATAGGCATAGATGGGGAACATTTAAATACCCTGAAGACAACAGATGAAAATGACTCATGCGTTTTCATACTAAAGGTGAAGACATAATATTCTCATGTTGTACTTCACAGCTTGCTTTGATTTGCTTTTCTAACTGCATAGCCTGCATAATTTTCCTGTTGAGTGAGCTTTTTCCTGTATAAGACAGTGAAGAACTGATGTATCCAAGAGCACCATATCAGAGTTAGCCTGGATCCCATAGAAAAACAATTTTACTGAACTCTGTCCTTGACTGTATTGTCTGTTCCTCTCCTAAGCAATGTAGTTCTCTAATGAACCTGGACAGTTTCCCTATGTCAATTTCATGTATGAAAATTCATACCTATGAAATGTATGAAATTCATACCTAAGCTGGATGTGATGGAACACTGATTTGGCCAAATCTTCGAAGTGGATGTGCCTAGAACTTTTCCTTTTGGTGAGCTCTTCCAGAAGAGTTGTAATATTGGCTTTTAAGCTTGAAAGTGAATATTGATAGGAGTATAAACATCAGGAGAGAAATTTTTGAATAACTGCAGAGCAATAAAGCATTTATAAACAATGCCATATCCTTCTTGTGTTGGGGGCTCCAGAACTGGATACAGTACTCCAGGGTGGGCACCCTATACCAGCACAGCCTGTTCCCTATGGACTCCCTGTTGGTTTCATGAGCTGACCAGGTGCTCTCTGATAAGATCATATACTGTCTGTGAAGAGGGAGGACTGCACTTTTTCCAGCAGAGGCAAAGTGAATATCACTGTTCTAACTCATCTATCTTACTGATTTTCACATGATTTTTCTTTTCTTTGAGATACAATAATTGAAATAATATCTTGTATATTATAAAATGGAAGAATATTAAAAATATAAATGTGCGAGTAGTTCTGAATATCCTAGAGAAGAGATAAAATTTACTGAAATATTCTTTCATTCACTAGACCTTAGAGTATACAAATTCATAAACACATTTTGGAAATGAAGCCAAATATTTATCTAGAGGGAGATATCCCTACCTATAGCAGGGAAGCTGGAACTAGATGATCTTTAAGGTCCCTTCCAACCCAAACTATTCTACAATTCTACGACTTTATGATTTTTTGTTTACGTTAGTATCTTGAATATCTATCAATTATCAATACTTAAGATTTTGCCATTCTATTTGACATAATGTTTATGAGAATAAAGCATATATTATTTGATGCAGATCATCTTCGGTGATCTGTTCAGAAGAGAACATAAAAGGTATTTTTATAATTTGGAGTACTAACAAAATAAAACAAATAATATCAAGGTCATTAATATTGAGATCATTAATCAGGGTCAAGTCCTTGCTGTGCTAGACGTATTCCAAACTGACACAGGATACTCTATTACTTAATTACAGAGAGAAATCTAAGTGTGTAGAACGTTCCAGTTCTATATACCATTTTTAACTCATATAACTTCACAAGATTTTTGTGGAGTCTTTAGATCTGCTCACATCTTTTTCCATAAAGAAAAATAGATTAAACTGGAGAAAATCTACTTCTAGATTTTTTCAAGCAGATTTTCACTTTTATCACATATCAGACTTAGAACAAGCTTAAATACTCCAGTGCCATTTATGAATGTCGGTGTAGGAATAACCACTGAAGTTTTATCACATCATTTGTATTACCATCTTTAGGAAGGACAGAAGTAATTTTTCTGAAATCTTGACAGCTTGCTCTCAAATAATTGTAGGGAACCATTTGTGAGTTGATATAGGCGGCACTTAAATGAATATATTGTGTTAGTTGAACAGCAAAAGCATTTGAACAAATAGCAGATGCAACGGCTTCAATGAAAGCAGAACCAAAGGTTTGTAAAACATCTAGTTGTAGATGTTTTCCTGCCAAAAAAGCATGTCATCTTCTACCTTTAGGTTGTAAAATCAGTCATGCTGGATCCAGTGCCTTTGTAAAATTCACGACTTGAAGAACAGAGAGCAGAATTAGTGTTTGGAGAGTTTCTTGCAAAGTAGCAATACAACTCTTACACTCTGAGTCTAATAGCTGCGTCAGAAAGCAAAGATAATATAGATACAACTGAAAACCACAGCTAGTGTTGGTATTTCCATGCACATATAACTTATATTTCATGGAGAAAGCACAACCTTAGACTTCAAGAAGACTTAATTTTGGCTTTAAATATAAGCAGAGAAATTCTGCATTTGTTCAGGAGGAACATTACTTTCTACAGCATCCTGCTTTAAAAGAAAAAAAAAAAAAGGAGTTGTTTGAAGATTTTCAGAACTGTGAAATATTCGAAGTTTAACCTGAGATAGACCAACTAGCAGAATGAAAATGAGGTAAGCAAAAAGAAACGAGAAATATAGTTTCCATGTGACTTAGCAATTTGTCACTTCTGTCTCACTGCCTTTTATGATTCATAGCTAGAGAATACAAGATAGCACTATATATTGCAAAATCTTACAAACAGAATTTTAGGGTGGATAAGCTACAAGCTACGTAAGTCTTAAAAAAAGAAATGCCAATAAAAGTTTTATAGCTTTGCATTTGTTTTCTGTGCACACAGAATATATACCTTTCTTTATACATGGACAAATTTTCCTGAATTTTCATCTTTGTTATTTTACTTGCCATAAGTCTAACTTGTTGTAGCTTTAAATTACCTAAAATAATTTTATGTAACAACTCAAGACTTTAAAACTTTTAAATACTAACCTCTTCAAGAAGCAGAATGTTCTGAGTCTCTACAGGATGAGAGTGCAGATTCTAATGATATAAAATGAATTTTTCCCTGCAGTTCTGGATAAGATTTTGAAGATAGCTCAGACGCATTTGGCAGAAATATTGTTTGAAAGTAAATTGTTACCCCTTTTAAAACATATGATACTGCAGTAGGGACAATGAATAGCGAATATGATTAAAATATTATCATTGCAATTTGTTTTCAGAAAGGATAGCAAATAATGTTGTAGAATTTACATTTAATTCATTTTGGGAAATCTCTCTGAGATGTTAGTGAAAGTACATTATGTCTACTCTTTTGCAGTGTTCAATCAGACAAATTAAACCAGGAGTCATTTGTGATAGTAAAGCATTTGCCATAGTGTCTTCTGGAAGAAGAATATGGAACATTATTAACGAAATAGCAAAAACTAGTAGATTAAGAAATGTCAGCATTAATCAGCATTACAGTTTTAAACTAGAAAATCATAAGATTGTTCAGCCTGGAGAAGAGGAGGCTCAAGGGAGACCTCATTGCTCTCTATAACTTCCTGAAGGGAGGCTGTAGTGAGCTGGGGGTCGGCCTCTTCTCTCGTGTCATTAGTGATAGGACCAGGGGGAATGGTTTCAAGCTACGGCAGGGGAGATTCAGGCTGGACATGAGGAAGTATTACTTTTCAGAAAGGGTGGTCAGGCACTGGAAAGGACTGCCCAGGGAGGTGGTGGAGTCACGGACCCTGGGGGTGTTCAAGGAAAGGCTGGATGTTGTGTTGAGGGACGTGGTTTAGTAGGAGCTATTGGGAATAGGTGAACGGTTGGACTGGATGACCTTTTAGGTCTTTTCCAACCTTGGTGATTCTATGATTCTATGATTCTATTTCTCAGGAAAAAAAAAAGAAGAGGAAAAAGTTACTTTGGTATTACATTGCAATTGCAGTTCGAAAATCTTACATTTTCAAGATCTTTTCTGAAACTTTCTTGGCCAGAAAGTTTTGAAAATACTTGTTTTATTGTCTGATAGGACTTGCATCTGGGAATGAAAGTTGTAAGGAGAGCTGAGGTTCTCTTGGGAATACTAATGTATGTACGTAGGTGAGATTTTAGAAAAACAGAAAATAAAATTGCATAATGTAATGAATTTTCAAAGTTTCAGATGTTCCCCATTTTCACAATACAACATGCCAATACTTTTCAGAGAGCTAAATGAGCAGCATTATTTTATAAAGAGAAGCTAAAAATATTGGTAAATGCACCTGAGTTATTGTTATATTTTTAAAAAAATGTAGTTGATTTTGGAATACTAACTAGAAACCACAATATAAGAAATGGTGAGATAAGAAACATCAAACATGTCATCTAACACACCATAGAAATGGATAGCAACATTTCACAAACAAATGTCAGTTTTTAGCATCAATATTTCATCCCATAACTAGCCATTATAAAATATGAGATTACTTTTTTATGTATAAAAAAATAAATTTAAAAGAATTACTGAAATCTAAATCAGCATACTGAATCGTTTCCAGCAACCTGTGGATAATCAGTGCAAACTGCAGGGAACTGGTGCGTGAGAGTACTGTGTGACACACGACTTATTAAGTAAAGGGCTACATTCTACATTAGCTTCATTATTGATTGGATTAAATCTCCAGAGAGAATTCCAACATGCATTATCTGCCACATGGGATGGTTTAACTCAGAAAGGTATCTTGAAAGTAGGTTATAAATGTAGTAATTTGTTGAAATGAGGCTGAAAGCCAATGAACTACAGATAAAATATGATAATAGTACTTCAACCTTGTATTTCAGTAACTGACAAATTTTAACTGCTACATTTAGGACAACTTGTGGATTATTTACATTAGTAATAATTGTTTAGTAAAATAAAATTCTGAATGTGACAGTGACATAAAGATTTACAATCCATCTTTGCCAGAATATGCATTGGAACAATCTTACAAATTAACTAAAGCAAAATTAATTCTCCTTCCTGTATGTTAGGGAATTTTAAGATTTTGACATTTATGCTGACACTGGCATAGATGTAGTATTCATTAAGCACATCTCTACATCTAAACAGAGGTTTAGGTTTAAATAAAAACATATTTTCTGTACATAAAAATGAGATTTACACCAATGAAAGTAGTTGTGCAAGTGCTTACCCATTGCCTTAGCTGGTTTTTAAGGGCTTCGGAGAGTTTTGTGTTGCTCATCAATTGGTCTGGAGACACTCAGCCAGTCACGAATTTCAGTGATAGAGAATAAGTTTTGAGTTTAGTATTATGGTGGAACACAAAGCATAACTCCGCAAGTTCTGCTGCAGCACCAGAATGCAAGTAATTATGTTACGCTGAAAAAAAAAAAAAAAAAAAAATTAACTCAAGCTCAGGGGAATTTGCAGTATAAATTGGACTGTTAAAGAAAAGAAAGGAAAAATAGAAAAAATGGCATGGAGGTAGATTTGTGCCTGAAAGTGAAAGGAAAACAAAATCATTTAGATCACTTGACTGGAAGTCAAAGAATAACTATGGTTCAGGTCTAAAGGTGCTTTGAACTTTTCTTAATGTGAACAAAGCAATGAATTCAATGTGGAAGAGAAATTCAAATGAGGACAAAAAAAAATAGAAGTACCTGGGCTGGAAGATTAAATGTTGAAAAGCGAAGTACTGAATGAAGCTAAGTCATGGGCAAAAACTAACGCTTCAAAAGATAAAATGAAAGGAAAAGGAAAATTCTGAAGATTTAATCAATTGGCAGGGACCTAAAAAATCTCCTTCTCAGCAATGGGAGCCTTCCTGCTCAGTAGAGAAATCTCTGTAATGGGAAGAACGTTCCTTTATCAGCTATAGGTGCTTTTGGTTTTAGCACACCAAACAGAGAAGACCTATTGGACTTTTTACCAGGTAAGTAATATTTCCAGTTATAAAGTCTTGATTAACAGCTCACTTGTGAAAATCCATTCACGTGCTTAGCAGGGTTTTCCTAAAAAGGACATATTTGCCTTTTCTGGATATGTGTCTGGATGTTCTAGGCTGAAGTCAGATGACTAGAAGAATAAAGAAAAATGAAACAAAGATGACAAGTTATATATTTCAAACATGAAGCATTCTAGCAAATAATAAGAAAAAAAACAGATTTATCCCCGGCTGAGAATATCAGACACATACTGTAGCTTCAATGATTGCATTTCATTTTTCTTCGTGAGACTCAACAAGAAGTGAGTAAGTGCATTGACTGACTTACTGAATGTTTCATTTTCCTGGGTATGCTTTCACAGACAAAATAAACTATGCCTGACATTTAAAAAATGTCATGTGGATTGATAACTGCTGCATTTAATACATCAAAATATGCTTTAAAAAAAAAAAAAAAAAAAGAGAGAAGAAAAAAAAGAATGGATAATTGTAATAGAGTGGCAAATAAGATTAAGTTGAATATTGAAAGAAATTTTTTTGATTTATCATTAAGCAAGGCAAAAGATACCTGCCAAGACTTTTAGCCATTAGAAATGATGTTCTGTTCTTCAGTAAGAAAGACTTAAGTCCATTACTTCATAACCTTCATGATCAGTGAAAAACAAATAATTCTTCTCTTCCTTCTACATTTTGAGAAAATTTCATGAAAAACTCCTGTTACTATATTTTTTTAATTTTGTTCAGAATAACACAATCCAATGCTTCATTTTTATTTTTTATTATTATCATTATCATTATCATTATCATTATCATTATTATTATTATTTTCTCATGTTTTCTTTACTCTTGTAGGTTATATTGACTTATAATTTCATCAGAAAATGGATTTTTTCTAGGTTAGAATTGCATCAGTCTTATCACCACATCTCACTGTTATTCAGCCTGGGTAGCTCTTATTTTTTCAGAGACGTGGATACCTGTGCTAAGGTATGTTACAATTTAGGGAGTGAGAAAAATAAGTTCAGCTTTGGAAGAGCAAATTGTGAATCCAGATTTCAGCAATGAAACCCCATGCATCCACTGTGCTGAATGCTTCCTTAACACAAAACAAACAGTTGCCAGTTTCTCTGTGTCTGTTTCACTATATCTTGCTCTCAGAAACTTCAGATGCACTTGTGCAGAAAATTACAGAGTAAGCAATCAAAATCTATTCATTTCATACTGAAAAGATGTTACAAATGTTGAGAAGCATTTGATTAGGGTAATTTTACAAATAGACTGTCAGTGCTGTATATTTATCAGCTACAGTTTCTCTTGAAGTGCCCCCTTTGAAGATTGATTTTCCAATAGTTCCTGATCATATGACAAACACATAACTGAAGAACTTTTTGCTGCATCCGGTCCACTATTGTTATATGTAATAAAGGTTTTTTTTTCAATAACTTATTTAGTGGCATCTTTAAACTACATAGTTAAATTTTAAAAACAGTTGAATTTGTGAGAATAATATAGAAAATCTTTCCTCTGATCACAGACACACAGTATCATAATTGGCTCGAGTTGAAAAGGACCCTAAAGATTACCAATTTTGAACCATTGCCAATGGCAGGGTTGACAGCCACTAAATCTGGCACTAGATCAGGATGCCCAAGGTACCATCCAACCTGAGCTTGAACACCTCCAGGGATGGGGCATTCACAACTTCTCTGTGCAGCCTGTGCCAGTGCTTCATCACTCCCTCAGTGAAAAATTTCCCCCTAATATCTAATCTTTCTCTCCTCTTATAGTTCAAAGCTGTTCCCCCTTGCCCTATCATTATCTCCCTCCTGATTATAAGTTCCATTTCAGTATTAGAAGACCACACGGAACTCTTCCAGGAGCCTTTTCTTCTGCAGGCTCAACAACTGCAGCTTCCCCAGCCTATCTTTGTAGGAGAGATGTTTTAGCCTTTGGATCATCTCTGTGGCCTCCTCTGGTCTTGCTCTAACAGCATCCTTTCTATACTGAGTGGCCCAGGCCTGGATGTGGTACTCCAGATTGGATCTCTAGAGAGCAGAGTAGAGGAGAACAATCACCTCCCTCACCCTGCTGGCCATTCGTTTGCTGGCATAGCCCAGGATACAACTGCCCTTCTGGGCTGCAAGCGCACCCTGCTGGCTTATAGTGGTAGTAGATTTTGGTTGATATAAACATCAGCTCAAACATATCTCTACTGCTGGACGTGAGTGCCACGCCTTCTTAGTCTCACTGAAGTTAACTTGTTAAATTAGTTCAGTCTTTTGATAAGGCAGATTTGCCATCAACGTACAGATCTTCCCTTCTTTAGATCTGAAGATTAACCTTAAACTGAACTTTCTTTAAAATCAGTTATACGTTCTTTAGTATCAGACATAGTTACACGTTCTGATAGAGTTCTTCATACCTCTGTTAGAAACTTCCATACTATTGCTAAAGATTACATCCATTTTTCACACAAACTGTACAGTGGCTGACAATTTTTCTCTCCTTGATTAACCAAGTTACTTTTTTTTTTTTTTTCTTCATTTCTTGCTGTCATTCTCCACTTATAATCTTCCACTTCATAGAAAAGTCCTTTGTCATTAGTCTGCAAGTTCATGACTTTGCACTTTTACTACTATCTTTATCCCGTTACTGTTGCTTGAGCTTTCAGGGTCATCCAAGTCCTTTGAGTCTCCTAAATTCTTTCAAATCACCTTTACACTGATAAAGTCTAATAACTTTGAGTCATCAGAAAATGTGTTAGAATGTTTGTGTGTGCCAAGATAATAAATGAAAATATTAAATCAGATCAATCTCAAGGATGTTCCATGAGGAACTCCTGTAGTAATCTTTCTTTAGCCTGATAATTCCTCTTTCAATGTAACCAAGTGTCTCTTTTCCACTTTAACCAATTTCTTGCCCATCCTACCTGTCTAGAGCATAATAAATAAATGCCCATGCAATGCTACATCAAAGACTCCTTCAAAGCAAATTAGTCTTACTGCAACATTATTTTTTAAAAACAGGCAATCCATTATTTCTCACAAAGCAAAAATTCATGTTTCAGCATAATCCTGTGGACTTTTAATCCTATCTTTATTATCACCTGTAAAGCACTTTGTAAATCCATTTTTATTATTGTGATCATAGCAGTTACAGCCTCAGTGAAAAAGAAAGAGCAACAGATGTCATCTACCTGGAAATGAGCAAAGCCTTTGACACAGTCCTGTCACTGCCACAAAAATGATCAGATGGCAGAAGCACCTGAAAAACTGAGGTTACTCAGCCTAGGAAGGAGAAGGCTCTGAGGGGACCTTACAGCAGCCCTCCAATACGTGAAGGGGCCTACAGGAAAAGTGGGGAGGGACTTTTCATAAGGGCATGTAATAACCTTAGGATGAGAGAAAATGGTTTTAAACTGGAGGAGGATAGATTTAGACTAGATATTAGGATGAAATTCTTTACTGTGAAGGTGGTGAGACACTGGAACGTGTTGCTCAGCGAGGCTGTGGGTGCCCAATCCCTGGAAGCATTCAAGGCCAGACTGCATTGAGCAACCTGGTCTAGAGGGAGGTGCCCCTGCGTATAGCAAGGAGGGTTGGAGCTAAGTGATCTCAAATTCCTTCCAACCCAAACCATTCTGTGTATCTATGATTCTGTGATTCTATGATTCTATGAAATGAGCCTGTAGTTTAATGGAACATGACTTCCTCTTAAATGTAAACATCACATTCCCTTTTGTGTAGTCACATGGCACTGATAATTAACAAACCAGAAAACTACGTGAAGTGGACTGGAAATTTTCTCACTATGTCAAAGTAGCAGCTACTTGCCTCTATTATGAGTCACCTAAGACTTTTTTTTTTTTTTTGAGGGAAAATGTTCATTTATCTTTGGGCCCAGATTCAGATTATCCTTAATTTTCTTTATAACTATCCTATGGACAATGAATCTGTATTCAATGAAATCTTTCCTTGCTCTTTTCTAAATGTTTTTATTTCCTTTTCAAGGTCTGACTCAGGTGGAAGTTTGGTAATTTTCATTTTAGCCCTGTATTTTTCAAATAAAAAATCTAGCTTTCTTCATTAATCAGTACTGACTTTTCTATCCAAACTGTCATTTTTTTGTTGTCTCGTCTTCATTTTGAATGCTAATTCTGCATGATTTAACCTTTGGTTTTGAGTGATTTCTCAATCTTCTATTTAGAAGATTTTTGAGTTTCAGTTTTTCTAACCTCACAGAGTAGTTCTTATCAGGATAAAATCTGAAACAGACTCATAAATACTAATTCCACAGTCAATTAGATGGTTTTGTAATGAGTGCCTGCAAATGATTACCATGATTTTGATTTTGTTGTGTTTAAAGAGTTTGTTGTGATTAAATTATACTTAGATTCTAACTTAAGGAGTAGGAAAATTAAGATCAGCAGATATAGGGAGATTTCATGGGTCCTGCAGAAAATAAAACAAAACAAACTTTGATACTGTAATTGTAAAAATGTGAAGATACGCCGTGCCAGAAGAAATTTAAGGGCTCTTTCTAATGTCTCAAAGCAGAAAGTACAGATCAAATTCCTTTTTTAATCCCTAGATAGCTATAATGAAGAAGTGATACAAACATTGCTCTGTTTGACACATCTCCATCATACTTTTGTAATCTTAAACATTTCTTCTGTCTTGCTTTTTCTTTTCTCTCCTCACAGCACTGTAGGCTTACTGTCTGGAGCTACTGGGCCATTACAGCTTTCACACTGAGTGATTCCTTGTATTCCACTGGGCATTTCTCTACAATAGATGACCTTTTCTGTATCAACTTTGTATTGTTTTTTCCTGTTTTTATTTTTTAATTTTTTTTTTTTAATTACAACAGTAGAATTTTGAAGTGAGATGCTCATGCTGTTCTCTGCTCATTTTTTGTGGGAGGAGTGTTATCCTTCTTACTTAGGGCAGACTGGCTTATGACAGCTGCTGTCAAAATGACTGACAAACACTGTGCTTTCTCTGTCATGTGGAGCTCATTTATTTCTGTCTTATTTCCTTGTTTTTCTTTAATCTAAGTGCAAGGTCATTCAGCCTGGTGGAACATAATATACTGTGTTTATGGAAATCATAAAACTCTCATGACCTGCAAGCATAATTTAGGTAAAAATGATAACTGTGAAGATCTCAAAATGAAACAAGAGCTCAAACCGACCAAGTTGTTTGTTGCCTTTACTTCGGCAACCTCTGATTAATGTCCCGTCGTGAAGTGCTCAGACAGCCCCAGCCAAATCACACGCTTTGTTATTATAATATAATATATAAATATAGGGAAGGGAGAGGGGGCATAGAGGAAAAGGAAGATTTACGAAGATGTATGGTATCATTTCTGCAAGCCTATTTGTCTTTTTAATATATTGCTACAAAGTAGTCTTTTTTTCTTATTCCTGAACTGAGCAAATTCCTTGTCAGTCTATCTTAAGAGTCATCAACAACTGATACTTTCTTTAGAACACATTTTTACCAGCCATTAAAGCTTTCTGTCCTGCCAAACTCCAAAATTTGCTTTGTTCCTATGTTGTACTCTAGATCCTGCAGAGGACTAGCAGGGACACTTGCGCATTACTTTTCAGTTAAATATGCACACACAGTATGCATGCACTAACATTACATTAGATCCAAAATTCTAAAGCTTTATTTTGTTGTTGCTCACTGGTGACTCCTGTGGAGAACTGGAAATGAGCAGTGTTTCCTGTAGTTCACCATCTGTAGTCTAAGCAACAATTGTTTCCATTGCTAAAGAATCAGTCCCTGGTCAGCTGGAGATCATCCAGAACAGTTTGCTTTCACAGTGTTGGAATAGTCTTAAATTGCTATTTTATACATTGTCCAGGGCTGTGCATAGCTGAAGGTTTCTTGCAGCAGCTAAAGAAATTGTAGGTCTTGAAAAGCAGTGTAACAAATCATTGAAAGAATTCAGGCTGAAAAAAAGTCTCCAAAGTACGTAGTGGTGTGCAAGATACTCAAGTGGCGAAACACAAATAAGAGTAAACATCAGCTGAACCATTGGATTTCACCTGAAGTAGTATACTGACATCAGATTAGATATGAAATAAGAGATTTCATAAAAGATGGAGATCTTTGGAGGCAATGAGTCTTCATATTCTAGTTTTTCTAAAGCACCTTCTCCATCAATCACAGCCAGTGAAAGTCCTTTAATGCGTGCTAAAGACATATGATTCTATCTTTAGAAAAGTTTATCTATAAAACACTCATTTCATAAAATGTGGCAAACGGCACCTGAAAAGTGAACTTTATTTCAGATCAGCTTGTTTATGTGATAGTTGAAAAAAAAAATACAGTATTTTTAAAGAGCACATATTAAATGTTAAATAAGCCCTTGCCTATCATAAAAATTGTCCTCTTTTTGACCTTCCACACCCACTTACACTTATGACTGATGGCCATATGCTGTTAATGTTTTAATAAATGCAAAAAGAATCTGATAAAAATTCAGGACAACCATTTTATGTTTATTTACATTTACAATTTAATATTCACAAAGAGATTTAAATAATCAAAGTTCAGTTAAAGTTATTAGTATGAGCATACTTCCATTAACATCTTGATAGAAGCATTCAGAGCACTTTAAAAATAAAAATAAAAAAAAAATTACTTTAGATTCTTCCCTACTGAAAGCTGAAAAGGGCATCAGTATTTGCATCCCCTTGCAAATTCTGTATCTGCAGTGCCATTTGTTCTTATATAGCATAACTGAAATGAAATATAACAATATTCTATCCAGTGCAAGTCATAAAACAAAAAAAAGAAAAAGTGTGAATGTCTTAAAGTAAAAATCTGAAAGGAAGATGTGACTCAGTATTTTAGAGAGAGAGAGAGAAAAATGCATTTCTCTGACTGAAAATGAATGGTAGAGAATTGCAAACACAAGTAAAAGTGGAGGGGCAACCTGGAAATGTCTTTGGAGATAGAAGTTTAAGAAAAGAGATCAACTGTGAAAACTGTTGGCTGTTCTTTTCAGATTTAGGCTGCAAATTATTAAAACAAGGGATGAGAAAACTGAATTTGTTTGGAAAGAGTGAATGTATGAATAAGAGCAGATTCAGATTGTTAAGTAATCACAAAGAGATCATCAAGGCTTCTAATGGAGCTGTCTACATAAGCCTAAAACTTAACAGGGCCTCTTGAGGATAGATGGCACTCTCTAAAGTGTTGTTTGTTATAGGTTTCTCCTGCAGACCTCATAGTTGCCTTGAAGAACTCAAGAAACACACCAAAACTATTTTTAATAAACTATTTTCAAATGACTTATTGCAAACATGGGTGGCTTTACTGAATGCATTTTTATATTTTCACTAAACAGACCTACTGAGCTAGCAAAAACAACTTTTCACGAACTTCTAGTTGAGTTCATATTTTCATTACAGAGAAATGTGGAGAGTATTATTAAAAAGGTAAGTTACTATACAAACATTGAGTTAGCAAAAACACCCTCAGAAACATATGTGTAAAATCTGTAATCTTCACTAACTTAAAAAGAACTACATGTAGCTGTACCTATAACTAATGTGTGGGGATTGCCAATAAATAAAGACTTTCCTGACTGGAGCAGTACTGAGTGTTAGTAACCAAAACTATGTTTTTTTTTTCTATCAGAAAATCTATTTTCTGGAAAATATGAATTTGAGTGGGAGAAGAAACGCGACACAGACAAATCACAGACCTGCATTTCATATGATAAACAGCTTTGGTCCAGAATAAGGTGCTTTTTCGCCTTTACTGTTTCACTTCAGCATTCTTAAAGTAAATGTTTTTTCTTGGCCTCATAACATCCCAAAAATCATTATTCACACAATTCTGTGAACAGCCATCATCAAATATCCTTTATTTGACAGTGCACATTCCCGTTAGCCAGTGAGCCCATGAGTACCCCAGGTTTCCTCATGCAGCAATAATTTCAAGTACCAATCAACAATTCCTGGTAAAACCTACCTCCATTTGGCCAAAAAAATGACCTGAAGTTAGTGTGATTCATTTTTTTTTTTGTGTGTGAACATGGTTAGACAATAGCAATGCACTACTCAAAGAAAAGTTTTCAGATCATCAGAAGTTCCTTAGAGATGGCATATCACTAGCACTGGTCATAACAAAAATAGAAAGGAATTTTTTCTCTGATTCCCATATTTTTCATGACAATCTGTGACTAGCAGAGGTGGAAAATTATAGTCTAAAAGTTTTGTAACATCAAGAATTTCAATAGCTACTTTTACTCCATAGAAAATGGACTCTTCTTGCAAAATGCAGCAGCAATTTAAAACCTGTCAGCGCTCAGTTGAGTTAGAGAGCTCTCACAGTTTCTTGTAGCATCAGAATAGTTCTCCGAATAGTTCTGCTTTATTGTGTTCAACATACACCTTATATACCATTCACTTACAAGCCAGGAATTCCTGTCCCCCTAATCAGTTAATTGGCCTAGCTTCTCCCAAACAGCAGTGATAAAGGATGAAAGGTTTCTTAAGTGTGATAAGGTTAATAATGCATACAAATAGAACCTCCTGTTTACCCTTAGAAGCAAACAGATACCTTTTGCTCTGTGTTACACTCCAGATTCCCAAGGTTTCACAGTGATGGGGTCTATCAGGCAGTCTGATAAACTCTTTGCCGACTTGCTTGCAGTTACATCTTCCCCCACAAAAACCACAGAAGTGGTCCTGTGAATGTTTCGTATTTGAAGTACATAACAGTTACAAAAGAGCTGTACTGAGACGTTATTACACTAGTAATTTTTTTCCTGAAAATACCACATATTTGTACCTTTTCAAAAGGATAGAGAGCCATGAAATATCAACAATTAATAAAATAATATCAATAAGAACATTTTCCTGTTCATTATTAATTTTTTACTCATAGCTGTCCTCCAAAATTTCAATTCTGGTGACTCATTCATGTTTAATCAAGATCGGTTTTGCTTTACCAAGTAGAATAGACACAAGAAACCCAGTGAAATTTTACCATAAAGGTTAGATTGTAGTTTCATTAATTGTTTCAATAAAAATCAAAATATCAAAACCCTTGAGACTCAGTTATGTTTTTCTTATGGATGATTCAGAATACGCAGAAGAACATTACTGGGCAAATTTGTAATACTACAGTAAGCAACAGAACTGCACCATAACCAGAGAAGTATTTGGAGAGCATTTAGATACTAGAGAGTAACAAAGATAACTAAAGTGATTTATATCAGTGAGCTGAGGTAAATCCACAAATTCAGTCAATAAAAATAATTGCTTAACTATAGTCACTACATTGGAGTCTATTATTTTAGTATTATCTTCATTTTTAATGGCTGTGTTGTGTATTCTCAATAGTGAGTTTGTGCTGAATGACATTACTTACTGGGATCTCAGTGGCTGCTAGACACAAACTTCTTGAAAGTTGTCTTTGACCAGAAATGTCATTAAACTACAACTTTTTTGTTTGACTATTTTGCCTTTAATATTTTCACATAGGGTGAAAACAAAACAAAACAAGTATTACAACAGTGTGGTAGAATGATTCACAAGATCCACATCCACAGTTTTTTTCTTTAGATGTAAAATATATTCTTGTAGGTAAGAGAGCAACGTGGTGTTATGGTTGACTATGGAAGATCGGCTCCCTCTTATTACATATTTTGGGCTGTGAATATTACCATATCACACCTAACACATTCATCTTAAGAATTTATTTTATAATTAAATTCAGGTTTTCCCATCAATCCTGCAGAAATTAAAACCCTGTTGATGATAAATAAGTGCAAATACTTTAAAGAAAAAGGTTATTTAGAGGAAATACAATTTTTTTCAGTATTTCTAAGATCAAGGATTTAACTCAATTTCAAGTCACTAGAGTATGATTTATGATCTTTAATTAACATTTCTCCTATCAAAACTTTATCATAGAGGAAAACGCAAGGGAATGTCAGAAGAGCTCTCACTCAGAAAAATAATGATGTCAGCTGTCAGTTACCACTTTAGCGTGAAATATCTCTAGTTCTTCCTATTGTTCTTTAACTGGTCTTTCATAGGAAGACGAACAGTGTACTTAGATTACCTCAAAGATCACTTTTGTTATTCAGAAAGTATACTATTGCAGAGGTTCAATTTTCAGGTGTCTCAGTAGTCCTTATTAGTCTTTGATCTGTTTGCTGAGGCAGATCTGTTCTAACAGATTTATAGTTATGATTTTTTTTTTTTTTTTGAGCAAGAGAAACATTTAAAAGATAATATTAAAATAAATAAAGGACCCATTAATTTAGAGAAATGAAAAAGAAACACAAAAATGGTTGATTGAATTAATTTATATGCGTTTCACAAAAACCCAAGTTTCTACAACTGCATAAAGACCGTTTTCAGGCTGGTGAAATTGGGAAGTTGCCCTTTGAAGTTCTGACAATCAGCTATTCCTTTCAGACTAAGTTTGCTACCATCATTCTCCATGAGTTTTAAGATGCCCCATCACACCTGAATTTAGTGATATACAGAGTATCTAAACTAAACCAGGAAGATCAGTAAGGCACAGGGGACAGTTGTCAACTGGGTACAAAATGGTACAACTTAAGGAGCCACATTGACTTATTTCTGCTGAATAATTTACTAGGATATGTTATATACTTGAGTACATCAGAGATAGCTGTTCTAACAAAGGTCTTTACTTACATAAAATAAATGATACAGAATAAAGTCGGTTTATTACCTGTCTCACTTCTTTTCTGTGGAGAATGATTCTTGTGGACAACATTAACTATCTCTGTTGGCAACACGAAGTTTCACAGAGGTCTCCAGAAAAATAATTCTTTAATGTGTCTCATTCTCAATTTATACAGAAAAAATAAAGATGAATGTCTGTTCTTCTCTGTGAAGTATTGAGTACTGCTGGATAGAAAACAAGATTTCCATCTTATGATATATGTCAGAGTTCTGGCATTTGTTTTCAGATACTGACATGAACAAAACAGGATTTCAAGTGTTTGTGGGAAGAAAAAGAAGCAGGGTCAATTTCAGAGGAGCCAATACTCACATTACATATGGAAATTGTAGTTTCAAATCTGTTTCTTGGGAAAAAAGGACTTAAACTTAGCTACTATATATAAAGTGAAAGCGCTAAGTGTCAATTTCCTCTGGGGCAATTAATCTATGAAGATTTTCTCATAAAATCTATCCTGTATCCAAAAAAAAATCTCAGACAAATTGTAACTGGCATCACCATAAGTTTGTGAAATTTGTATGAAGAAATCTGTTCTATGATGAAAAACTTCAAATCAAGAGAATTTTACCTCAACCACAAATCCTGAACCCTAATAGCAGTATGGCCCCAGACCCTGCCATGAGTGTCTCCAGTCTTAGGTGATGAAATAATATCCATGAGGTCATGGAAATCATAGAATCATAGACTCATATAATCATAGAATGGTTTGGGTTGAAAGGGACCTTTAAGATCATCTAGTTCCAATCCTCTGCTATTGGCAGGGACATCTCCCTCTAGACCAGGTTGCTCACAGCCTCATCCAGCCTGGTCTTGAATGCTTCCAGGGAAGGGGGCATCCACAGCCTCACTGTACAACCTGTTCCAGTGTCAGACCACCTTCAGAGTGAAGAATTCCTTCCTGATATCTAGTCTAATAATGATAGTATGAATATTCCTCAGAAGACGAGGGATAAAATTTCCTAAATCCAATAGGAACAGCACTTGTGCTTTCTCTGACATTATGTTTGGAGTTACAGACTGAAATTATCACTGGATGAAAGAAGGGGAACTGGCTAAACGCTACCTGCGTTAGGTGCTCAGTACCTCTCAATACCTACCACGATTTCTCTCGGTGTTGAGATAAAAATGGTGATTTGAATGGACATCTAGCACTGGTCAAGTACAAGAGTCAAGCTATAGGAAGTGAACTTATTACTTTTATCTCGCCAATGTCCGTAGTTATCTTTCATATTAGTCAGAGGAATAAGCATATCACATTCTGCCTCTCTAATTCTCAGTGCCAATTCCTTCTTATTTATTCATTATCTGCTATGTAAATAATCATTAATCTAAGCAAGACATGAAAATTTAATATATTTTGGTTCAAAAGGAGAAAAAGGAAAAGACATTTTACATTATGATGTCATGATCAAACGAAGTTTCATCAAATTGCACTGTTACAAGATTCAACTTATCTGTAAAAAGTTATTTTACTTTATCTGGTAATTTTGGATAAACATGATACAGATTTTTGGACTAAAACATGAGGATTATTAAGTAATGTGAGAAAATAGTAGACAGAATGATTCCTTGTTCTTTTCAAAAGTTAGAAATAGGACACGTGGAAGAGTTTATTATCTTGACCATCTAATAATCTGACTTCATTTAGACAAAACTGAAGTAACTGCACACAGGTTTGCTTAATTCCCAGTTAAGTGTTTTACTAAAAAGCATGCTAAAAAAACCCACCATTATTATTCTTTCTGTAGATTGAAAATGAAATTCATGTAGGCTGCATCTTTGGCCTACACAAGACCAAGGTCCTGACGAAATACAAGGGCCCTCATTTTTATTACAAAACATTTTCTTCAAAAATTTGGTGAAATCATAAGGAATTTGAAAAGCAATTGAATCAGCATTATGTCCGTGAGAGAAATTTCAGACAAAAAGGCTTTGGAAAGTCTGGAGACAAACATTCTTCAGACAAAAGATCTCAGCTCCTGATGCAGCTCTTGAGGTTCAAATTATTTCTTCTTTCAAACGTTTTTCAGTTTTCTGGTGGTTATATTTTATTTCAGTAAAAATAACAAGGCTTTGATTGGTATTATGAGGTTTTTTCCTCGCAAACCATTAATACATGTAATCTTCTATTGATATTTGTATTTGTTTATAACAAAATCAAGCTCCGAGATAGTGGTGATATTTCAGTCTTTGGATTAGAATTTATAGAAAGCTTGAAATAGATTAACCATTGTGGAACTCCCTGAGAAGAAGAGACCAAGACTGTAATGACAAAAAATAGGTGACAATAGTTTTCCTAAAGCAAATTTATTCCTAGGTGTCCTCCACTGGGACTAAACAGCATTTTGGTCAACACAAGTTCTTTGGTAAAAAAAACATTTCCCCCTTCCACAAGAGAACTGATTAGTTGATATATTGAGCTCTTCCTTTCTGTAGTTTGAAAATATGAGTTTAATGCCAGCATGTGAAGCTACCTTGGCAGACTGTGACAAGTGCCAGACATAAGTTTCTTTTTTTCTGCTTGATTCTTAAAAATAGGAAAGTTACTCTGTGACATAAATCTTCTGAATTTGTCATCCCTCAATCACAGGTTCCCAACAATTCCTGAGGAGTCACAGGAAAATGGCCAAAAGAAAAGATTTTCTTTATCATCTATGTGGACTGACCAGAGTACAAAGAAGTAATATTCGGACTTATTTAGTCCTAGGGAGCGGATTAATGGCATTAGAGAAGGAGAACTGACAACTGCCTCAGAGGAGAGCACATCTCTTAGCTTCTGCTGCTTGCTACTTTACAAGTTGACCTCCACCCCTGCTCATTTCGCAGCAGCAGGTTTGACATATGAGTGATAATGAGAGTCCAGATAGAGCACAGAACACACTACTGCTCTAACAGCGCAAAAGATAGTGATCACACAGCACTTGCCAGGCAGCTCTCAAAGGAGGTTGCACTTCCAGTCATTTGATCATTTCGTTTTTAACAGAGCAAGTAGAGCAAAGCTAGGACACTTTGAAAAGCAAAGGATCAGTTTTCTAGACTCTTCTCTTATTCCTCATTCCCTTTTCCTGGCTATTGTTCTTTTTGAGACAGACTGAATATATTAAACTTTGATAAATGACAAATAAGTCTTGCTGTTCATAGAATCACTGTGAAGTTAAGTTTGTCTCCACAGTAATATCAATCTGTCTGCCAGATAATTTGTCTAAAATTCACAAAAAACATTATGTAACTAGATATACATGCACGCATACACTTATCAAAGACACATACCCTAATTAGACAGCAAGTATTATGATTGCTTCTCTTGCTTATTCTCGCATACTTTACAGATTTGACCCTTCTGTCAACTTCTTAGTATTTAGAGATCCAGACCATACTTTCACAGCTTGGAGAGGAAATATTCGTGCTGTGCATGACTGCTTTGTTTTCTCTGGCAGGCTGAACATGTTCACTTATCTTTTCCAAAGGGCATCGTAGCATCATTTTAATGCTTGATTCATTTTATGTAGTAGTTTACATTTTTAAGCCATGTGCAAACTTTAATCCTCCCAGTGTCCTCATAGGAACTGAGAGGAAATATTATTTCTGTTTTTCAAATAGGAAAAAAGTTTTCACACCTACCAAATTGCTGGGGCTCAATAAGTTACTACTCATTCCCTTAATCATTCATTCTTGGCTGAACATGAGCCAGCAGTGTGCCCAGAAGATGGCCAAAAAGGCCAATGGCATCTTGGCTTGCATCAGGAATGGTGTTGCCAGCAGGAACAGGGCAGTGACTGTCCCCCTGTACTCGGCTCTGGTGAGGCAGCACTTTGAGCACTGTGTCCAGTTTTGGGTCACTCACTGCAAGAAAGACATTGAGGCCCTGGAGTGGGTTCAAAGAAAGGCAACAAAGCTGGTGAGGGGTCTGGAACACAGGGCTTATGAGGAGCGGCTGAAGGAGCTGGGAATGTTCAGCCTGGAGAAGGGGAGGCTCAGGGGAGACCTCATTGCTCTCTGTAACTACCTGAAGGGAGGTTGTAGTGAGCTGGGGGTCGGCCTCTTCTCTTGTATAACTGGTGATAGGACTGGAGGGAATGGCTTCAAGCTGTGCCAGGGGAGATTTAGACTGAACATTAGGAAACACTACTTTTCTGAAAGAGTGGTCAGGCAGGGCTGCCCAGGGAGGTGTGGAGTCACTGACCCTGCAGGTGTTCAAGGAACATTAGGATGCTATGTTGAGGGACATGGTCTAGTGAGTACTATTGCTGATAAGTGGACAGTTGGACTGGATGATCTAAACCAAGGTACCATTACTTCAGAAGTGGCATAAGCTAAAAGCACAGAGCATGAACGCAATTGCAGAGATTCAACTGTCATTATATATCGTCTTGTGTGTCCATATTAGCAGAAGGAGTGCCGGAAGAGTTTTCCATAACACTACCTATCCCTATGTCTCAACTCATTTCTGGCAATAGTTAACCTAAGTTACTAAACTTTGCATGGAAGCTTCTGAATACTGATGTACCTCAAGTCAGTTTTGCTACAAGTGAGCTCTGCAGAGAGATAGTGGCAAAATTCTGGAGGTCTGTAGTATTTAAGGTTGAGCAGCAATATGAGCCTGAACTACAATGACAGTGAGTGATCCAGTTTTTCCCAACACCATAAAATTAGTATTACTGAAGATAGAATCAAAAACAATCAGTTTGGGTTTAGCATTTCACTTCAAGTTGATTCGATTTGAGTCAGGACTTCAGAAAGAGACAAAGTGCACATTTTCTAGCACTTCCAGTAAATGAGAAAAACTTCCAAAAAGTATAACTGAGCTTTCTTTCCTACCACTTTTTCTTGTGTAGAGGAAAATAAATCCTCTCTATGAAATTATTTTATAATTTACACAGCCACTTTAAAGCTATTTTAAAAAGCTATTGCCATTCTATTTCTGGAAATGACAGCAAAGATACAAGTTTGGCCTTCTACATAGTGATTTGTTGCATGAAGAAATGAAAGTTATGTTCTCTTTTACAGACTTTTTGTCAAAATGTACTTTTATATTGTTGCATCTCCAGCCTGTGGGTCTATTTGTACAGAATTTTCATATTAAGTAATCACCACTGAAGTTTATGTATGGTATATAAAACAGTTGAGAGTAATTAACAAAACAAGGTAACATAATCTCAGAATATCAGTGACAACATTAGATTTAGAATCTGACTTGCACTGGAATATAAAATGAACTGATCTATATTTATTACCACACAAAATGTAGAGGGTAAAGCATGCTGCATGTTTTTTACTGTGTAATAAACAAAGACAAAGGGGACAAGGCATTGTTTCACCATAAAACACAACGAGGATCCCCACAGCAAACTGACTCTGAGAGAAATGCAATGAAAATGCAACAATTGATGAAATCAAGCTAATAGCAGAGTAAGCAAAGAGTCCAGTCATAGGAAACACCAGAATCATGCCTATGGTTGTTTTGTGTTTTTTTTGGTCATGATTATTTTCAACGAAATGCAACCATATGTGCTGCATACAGAATATATAGTGAGAGGATGGATTTTAATTTTGGAAAGGAGAATCAGGTGTGCATGGAAGGACATGCCAATAGAAAAGGATAATTTTCTGAAAAGAATTTCTGACTTCATGTAAAGAATGCAGTAGGAGAAAGTGATAAAATTGCATTAGAACTGTTTAAAATCCTAGTAGGTTTTAAAATAATATGGAGTTGGGGGGAGAGGATTTTTCCCAGTGTAAGAAAGCCAAAGAATAAGACAAAGTTTGTATTTACTTATGATATGTTGTTCCAGGCTTATCCAGTGTTTGTTTTTTGCAAAATTACTGGGTTATTTTTAGATTGCAGATTGAAATATATATGTTAAGAAGATACTTGCAATAGAATGTAGAAATTACTGGTTCATACAGAAAATATAAGTTTTTGTTTTAAAACTGCACAGTAAAAAATAAACTATTTAATTTATTCATCTTCAGGAATGAACAGTGCACAAGAGAGGGAATGTCAGAAAGGATGTCGCAGAAGAAAAGAATGAGATTCTTTGAGACTGAAGTAATAGAGATGGAAAGAAATCTCATAAAAAATTGCAAATGCATATATTTGAGAATTAAGAACTTCTGTTAAAAATTGAATCCACTTGTTGGTAGATGCAAAAGAGGAAATCCTGTTGTATTTGTCAAAATAATGCCAAAAAAACAAACAAACAAACAAACAAAAAAAAACACAAACCAAAACAACCCACCAAGTATGATTCTAGACACTCACATGTAAAGTGTTCATACTAGATAGAGTGAAGTATCAATAACATTTCAGAGGACATTGAGGTCATTCAAACTTCTGAATACATATTTTGCTAATCAGTGAAGAGAATCCTTGTTGCTTCTTTCATTCAACTTATTAGAAGAGAAACAAAATCTTACTAGGGTGGCTGTCAGATTGCAGAGTCAATTATACAAGAGAACACTTAAGATATTTATACATCAAAGAAGCGTATGCTTGCTTTCCCTGTAATGAATGGTGGGTGGATGTGAGTCAACTTCATTTAGATGATCTGGTCAACTTTAATACTCCCAGTGTTTACTAACACAGATTTCAAGATTGCATATTGCTCTTTCCACAGAGCTCCTGATTCACTCAAGGCGTACAATGAATAGTAGAACTGAATGAGAAATTGTAGTATTAAAAAATGTTTTCCTTCTCATTCAGTGTGTACTGCCATGTATTATTTACAACACACCATTATGACTTCTGCCCTAAATACAGAAATATCAGTTTCCACCTGCAATTCTTCATTCTGTATTTATTTAGAGAAATGTTGCATAAAGATCAATATATTCATCTTTTATAAGACCCCACCTATCATTTAATGTGTGCCAGAGTCTGAGTTGCTTAAAAATAAGAAACATCCATGAGTTTCTTGAGAAAATGCTGGAGGCGTAGCATTGGGATCCCAGACTATTTCTACAACCACAAAGCTTCCTGCTTTGTGGATTACAGTTTTTCTAGTTTTCTAACTAGCAAAGCAAAATGTAGAATTTGGAATGTATATATATATGTACATATCTAAATCTTAATTAGAATTCAGGCAAGCATTTTTATTTTCCCTGTACCTAGATATGGAAATTCTGATCCTGCAAAATTCTTCCAGAAGTATCTGGTATTTAGAATGTCTTTTTTAGTTGAGTTCAGGTGGCCAATTTCAAATGTGAGAAAGGATTTGAATTTTAAGCAAAGAATCAGCAACACATCAAGTACTAGATACATTAAAAAGTAGTTTGTCATTAATTAACACTCCATATTGAACTTTGGACAGCAAAACTCATTTCTATGGGGAAATTTGTTGAGCTGGGAAATTACTAAAGATAACTGAGCTTCAGAGCCAGTTGTAATGTTACTAATGTTGTTAATAAAAATAACATATTTGGTTGTAGCATTTTTTTCCGTATTGCCTGGGTCTGTGAGGCAATATGCCTACTTAGCATATTTAATTATCTTAATTATCCATGATCATGATTCAGCATGAGCAATGGATAATTAAGATTGAACAGCATTTTCTGTCAAAACTATTTTCCATGTATATTGTTTTTTGATTAAACATATATTTTTTCATTAATTTTATAGTTTTCATAGGAAGAGTTAGAATATTTTATTTCTGATGAAACAAATTACTATGTGAGTTATTTATGCCTTTATAGAAGTGCATCAATTAGATAAGTTAAACATGATGCTGTGCATCAATTAGGTAAGCTTCAGTTCAGTTTTAGTTTTCAGTCATAGTACAGATTTAAGACAGAAAGTTACAATAAACAAAATAATACCTTTATATAGAATCTGAGGGATAAAACTTTTTGAAATATTCTGATGGACAGTGATGCTATTTTTTGAAATGTTTAGTCCAATAAGAGTTTTTATCATGTACAGAACTGACAGAAACATTGTCTTTGTCCACTGAGAAATGTCTTAGTTTGAGTGCTCTGGTGCAGTTAAGAAAAAGCATCCATCCACGTGTTTAATACCTTCATTGAAATTTTCTGTGAGTGATTCCCCAGCTGCCTAGATTATTTTCATCAGTATATAGTTCAAATGCCCTGTAGATGTCTGAAAACAGCAGGATATGTGTAGAGAGCAGTTTATTATGTAGAAAAATAAAACTATTTTGACATGTCTGTTTTCAAGGAAGGCATCCTTGTGATGAGAAAAAGCACTTGTTCAGGCAGAATGAATTAGCCTGCTCTTGCAAGGATGCTGCCCTGGAAATTTGTCTGCGAATATTACACAAATCAATGTGTCCAACTGATACTATCCTTTTTGAACTAAGCTAAACTCACACACAAGAGTGTAGCAGAAAAAAAGAAATTTTTCCACTGCCAATGCTGCCCAATCCTCTCTTCTTTCCTTATTAGTTTAGATAGTTTAGATTTCCAGATTTCAGTTCAGATGTAGCCAAAACTTGGAGGGGATTTTTATTTTTTCTTCATCCTTTTGCATGTCCCCTGTGCAATCACACTAGTTTTTCCTTTAGCACTTCCCTCAAAACTCAGGTTCTATATTCAACTTCCAGAGCTTTCAAAGAACAGTCCTTTCTCCTGAAGAAATAAGTCTAACAATAATGCAAGAAAAAAGATAACAATTGCAAACAACTAATCAATGGGTTTTTCTAAATAAAGTTGTTCACCAATAAAGTTCAGGTTAATGCCCTTTTTGGTGTGTTTGGGGGTGAAATGCTATTCTTACAGCCATTAACATTTTGAGAGAGAATAAATGTGATCTTCTCTAAGTAAATTATACATGAAAGTTGAAAATGACTGATCATAGGAATCTCCCTGAAAGCCAGGTAGATGTAGAAATAATTCCCATAATGTACTTGTAAAAAGGCTTTTTATTATTTACAAATTAGGAATTGCAACCGCTTAATAAAGAAGGTGAGTAGTAACAAATACAAGATCACCTTGCACAAATTAAATCTGACTTAAATGCGCACAAAACTTGCATTTGATAAATTATTTTATAAATCCTTTGACTGTAGGACAATGCAACACTTCTTCTCACGTGTAACTCCCTCATGCAGAAGAGATTTTGTAGGAATATAACTTTCAACTACATTAGTTGTCTCTCAGTGTCATGTTGCAGAGCTTTCTTTCTGCACATGTTAAAAGATGCTCACTGTTCAAAGCTGTCTTTCTGTCCATTTGTGCATATGTTTGGATATCACTAACATCTTACATTTACTGTTATCTTTCAACTCATGATCTAAGAGTGATTTAAATCCTTTACAAATAATAAAGAGGTAGAAACCTGAACTGTCCGGGTGACCCCTCTGCTCTGTAGTGAAAGTAAGAGGATAGGGAAAGCAAACTTTTTTTTTTTTTTTTTTTTTTTTGGTCTAGTTACCTACCACAACAGCATTTGAAGAAAAATATATGTTATGGCAATCTCTAATTACAATAAATTATTATATTATATGCATTTTGGTACATAGGCTAAATGCAGTTCTGTGACAAGTTCTGTAACTGACAGTGTGATGTTTGGACTGGTTTCCAGGTGCTCTTCTCAGTTTCTTATGCATGTTCGGGATGCCAGGTTAGGGACTGTGTTATCAGTCTCTCTGAATGTATTCTCTGCAATGGTATTTTATATTATGTGGAGGAAGCTTTTCCCTAAACCAGAGAATGTTGAGTGGCAAGGAATATGAAGAGGTTTAGGAAAGAGATTAGAAGTGTGGGGACCCCCATTGTCATGGGATTTTACTCTTGAACACCTGTGAGATCCTGAGAAACTAAGTGAGCATTTGTGTAAGGGATGGTATAGCTCAAAAAGATCTGAGGAGGAATGACTTATCTGGGGCTTGGCTTGTGCTTACCGAGCTATATATAATAATATTCTGGAAAGAGAGAGTTTCCAAACTGAGATCCAAACCAAAGGGGAAACCTCCTGGTCAAACCCAACCAATCACAGGAAGTACCATTATCAATGCCAGTTGCCCCTGTGAAGGCCAGAAATGGAAATGTTTTCAAATCTAAAATGGTAAGAGGAAGTGAAGGAAGTAGAGGAAGATCCAGGCGAGGGGCCCTCCCAAAAACCACCATCACTGAGAAAGGCAACTGAGAAAAGTAAGAGACTCCATGTCTCTTACATGAAAGTGAGGAAGAGGGAGTCACCGTTGTCACTATTTGTTGACCCTTGAAAATGACTGAAATGCAAGGCTCAAGAAAGGAGTTTATATGGCACCCAAATGAAACTACTGATCTTGTGGAACTATGATCTTTTGGACATCCAAGCTGCTTAATTTCTTTGGCTGGCCAGTAAGCTCAAGAGTCAGCAATGTCTGCAAGAACTGATCTTCAGGTCCTCGGAATATAGAGAGAAGATCTGAAGTGCTCTAGTATAGAAACTGATAAAATTAGTCAAATGATGCACATGATGCTCAGAAGCTCTGGGATCTCTGGTTTGAAATTGAGATGTAAAATGCGGGAAAACAGCAGCAGTGGAACTTGAGAACAACTACTGAGGCTACCCCTAGCAGACAGATTATGAGGAAATGGGTAAGAAGGGTAAACTATGTCATAAATAAATAAATTTCCATTCAATTAATATTAATATTCATCATTTCAACTATGTAAAGTCAACTTTTTTTTTTTTTTTCTGAGACTAACTATTCTGTCAGAAGACACATGTACAGCAACAAGAACAACAAAGATCCTATGATTTTACTATTGTGATATTTTTTCCTGAGAGTCTTGTTAGCAAGCCTCTTGTCGTGGAGCATTGCAGGACTTTGGACTATAAGAAATATAGTTTAGATAGCAGAGAAAGAAATACAAACCAGAAAAAGGAAGAATTATTAGGAAAAAGATGGGTGAGAGTAGAAATGAAATTAAAACCCCAAATCTACTGTATTTAAATCTATTTTATTTTTTTTAATTAATCTGTATTCCTATTGACAGACATTATCGAGAGGCTGAGCAATTGGCAGTGTGCTGCTTTACTTTACAGTGAAGTATTTCAAACTTGCCTGGTATAAATTACATTAAAGACAAAAAAAAAAAAAAAAAAAAAAAAAAAAACACTGTTTTCTGATGTATGTTTTTCTTTACACTTATTTTCAGTGCTTTCACTTGCTACAGCACAAATAGTAGGGTGCACAAGGCCATAGGAAATAAATGTCAGCTTAGTTCATACCAAGCGAGAAAGTAAAGATAATGCTGTTACTTTCATGCCAGAGGAAAAAAACGGCATCCAGATGTACTCTGGTGAATAGAAGAAGAGATGGAAAATGTTTAAAGTCACAAAACAGGGAGAAGTCTTGATCTGCAAGTCACAGAATCACAGAATCACAGAATTGTAGGGGTTGGAAGGGACCTCCAGAGATCATTGAGTCCAACCCCCCTGCCAAAGCAGGTTCCCTACACCAGGTAAGTCCTGTAGTTTGCATACAATCTGTCAAAAAAGCTATTTAGCACTAAAGTGATTCTGTGTAAATATATTCAGATCTTTGATGTGCTGCTTTTTAGTTTGTTTGCCACAATCTTCTGTGGTCAGTCATACATAAAGATGAAAATAAGGCCACAGCATCTGAACCTACCTTTATATCCAATGAAAACCTTAAGGAATTTAAGAACAGAAGAATTTTGGAACTGCTACTGTGTTGAATTTAAACACAGTTTAAATTGTGGGTTTTTTTAAATTTGTTTTTAAATATAAAATGTTATCTGGCTACTCCTGAGCTGAAAATATATTGCTGTGCATGGCAAGTACAGTGCAGTGGCATTAATCACTGTCTTCCATTTAAAAAACTGAAGCAAAACCAGAAATAAAGCAAATGAGAAACAAGCACTAAAAACAAACAAACAAAAAAAAATTGGATAATTCTTAGATATGTGCTACAGAATCACAGCTTCAATTAGGCACAACAATCCGGATATTCTGATAATCTTTCTGCTTTCTGGAAAGTTTTTATAGGAATCAGGAGATGAAGAAAGGAATGAAGGGGGAAAGAGAAAAGATGTCAGAATATTTTCAAGTCTTCTTGTATAAGTAGTTTCAATTTGTTGTCAATCTGTTGTAGTTTAACTTGGCTGCCAGCTAAGCTTCCATTTTTCTCTATGCATTTGGTTACTCAACAGTAAAATTCAAGAGGAAAATTTTAAAGTTTTAATTTTTATATAAATTTGCAAAAAGTGAAAAATTAACATGAAGATGTTAATAGTAAATAATTTGAGACTCTTGCTGCTAGAGTTACAGAGTCATGTGTGGTACTCTAGAAAGTTTAAAAGAATAAACTAACAAGCTATTATATGCAGTAAATTGGTAAGATGTTATTTTTTAACTAAGAAACTAGTTTCTGAAGTGTAAATTTGACAAATAGATTATTGTGAGGCTCTTACAGTGAATTGAGAAACTCCAGTACATGAAAGATATTTTTTAATTTTAGCCGAAAAAAAGAGCATCTGCTCAATTAGCCTCAGAAACAAATCTGTTTGAAAAGACTTAAGCAGCTCAGGATGCAGAAATAAACTCAGTGGCTGTGTGATTCATAAAGCATGTCAGCAAAATGGTATTTTCTGTACATGCTTCAGGAGTTAATTTTCCTTTCACTTTCAAGAAATCGTTTTTAAAATTTATAGTCTCTTCTGTGTCATACCCCTGGAATTCCAGTTAAAGAGTAGAGATTTCTGTGCTTGGTGCTGCACATGAAACAGAAAAATTGTGCTTACTTCTGGTTTCTGTGAAGAAGGTCAAGGATACTGACAAAGTGAGACAAAGAAGCCATTAAACAATAGTGTTCAATGGGATAAGAAATAAGGGAAGAGTAGTCTGAAACACTGCTGTCATGAGGATTTTCTGCAAACCACCCGGCTGTGTTAAGTTCTATAACAAGGACTTGGGGAGGGTAACATCATATCCATACGAAGTATTTTAAAGCATGGAGGACACTGAAAGACAAAGCGGAAAAGCATGGTCTGAAAATCACAGGAATGGTGGAAGATATTGCTGTGGGTTAGACAGACACAAGAATCAGCCTCTCAAGATCTCAAGCTGTAAGAAGTAAGGCTCGAGGTGAAGAAGGATCATGAAGAAACTTGGAAACAAAGGCAAAAACATGTTTGTTGTAATAAAGTGGTAACTACAGGAAATTGAGGAGAAAAGTAATGTACTCACTATAGTAATCAGCAAAACTATCTATGAAATAACACTATGGAGAAATCAGTAAAGTAATGTTTTGTAGTGATAATGAAAAAACATGTTTCCATCATTTAAACACAAGATAAGCAGAATCTTTGGGGAGGTTTCTGGTTGGGGAAAGAATGGTACTGTTTGCTAGATGAATTATGCAGAAGTTTGTAAGAATCGGATACCTAGACATGTGAAACTAGAGATACTGTATAGATTGCAGGACTAAAGAAAGCCAAAATGATGTTTTCCAGAATGATGGTGATAGGATGATGGATGCCCCATTTCTGCAGATTTTCAAGGTCAGAATAGACTCTGATTTAGCTGTAGGTGTTCCTGTTCTTTGCAGGCAAACTGAACCAAATGACCTTTAAAGGTCTTTTCCAACTCAGATGATTCTATGATACTTTGATGGTGTTATTCAATGGACAAGATGGACTGCAGAACAAGATTAGGAAAATATAGGAATCTTTCACTCTCTTTATTCCACCTACAAGTTACACAAGAGCCTGTGGTCTCTATACCAATGAAATTGTGTCTGGCTGCATGAAGATCTTGCTTATGTCACCTGAGTTCCTTGTAGATTGAAAGATTATTTGATTTGTATAAGGTTAATAGAACCTGGTTTATCACGAGAATATATGAACCACTGAAATTATTCAGAAATAAAACACCGCTTAATTTATAAGCTACCAGCACAAAAGGCGGCCGTCTGAAACAAATTCAATCCCCTTCAAATTCAGGTAATGTTTACTCTCTAACAATAGCAACAAAACAGCACTGCTGGTGAAATCTTACAACAGACGTTGAAACACTGAATCGAGTATCTGTAATAGCTGTATGGTCTGAGGTCATATTATGTAGTCCTTCCAAGTACTTTGTGCATGCATGAAGTACCAGATGTTTGAACAGACTTTCCCAGTTTAAAAGCAAATTGTAAACAGAACATTTGTAGTCACAAAACTGACAAAAAGACGTATCTTAAAATAAAAAAAAATAATTCTTCTCATCCGTACTTTAATTCTTCTGATGAATATGTGGTTGCATTTCCAGTTTTTTAAATTAAATATCTGAGGATCCATACAGTCTCTTTTTCAGGATAGGGAACAGGATAACCATGCAAATGTGCATATACATACACGTGTACACATACATGAATGTATGTTTATATATTTATACATACACACAAATGTATACATATGTAATACCTATACAAGAAGCATATAAATTATCTCTTTTACGGATATAAACAGATAAATGTACACACATAGTTCTGTGAGCATATTCATAGAGAATTTCAAAATCACACATTCTTTATTAGTTTAAAATGGATGTTTATATATAGATATATACCTGTAAAGAAAATGTACTTCCATTATTTAGCCCACTGCAATTGAGGATTTGTCCCAAAATTTACACATTAAAAAATGCCCAGAAAATAAGGTTTATCTCTAACCAACAATGTTGAACATAACAAGTCACATTTAAACAGGGTCTAAATTTCAACTATTATTTAAGTAGTAACCAGTCCCTGAAGATAGAGCACTGAGTCTACACACTCAAAGAAAATGGCCATAGTCTGATCTCACAAAAGTGTTTAAAGTGTAGAAGGTGTTTAATTTACACTGAACTTGTTTTTTAATAACCCATGTTAAGTTTGTTTGCATTTCAATATCAATGCAGTAAGCACAGTAAAAAATGATTAAAGACATGATTGCAGTGACTGCAAGTTTATGGCAGCGTTCAGCCAGTATGCAGTGGTTTTATGCACAGTACATATTAGAATAGAATGAGTCAGAGCTATTTAGATCAAGAGTTAGAAACAACTAAGCATAATAGATGTCTTTTTCACTTGTCATTTTTCATAGAAAAGACTGCTAAGTTTTCAGTCTGAGAATCTGAAAGAAACAAAAGAAAAGAAAGAAACTATTGCCTCCCTGATTGCTTCTTCATGGACACAGTTTCACATACTTGACTGTGTTACTCAAAGGCCATTTGCACCTCTGAACTATTTGCAGTCCTGATTTCCTTCCCTTCACTGTATGCAGCCAGCTACCAACCTTCAGTTTTGGATACCATTGTGCACTGATCTGCAAAAGCTGCATCCTTCCTGGGATGCAAGTGGGGTCTCCTGTCCCTTCTGCCACCATAGACAGTAGATACAACTATGTTTCCCATGAAAAACAGAATCCTTGGAATCTTCAGCAAATTGTTTTGTAAGAGTTATGTCAGTCCTTCTTTGAAACTCAACTTGATCTGATTGCAATCTCTATAATCAACTTTGCTTAGCCCAATTCTGTCATGAAGATTATCATGAGCCTGAAATTGCTTACAAGGAGGACATTCAAGAACACTTTTGGAACATCTTAAAATGCCTTCTTATATTTACCCCATGTGTTTTAGTACAGTTTTCCAGTGCCTTCACAAGGCATTTGTTAGTAAAGATGGAATAATTTTGGTGTGAAGAATAAAATGAGTATAGGTGGTAACCTATTTCCAGATTGTCAGTTACCAAACCTTGTGGAAGAAACATGATGCTGCATGGTTGGTTTTTTTTCTTTACATTGCCAAATGAGCAACTTATATTTTGTATTTAACCTCCATAATTTGCCATGTCATAATAAAAAGTACCACTTCAGATATCTTAATGCCATCTATATATATCCACAAAATCCCACAATTTCTATTTAGTAATGCAGGCATTTTTGTATGCCAAAGTATCTGTTGATAATGTTTATTAATAATTTGAAAGATAAGCATAATCACAGGGGCTTCTGTTTCCATGAAGTGACAAGCTAAGTGTTTTCAATCAGCTGTACACAAATGTGCAGAAAGAATCTTTACAGGAAGGTCTGTGATTTTTTATTTCTTCTTGAATATTTTGAAATTGAAGCCATTTTATAAATATACAATTCATAAATATACACTTTGTAAATGTACAAATACAGAAAACTATATTTTACTTTAGCTAGTGTTTCCAGACAAGACTAGCTATCTATCAAACACTATCTGTATTCCGCTACCATATTTCAATGCTAATAGGCACACCAAATTTCATAACATATGCTGGGGAAAGAAAACAGTTTCATATTAATTTAATAACTAATTCCATAAATTGATTTATTGTCTAATCACTTCTTTTATATTCTTTATCACATCAGAGAAATATACAATGAAAGATAATACATGAGTATAAATCGTGGACATCCTTGGATTAGTAACCACTTAAATATAAGTAAATAAATAAACATTCATTTTGAAATTAAAATAGTAATAATTTCAGGAACTGAACCTTCACATAAAAGTAATAGAACAAATATGAAAATCAGGAGCCGGTCCTCTGTCCCTTCTCCCCTGTGAACTGACATATAAGGAAGAAAAGATTAGAAAGTTGATATAGAAATACTAATATGGTTCTGAATATTCCTTTCTAAATGCAGTTTCATAAATTTGTTATCATTTTGTGGGGGTAAACGCTAATTTAATAACAGTACCAGCAATGTTCCCTAAAAAAATTCAATCAAAGTCATTAGAAACTTGTAAAGCTTATGCTATAGCCCCTCCAATTCTGCCTGAATATCTTTTAGATTTCTATAGTCTTTTTCAGATAACAGCTAGAAAAGTGTATGTTAAGAGGCAGAAGTCACCTAAGCCCTGATTTAAAACTTCTCTCAGGAGAGCAGTGGATGTTGTATACTTTGACTTCGGCAAGGCCTTTCAAACTGTCTTCCTTGTAGCATCCTTGTAATGAAATCTAGGAAGTGTGGAATAGATAAGTGGACAGTGAGGTGGATTGAGATCTGGCTGATAGACAGAGCTCAGAGGGTTGTCTTCAGAGGTACAGAGCCTGATTGGAGGTCTGTAATTAGCAGTGTTCAGGAGCTGGTACCGGGTCCAATCTTGTTTAATATCTTCATCAATGACCTGGATGAAGGGATGGAGTCCACTCTCACCAAGTTTGTAGATGATACGAAGCTGGAGATAGTTGCTGACAACTAGAAGGCTGTGCTGTCATTCAGCAAGTCCTGGACAGGCTGAAGAGTTTGGCAGAGAAAAGCCTGATGAGGTTTAACAAGAGCAAGTGTAGAGTCTTGCAGCTGGGGCGGAATAAACTGCATGCATCAGGTTAGAGAGTGACCTGCTGAAGATGAGCTCTGCAGAAGAGGATCTGGAAGTCCTGGTGGACATCTGGTTGGCCATGAGCCAGAAGTGTAGCCTTGTGGCAAAGAAGGTCAATTGTATCCTAGGGCACATTAAAAAGAGCATGGCCAGATGTTTGAGAGAGATGATCGTCCCCCTCTACTCTGTGCTGGTGAAGCCACATCTGGAGCATTGTGTCCAGTTCTAGGCTCTTCAGTTCAAGAAAAACAGCAAGAGAGTCCAGCGGAAGGACACAAGGATGATTAGGGGTCTGGAGCATCCCCCTTATGGTGAAAAGTTGAGAGACTTGTGACTCTTCAGTCTGTAGATGAGAAGACTGAGTAGGAATTTCATGACTGTTTATAAATATCTAAAGTGTGGAAATCAAGTTAGTGGGGTTGGACATATTCAGCGGCATGCAGCAATAGAGCAAGGGAAAGAACAAATTGAAACTCTTTAAGTTCTATACTGATACAAGGAAGAACTTTATTGTGGGAGTGGGATCCCACTGGAACAAGATGCCTAGAGAATCTGTGGAGTGTCCTCTGGCAATACTCAAGACCTGTCTGGATGCTTACCTCTGAGCAGAGGGGTTGGACATGATCTCTAGACGTCCCTTCAGACCCCTACAATTCTGCAATTCTGTGATTCAGAACAGATGCACTCCATGGTGATCTTCTCAAAATCTTTCTCATGACAGAGTGATTTCTACTCTCTATACCATTAAGATTCAGACTTATTATAAGTTCCAAAATGCAGCATTCTTTGTCAACATCTTTTCTCCTTTTGTACTGGAAGGCAGTTTTTCCTTATAAAAAATAATTTAATTCTATTTGTCAAAGTGACTCATTTCTCTGATTTTCAAAAACTTCTATGAATGATAACATCTTTGCAGCAGCACCTAGTCCTGATATTGATTGTCTAAAGAACAGTGAAGCTATTCCTTCCTGTGAAAAGGGTGTAGGACTATGATAAAGATGATCCTTAAATGTCCCTTACAACTCAAACTTTACCACGTTTCTATTTGTTGTATTGCAGCAGTAAATTGAGAATGAAATGGATGCTGATTGTTTCACCAGATAGCATATAGGTGTGATTCAGAGTTTGATGTTGACAGAGATTAGCTGAAACAATCATGGCAATTTACAATAAGTTAAGAATGTTAGCATCTTTGTTCTTAAAATGTGCCTGACACTGACAGATGCTTAGCTCTTGCTGGAAACCATGTCTGGCTACTTAAGCAACAATGGTACACTCCTATTTTTCTACCATATTGCTGCTTTTCACATAGCAAAACAGTCAGAGTGGTAGTATTCTGATTCACATGTCATCAACATAACTCAAAGGAGAATTTATTTTGTGGAATCTTTACCATGAGATATGTTGGAAACAGAAAGCAGCAGCTACTCTTAAAAATTCAAGCTGAATACTCGTGGGTGGTATATGGAATAAAATTTTTTATTTTTCAGCTAAAAATAGTAGATCCAAGAGCATAGAAAACATGACAGACACTGAACTTCAAATACTCTTGCAGAGACACATTTCATAGTGGGATCATCCTTTAATGCTGACTATGTCTGCTTTCTACATCTAGACTATCTTGGAACAATAAAAAACAGCTGTAACTCATGTTAATGGCAGTAAAAGCAAGCATTTCATTGAAATGCCTGAATGTATCTGCACTGAAAAGTTGGAGTGCCAGGGTGGGAATTTACTGCACAGTAGCTGGTCTACACAGCTGTTCTGCTCTACAATGAACGTCCTAGCTGCATGTTAAGTAGGATGCTTGGTGCACACATGTGAGGCATTTTATTCCCCTTCAGATTCTGAGTTATCCATCTCAAAGCACCCTGAAAAATACTGACTGTTCGAGTTGGTTAATAGCAAATCTATTATTTGAATCATTAAAATACTGGAAATTACTTTCCCCTTCCAGTTTCATTTTTTGATTTACAGCAATATTAGGCATCTTCTATGGTGTGTAGTAACTTCATGGAAGTCAGGAAAATCTTCATCACCTTTTTTGCAAATGATCTGTTGTGGAGGCAGAAGAATACCCATTGCTCATGCAGTCATTGTCTCAAGTGTCTGTGCTTGGATGCTACGAGTTGCTTGTTCAAAAATGCTTCAAATATATTCTTACTGCACCAATACAAATCATCTCTATACTTGCAAACAGGTCTTTGAAGGGAGTCTGACTTCTGAAAGCAATCACATAATTATTCTGCTGACTTATTCAGGCATTTTACCAAAGGATTTTATTGTTTGATCTGTTCTAATTGTGCCTATTTTTTCTTGTAAAAGCAAATTAAGCCCTTTGAAATCATGTGCAAGTAAAATTCATTTGATAATATGAAACAATTTAGGTTATGAATATGTTTGGAATCATCTTCTACCAATTAGTTAAAGACAATACACTTCTGTTTTGTACTTGTCACTTAAAAAGCCAATTAAACAGATAAGAGAAGAGCTCTCAGAAAGAAAATTCCTATGCTCTTTGACACTAAAAGCATAGCTTCACTAAAGAAGCACAATCTCTTCCATCAATTCTTGTGAACATAAGGACTTATTTCATTGATTCAGATCACTTCTTGATCCAGATGTCCAAAATATGTAAAAAGAGTTACAACCCAAGAATATACCTCAATTTTATTTGTTGCACACAAGGTAAAAGCTTGTCTTTTAGTGAAATCCATTATCTGTTGTTTGTTTTATTTTTTAAATTTTTAAATTAAATTAATTTAAATTAAAACTGTCTGTACACAGGTACCCAGCAACCTGGAATGCTCAGAAATCCTTTGTAGCTAAAGTAAATTCAGTGCTGGCATAAAAGAAATGTCAATTGAAAGACTTCTTGGTTCTTCTCAGAGACAGCTATCAGCAGCATTTAGCTATAAATAAATTTTACATGTATACTTTTCCTTCTTTAATCCACAAATGGGATAGACCCTGCATTTCTAAAATATGTTCAGTACCTGGCAAGGTTGGGATCTAGATTCTAGATTATCTGAACTCATATAAAGGGAATTTCATTGGGATAAAAATGAAGGAGAAAAGAACAATCAACATCACCAAGAATCATAACAAAATGTTAACAAAAGCTGACATTTATCCTCTAATTTGTATGTTTACATTGCACTGACCAAAGCAGTCTGGGTTGCCGGGTTCTGCATTCTGGATGTAGCTTTTGCAAGTCACTGTGTAGGGCACATTCAGAGTCACATGAGACAAACCTCTCTTTTCGTTTCATTTGCCTGATCTTCTATAACAGTGTCAGGGAACAAGATTGCACACAAGGGACATGGGGCCAGTAGGACTTGCTCTGTAGCTGAATCACTCTGGGTTTGATGAAAAACTACACATATATTTGAGATCCTGTTCTTTCGTTATAAAATGACAAATTTTTACTTAGACATATTGAAACATATCTTTAGGAACTAAAGACAGGAATTATCCATATGTCCATACATTCAGTCCCATATGAGGGACTCATGATTCACCAATCAAGTAATTTTTCCAAGCCAAATTACGCATAGAAGAAATAATGAAGAGTAAAAACAACAGCAGCAGGAAAAAAAAAAAAAAAAAAAAAAAAAAAAACCAAAAACACACAACCATAACATCAGTAGCCTTGTCCCAAAATGTTTTCAATTATGCAAGTGAACTCAAATTTTGTTTGTGTAATATAGTCTAATGATCTATTGCATTTGGTGGAGTAAGGAGAAAGTCCCACTTTATATTTTGTTAAATGTCATAGTAACATCTTCCTACAAAGTGTCTTCCTGCCAAAACAAGATAGTCATGCATTTTGTTCTATACTGTCTCTGGTGTATTTCATGCTTTCCACTATCAAGAACATACTTTTAGAGGAAAGGAATATTACTGAGGAAAGCCTTCAAGAATTATAAACAATTATCAAGTGTAATCAAACTGTTGCAGTAATTTTCTTAAAAAGAGTTATATTCAATTCACCATTAAAAATATATAAATTGATCTACTTGTAGAGAACTCTTGGGAATCAGTTAATATCATAATGTCATTTTCAGTAGCTTTACCTTCCATAGTTAAGAAATAGGGTCACATAAGTTCTATTTTGTATGTAATGATTTTCTGGTGATGTTTTCACTCATTCTATACTTAACAGTTCTTGTCTAAATTGATACAATATTGTGCAAATTTAATATATATATATCAGCACCATGTTCCAATTTAAACGGAACTAACTGCAAGTCAGTGGATTTGACTGCAAGTCAAACAATAAAGCATTTCCCAGCACACAGATAAGACTCTGCTCTATGCAGGTATGTTTGCAAATGTCTCATAATCTTGAATTCGAGTTTTAGAAACCTACAGTCAAACCTCCTACCTACATCTGTGAACAAACACATAAGCAACTGGAAGTCTATTTAAACCTAGCAGATGGATGGTCCTTGCAGAAACAGATTGCAGGAGAGGCAGTGTGGGATGCAGCATCATCCCTTTTGAACTTCAAACTTGAACAGCCTGAGAAAAGCGGCCTGTAATTCAGGCTCCATATCTTGTTCTTTTTTTTCTAGAGGAAGGAAAATTCTCTTTCCCACCCCACATCTACAAAGTCATTTTACTTGAGAGTATTGATTTATGTTCACTTCCATTATGAACAAATTACATAGTATTTCTAATAGTTCCTAATATTTCTAAACTGTGGGACATGCTGAAATGCCCACACTTTGTGAAAGACAAAAATATGCTTATGCCTTGTTTCTGTGGAGGAGAGAGACAGTTCTTGGATTTTATTTCTTTACAGCTGATCACTTTCTTCTACTTGGGGATGTAAAGACACCACTGTGTTTCAGCCTGGTTTGACTGTACATCTCACTTTTTCTAAAGGGTGATATAAGCTTAGAATAGAACCTTTTATGAGAAAACTGCAGCATTATCACAGAATCACAGAATCAAAGAATGGCAGGGTTGGAAAGGACCACAAGAATCATGAATCTCCAAGCCCCCTGCCATATGCAGGGCCAGCAACCTCCCCATTTAATACTAGACCAGGCTGCCCTGGGCCCCATCCAATCTGGCCTTGGATACCTCCAGGGACTGGGCATCCACAGTCTCTCTGGTCAGCCTGTTCCAGCACCTCGCCACTCTCTCTGCAAAGAACTTCCCCCTGACATCCAACCTAAATCTCCCCTCCCTCAATTTAAAACACTTCCCCTTGCCCTGCTATTATCTACCCCTTCAAAGAGTTGATTCCCCTCCTGTTTGTAGGCTCCTTTTAGGTATTGAAAGGCTGCAATGAGGGGTCACCCCACAGCCTTCTTTTCTCCAGGCCAAACAAGCCCAGCTCCCTCAGCCTGTCTTCATAGGGGAGGTGCTCCAGTCCCCTGATCATCTTCATGGCTCTCCTCTGGACCCTCTCCAACAGCTCCCTGTCTTTCTTCTACTAGGGACTCCACAATTGGACACAGTATTCCAGATGGGGCCTCACAAGAACAGAGTAGAGGGGGACAATCACCTCCCTGTCCCTGCTGGCCACCCCTCTTCTGATGAAGCCCAGGATACCATTTGCCTTCCAAGACACAAGGGCACACTGCTGGCTCATGTTAAGTTTTCCATCTATCAAGATCCCCAAGTCCTTCTCCACAGGGCTGCTCTCAAGGTCTGCTCCATCTAGTATGGATGCCTGGGATTCCTCTGGCCCAAGTGCAAAACCTTGCACTTTGCCGTGTTGAACCTAATGAGGTTCACCTGAGCCCTCCTTTCTAGCCTCTCAAGGTGCCTCTGAATGGCATCCCTTCCCTCTACCATGTCAACCACACCACTCAGCTTGGTGTCGTCAGCAAACTTGCTGAGGGTGCACTCAATTCCATCATCGATGTCATTGATAAAGATGTTGAAGAGCACCAATCCTAAGACAGACCCCTGGGGGACGCCGCTCGTTACCGGCCTCCACCTGGACATAGAGCCATTGATGACTACTCTCTGTCTGCAGCCTTTTAACCAATTTCTTATCCATCAAGTGGTCCACCCATCAAATCCACATCCCTACAATTTGGAGATAAGGATGTGGTGGGGGACTGTGTCAAAGGCTTTGCTCAAGTCCAGGAATCTCAACTAATTTCAGGCAGAGAGGCAGGTAGCAATTGCATTTTTCCTTGCTTATGCTTATGGGACAGTCCAGTTCTTCCTTGAATTCCTCCATATATTCTCATGTACTTTCATAAAAAATTCTTCATTCTTCTGAAAATCTCCCCATTATTTCTTTTTGGGCTGTGCATCATTCAGATTCATTCTGCCTGTCTCCTGCCCACAAATGCTATACATTTATTCTCAGCTTCTCACAAAATCATTGCATAGCCTCTTTACACGAGTGTATATTTCAGTGCCTCATCTCCCTGAACTTAACCTCAAATACTATGATGAATTCATATCAAAGAGACAATCATATCAAGTAGGACCACGAGGAATGCAGTCTTTCCCTATACCTCCAAATCTGTCATACTCAATATGTTGTAAAGCAATACAGCCTTATTCCTACGGCCTTACTGTTCTATAATGGATCTTTAATGAGCCCACTTTCAATCCATATAAAATTTAAGGGAAAAAGCTCTTGTTTAAATGTTTTTCCATTCCTTATAGTGAATAGATGAATAATTGAACTGACAAAACCGTTCAGTTTTCCATTCATATTCTGCTTTTTAAATATTGAAATCTTAATGACTTGTTCTAGCAGTAGTGTCAAGGACAAAAGGAAAATTATGTTCTAATAATTCATCAATTAGGTCAGAACTATTATTAATACCTCTGTTTGGGTCATTTGGGTATTTATAATGAAAAAAAAACTGCATATTTTTTGTCTTACGCTTATTAAAGATGGCTGTAAAATCCTGCTATATAAAATTTATTGTGCTTTTATGCCATTGTTACATGAAGTACATAGAGAAGTGATGAAAGGTAAAAGCAAATAGAAAATAATTTCCATGGTGTATGTTTATTTATTTAAAAATATTAATAATGATTAGGATATATTGTGGCTGGAGTTTTTACCTGTCATCCTTATTACTGTGAAATGAATCATGGCACCAAAATTTCTTAGTGCCTGGAATGCACTTGTTGAATGAAAGCAAACCACCAGGGAGGTGGTTGAGTCACCACCCCTGAATGTTTAAAAACTGTTTGGATGTGGTGCTCAGGGAGATGATTTAGAGGAGGGTTGTTAGAATTAGAATTAGAGGCACACTATATAAAATATTTTCAATATTTACATTTGTGTACTTTTAAGTTCTCCATGATCTATAACAATTGTTATTCATATTTTTTTTTTTTTTACTTCAAGAAGAATTTTAGCAGTAGTTACAGCCAGAAAGTCAAAAGAGACGAAAATGCAGATGCTGTGCCAAGTTAAATGGAAATGTTATTCATCTGTGACATTTCAAGATTTCTTATGGAAAAATTACCGTTGTGTTTATGTTGATTGATTCCCCTTATATTTACATCTGTACCTTCTTAGAAGAAAGTTCATAGAAAACTCATACAAAAGGTCAACAAAATTAAAGCGGAATAAAAAGAGAATGCTAAAAGTAAGTGAAATCTCTAAAGGAAATCCCGTACCTTTTTATAATGTAGCACGCAAAAAGCAAAGAAGTTGAACACAAGGAATATTACATTTTTTTATTTGTTCTTGACATAAAACAAAATTAACAAGAGTAGTCCTCAACTTTTTTCCATTGCAAGTCTTCCAGAATACCTTGTCAGACAAAGCCATCATGTATATATATATTTTAAACTAAGTTAATCTCCCTCTTTCTATTACAAGCATCTGCATGTGATTTTAAGACTCAAGAAACGTGCCATTCATTGATCCAGAAGTGGCAGAGAACAATTTTACGCTACCTTTTCCAAAGTTTCTCAGCTCCCACCTAGCAGAAACTTATCCATTAGTGGGCTATTTTCAGATCATTAATTCCCAAGAACAACGACTATGTCTTTATTTGTTTTTACAGTATGAAGAACAGTGCAGAAGTCCAAAGTATATGTAGTAATAATAATAGAAACAATAATTAATGATATGATAAGCAGATGTTTATCCTTCCTGCTATCCTTATTAGGAATGACAAAAAGGTGGTAGCTATTTATCGTTAATCACCTGTAGCTTTTTCAATTGCGGCTAAGCAGGACTTTCACTCAGAAGGGAGGGGCAATGAATGCAATGAAAAAAGAAAAAAAGCCTTACCTGAGGCAATAGGCACAAACTGAAGCACAGAAGGTGCTCTTTGAGCACCAAGCAGTACTTCTGTATGGTGCAGTGCCAGAGCATTGGCAGAAGTTGCCCTGAGGATGTGAGGTCTCTTTCTTGGAGACCTTCGGAAGCTGCCTGGGTATGAGTTTGTGCCCCCTGCTCTGAGTGTCCCTGCTGAAGCTACTGAAGTCTCTTCCAACATCCTGGTCATCCTGGTCATTCCAACATCGGTCATCCTGGAACTCTGGGATTGTTAATTTTACCGACTACTGAAAGTATGTAGACAATGTATTTTCACCTAGTAGTCTGTAGAGTGAAAATAATTGTTCATACCTTGTTTGTAAATGAACAAAACTAATAATCTATGGCAGAGCATTAATCTACTTTTAAGAATAAATCTACTTTTAAACAAAAGATGCCTAGTTTTGGAGAACACAGTGTATGTTTTGATATACTGTACTGAAGGATTACCCATCCTCAACATTTAAAAGCTCTGTCTTATTTCCAGTTTAATTTTTCTACTCTCAGCACATTTGTCTTCTCAGAATTTGAATCAAAACAACACCCAAGTTGCCCTGCGTATGCAGGTCTGATATTAATAGCACTATAAACATCTTGGTTGTCAACTCTGTAAAGTAGAGTGACTGGGGAGGGGAAACAACGTCATAGCTAAAATGTTACATTTTTTTCAGTTTTAGAAAATGGAAAAAAAATGATAGGTTTTGTCTTGTGAATTTGAAAGAGGTCAGTCTCAGTGAAGTAGCTCAGAATTTTATTTTTGTTGGCTGAAAATATGGCCAAGAAGTTGTATATTAACGTGCTCAGGATATTGAGAGATTCCCTGCTGTGTTATTAGGTAAGTTAAAGGCACTGTATACATATATCTGTGACAGCATGAAGATTCACCTTTTTTAGTTTCTGCTATGGAAAGCCTTCCACTGAACTCAAAGCATGTTGTTTTTCTGAGTGGAAAAATAATGGTAATGTACTATAGGATTCCTGTTTATATTAATAGAATTATTTGCATATAGTCCTGATTTAGTCTTGTAAATATGAACGGGGTGTTTAATCAAACCATAAGGTAATTTTTTTTTATGTTTTCCATGGATGATGTGTTTCAGCTGATGATTTTCAGACACAACCAAGGTCATTTCATTAATATTACACTCGGATAAAAGCAGGTATCAAAGCATAGTGAGGCAGAACAACTTAGTGCTTCTGATGCTGGTACAAAAATTTTTGAACAAGCTGCTATCTATTCCCTATATCAGAGATACAAATAGCTTAAATCTTTGTTAATTCATATTGAGCATTGGGGACAAACACTTCCTGTTTTCCACATATTCCTTGTTTCTTGCTCAGCTGTCAACACAAATGAGGGCTCCAGAAGCCACTAGATCACGTGATGACAAGGATATCTGCTGGCTGATGTTAATGAGGATGACTAAGGACAAACTTCCTACCCAGAATGGGCCTATTCCAGGTCTTCATCATACTGCTTCTGCCTGATCTCAACCATAGAGAACTCAGAAATAAAAGAGGGAGGAAAATCAGAGAAAGGGAAAGAAAAAAAAGCAAATAGAATCATGGAGGTTGGATAGAACCTCTGGAGATCATCTGGTCCAATTCCTCCACTAACAGCTTCCCTACAACATGTTATAAAGGAAAGTGCCCAGGTGGACTTTGAGTACCTCCAGCAGGGCATCTTTTGAAGACTTTTCTAGTCTGTGAACGTAATCCTGTTTTAAAATTTTACCCATGAAATCAAAGTACAGAGTGTTGTAACTGCTACATTCTTACTCTGATGCTACAGTTGCGTTCCAAAAAAAAAAGAAACTTTTGTGATCCACTAAATGTAATTCTCATCTCTCCAACAGAAGTTCTCTTATGCATTCTTTACAGTCAAAGGCATTCAAATTCTTCTGTGTTCCTGAATTATGAGAAGGTTCAGTTTTGAATAGGATTTCTTTTTCAGCCTACTGTTACAATTCTTTGCAGTTAGATAGCATAATTCATCTATATCAATGTCTGAAGCTGAGCAACAGCTGGATTTTAAGTCTTTTTTAAATGTCTATTTGCTTTTTGTTTCTTCTATGTAACAGAAAAAGCACAGTTGAGGAAGATGTTTGATTCACAATGACATCAAATGAAAAGTGTTCTCCCATTTCATTAGAATGAGCTTTATGCCTTTTTTTTTTTCCCCTTATTTCTGAAGTTTTCTTGTATTTCTTAGATTACAAGAAGTCTAGTGAAAGAAGGCTCAGGCAGACATCTGAGAAGTGAAAGAACTCCCTGGTTTATGAAAATATTTTAGACTTAAATAATGTGAGCATCTTTAAATGTACTAAAAAAAAAAAAAAAAAAAAAAAAAAAAAAGAGGCTATCCAACTTTACTTTCCATGACAAATCATTTTAAATGTTCAACTGTATTCATTATAATAGTATACTCACTCTCATATACAGTGAAATCATCCCATTTTTATAAAAACAGCATTGAAGAAAATAAGTACCCATGACATCAGAGGAAGATGTTGATGGCATGACTGTTGTGACAGTAGCCATCAAACTTTTGCCATGCAACAGATGAGGGAACTGGAAGTGGACATGAAGCAAAATGTGTGTAATTGAAACCCACTGTGCAGAAAAAAATGGCATTCATTAACACTTTCTGAGCATTTATAGGTACAAAAGAGTGGAGCACAGTGAGGCAGTGGGTGGTGTGCTTTAGTAGTGGCAGGAGTGATGAGAGAGACAAGACATGTTCTGGATGGCCATGAACAGCTGTCACATCACAAAATGAAGAGTTCCTTGATCAGCTCATTCATGTAAACTGGAAAAAGTGCATTGCTAATGGCAGTGACTATACTGAAAACTACTGTTTTGTAGCTGAGAATTTGCACTATCTATAATAGTGTTGTTATACTCTTTGTATCTGTTGTAGTTTCCATGAAAATAAAAACAGGAGGAATTACTTTTGGGGTTACCTACATAGAATTTCCTGAGTTGGAAGGAAGCCACAAAGATCATCTAGTCCAAAGTCTGGCTGCACAAAGGATCACCCAAAATTCAAACTATATTTCTGAGAGCATTTTTGAACTCTATCAGGCTTGGAGCTATAAAGAATCTTTTCCTAATACCCAATCTAACCCTTTCCCTGATGAAATTCCATGCCATTCATTTAGATCCTATCACTGTCATCAAGAGAAGAGATCAACACTTCCCCTATGTTTGCATCATGAGGAAGCTGTAGGCTACCATGAGGCCTCCCCTTGGTCTCCTCCGTGCTGAGTAAAAGAAGGCAACAAAGGCGTTCTTTGCACATCTTGATTTGTAGACCCTTTGTTATCCTCATAGTCTTCTTTTGGATGTTCTCTAATAGTTATATGTCCTTTGACTGCCAGTGCACACTGTTGACTATTCTTTAACTTTTCATCTTTTCTTGAGATCCTCCAGACTCCTTTCCATGGGACTGCTCTCCAGCCTCTCATCCTCCAGTGTGTATGTATATCTATGGTTGTTGCATCCCACATGCAGTATCTGTCACTTGCTATTGTTAAACTTCATGGGGTTGGTGATTGTCCTGCCCTCCAATATTTTAAGACCTCTCAGCAAGACCTCTCTTCTCTTATGGGAGTCAACAGCCCCTCCCAATTTAACATTCACCCTCAGTCTTAGTAAGTATATTTTTAAGTCTTTTATCTAAGTCATTTATGGAAACACTGAAGATGCCTGATTCTAAAATGGAGCCTTGCAGAACTCCACTACTTGCCATCCTCCATCTACTATAACCCTTTGAGCCCAACCCATTAATTGTTCAACCATCAAATTAAGTTTTTGTCTAACTTTATGCTAGACATTTTGTCCACAAGGATACTGTGAGAAACAATATTGAAAGCTCTATGGAATACAAATATCTTACATCAGCTGGCTTCATTTGGCCAACTGAGTGGATAACTGTAGTAAAAATGAGATTAAGTTGGTCTTTCCCATCATGAACTTGTGTTGGCTGTGACCAATTACTATGATGTCTTTTAGGTGTTTTTCAATAATTCCCCAAATCGTATTCTCCATAATTTTGCCAGTCACTGGAGTTAGAGTGATATATTCTAGTATAGAAACTAAAACTACATTTCTATATTTATTTTTACACAGTGTCAAAAAGCAGCAAGACCAAGCTGCTCTACAAGGGAAGGGAAGGTAAAGATACTGCTTTTGATCTGGATCAACAGTAAGCCCCTAAAGAGATTTCTCATAATTACTCCTCAAACAAGTCCTTCCTATAGCTGCCTTATTGAGGGTTACACAGTTACACTCCAACAAGGGAAAGAAGAGTTTATGGAGCTTGTTCACTGAGGGAGCTGACTTCAGGGAAAGACTTGAAGATATAAAATGTGACGGAAAAAATAGTGGATCAGTTTCCATTCCTGCACTCGAGAGTTCAGGTTGTAAGTATATTCTAACCATACGCTGTGGATTAGTGCCTTCAACTGGCTACTTTTTGATAAACTACAAAGAAAGCCGTGACAAATCAAAATGTTATCCTAGTACCAAATTATCAGCTGCTGTTCTAGTCATTATTTATAACTGTTAAAAGCAGTGGAGACTTAGCTTATAGGTGTAAGTCAGGAAGACTTATAGATAACATCATGGCTGCTTTAATTCTTTGAAGGCATGTTACAGTGGCTTTTCCAGTCCTGACCTCCATGGCCAACCAGACTGGCTGGAATATGTCATAGCTCCCATCTGCTGTTGGCCTGAGAAATTCTACTCTTGAAAGATAAATCATAGCAATTGAACAGGGTATTGTGAGCAAAGGGCAATGTACTCATAAGATCTTATACCAGCAGAATTAGGATGTGTATTTGAACCCTGGAATAAGAAAATCCACTCCCAAGTCAACATTAAAGTATCATATTTCTTTCTAGTTTTCTCTGTATCTAAGTACTCAGCTAGATTTACTTGCTTGTTTCATTCACCTGCTATTGCTACTCTTCGTTAGATAGCACAGATATACAAGCTCCATTAAATTAGTCATGTCTCTTCTGTTTCAGGATGAGTAAGGGTGCTGGATTTGGAAACCACAGCATAAGTTTAAGAGTTCTGTTCACCTGATTCTCGTATCAAAAGCTCTGAGATAGACTTTATCCTAGTTTCATATGCCTTCCCTGTTTTGACATATGTTGAGGCTGAATCTGCGTATCTAGACCTTATGAAAGAAATAGAGCAACTTTTTATATTATTAGGCATTTATATTATTAGGCATAACATAACTGTAGAAGTTAACAAAGAAAAATCAGAGAGCTCAACAGTGATTTTGAAGCACAGACTATTAAAAAATTGCAAAAAGGCTGTAATAAATATCATCTTCCTGGAAAAACATTGTGATTGTTACCACAATTTTGGTTTACTTTTCCTTATAATAATAAAAAAAGTACATTTAATTAACTCTGTCAGACATTCTGGTAAGTCATGTTGGAAACGAGGGTTCACGTATGACCTATTGGAGCAATAGCTGTAAGATTAGATGACTGTGAGACAGACTTCAGACTAAAACAAACAAACAAACAAAAAACAGAATTGCAATGAAGAGAATATTGTGGGTTCTTGTTTGGACGCAACCTATTTTGTTTTAAATGGTATATTCAAATCAATTATTTGATTGAGATGTTCTGATTCCTTTTAAAATAGAAATTAGGGAAAGAATGGATATTTGCCTCCTCATGGTGACTTTAAAAATTCCTCTTGGATCAAAACTGCACCTACTTTTGCATATGGTGTGCTTCACACAAAGACCAAAGTAAGAACTGCTGATATTCAGAGGCTTTGCTAGAATTGTGCACAATATTCTAGTGGACAAACTGTGCCCATTGTGCATAGAAGGGAAATAATCTCTGTTACTTCTGATATTCATCATGATGTTTCTCCTAGTTTTTCATTTCAAAGGAGTACTGAAGCATAACATTCTTTCAGAAAGTCCTCATGTAACAGAAGGAAAAAGTGTACCTTACATCTGAACAAGGATTTGGACATCATTTTTCGGAGAGTATTTCAGGTAGCTTCTTCTGAACTCCAGAAGGGTTGTGTTTTCTAATCCAGTAAAAGGTTTCATTTTAGCCTCAAGTATTTTCTTTGATAAATATGATAAACTGTCTGGTCCTTCAACAATCAGTTGACTGGATGGCATCACTTTTTCACTGTAGAAATCTATATAGTCCTTCTAAATAATAACCTATACTACTGCCAAATTTAAGTCTTAGTAGATCACACATATTTTGTCTTCAAGATAAAATTGGGTTTGCTCCACTGGATTTGAGGTGTTAAAATTAAAGAAGATGAAACTGAGCAAGACTGACATTTTATACATTCGTACAGTAATCAGTAGTTCATTTTAAGGCTTCTCATGTTCAATTGTTACAATTACTTCAAATTGTACTTCTGCCATGATAGATCAAATGTAGTAATCCATAAATACAGAAGTGTTTTCATCCTTTTGTTTCCAGACTAAAAGTTAGAAATATGTCAGGTACTCAAGATGTGAATATTTTTAGTAGTAAATACTATCTGTTATTAAAATAAAATTACAATTAAAATTAAACAAAAAAGGAAATATTGGAAAGGAAATCTCGGAGTCTTCTTTTTATTATTAGTTCTTACAGATAAAGTTATGCTTTCCACATAAGACTTGATGTGACTATAATACTCCTACATATATTCTTGTAGCATTTTCTTTTGTTTCAGAATATTGTAAAAATAGAATCCATAAATAATTCCGGCTATTGCCGCACACCAATATCATGCAAACCTGCTAGAATGTTTCTCTTCTACTACTTCCAGCACTACTTTGAAGCTGAGTTATTACTATATTGCTTTATCACAAACTAGTTCCAGCTGTGATATGCAGAACTTAACATTTAATTCAAAGATATCTTCTTTATATTTATTTATTTATACATGTTCCCCACAGTTTTCTTGTATCATCTACACAATACTTATACAGTACATTACAGTACTTATCTGTCTCTCCCCTCTAGGTTCAAGTCCTGCAACAAGGGAAAACTATTCAATCTGCATGTGTAGGCCTCATTGCAGAACACGTGAATGACTTGACTTGCTATCAAATGAAAAAGATTAATTTTTTCACCCAAGCTAATAAAAGCGTAATGCAAGTTAAATATGGCTATATACATGTATAACAGTATCTGACATATCAAAGTGTAATGCTACTGGATGATCTCTTACGAGTTTTGTAAAAAGAGGTAACCTTTAAGCCCATAACATTTTTCCATGGTCTTGGAAGAGCAGGAGTGCTACTGAGCTTTCTGATTATAGACATCCAAGCATAGTTTCTCTCTCTGCTATTGGTAAGTAATTAGTTGCAGTTTCTTCCAGTAATTAATAAACGTGCAGGAAATGTGATCTGAGCTGTGGAGTCTATAAAGGCAGATGGGCCAAAAATAGATGTGAACCCTCAAAGGTGCTCTCCTGTATTGGCACAAAAGTGGGATTACTGATGTAAAAGTCATTGCAAATGCTGACTGTGTCAGCAAAAACGTAAGCTACTCATCAGGCTATCTGATGCTACAGAGAGATTCAAGCAATTAAATTCCATGATCTATTAAATTAATTTATTATGTTGCAATCTATCTATCAAATGCCATGTTGCTATGCCAGACATTAGCTGTTGCAATAATAACAAAATGAAACTTGCTGAATCCTCTTGTATATCAGGTCCTCTGGAAATTTTGACATCAAAGAATCAAGTGGAGGCTGAAAGTGGCTTGAAGCCAAGACATAACTGATGAAGCAAGTGTGTAATAACAGAATCTAATCAAGAATGTAGAAAGCTAGTGCCTATGGCCTTGTTTTCTTCTTAGGTTATTAGAATGTGCAGAAATTTTGAAGCTTACAGTTCTGGAGAACAGTACTCTCTGGGTTGATTCTCTGTAGCAAACGAAACTCAGATAGCAGCAGAATAAGCTTCTCTTTGTTGTTTTGCAATATGATCAACATCAGTCTTGTCATAAAATATTTTCAAAGTAAAATTAGTTTCTCTCTTAAATTGATGCTCTTCCAAATATTTTACTTTGATAAAAATTTTCTTTTTTTTTTTTATTTTTCCAAATAGAGCAGAATAGAGCAGAATACTTAAGTCAGAATGGTTGAGGTTGGCAGGGACCTTTGGTCAGATCCCTGCTCAGGCAGGGCCATCCATAAGAGAATGCCGAGGACCATATCACTAAGATGACTGGTGCATCAACTTGACACAACTGCCAATCAAAGGGACGTGAACAAGCTTGAGAAATGGGTTCACGTGTACCTAATGGTATTCAACAAAACTGAGTGCTGGCTGTTGCACTTGAGTCTGGGCAATCTCATATATTAGTAGAGACTGGGAGAAGAACTCACTGAGAGCAGCCCTGTGCAAAAAGTTCTTGGAGATTCTGGTGGACAATGACCCAGCAGTCTGCTCTTGCAGTCCACAAGGACAACAGAATCCTGGGCTGCATCAAAAGAGGGGTGGCCAGCAAAGCAGGGAAGTTATTTCCCCCTTTATTCTACTCTCTTGAGGCCCACCTGGAGTACTGTGTCGAGGTACATGGCCTCCAACACAAGAAAGATTCAGAGCTATTGGTGTGAGTCCAGAGGAGGTGTCATGAAGTGTATTTTGAAAAAGAGTATTCTGTGGCTGAGCATTTGCTCTATCAAACAGTACTATTGTGCTCCTTGTATGTGCTGTAGTTTCCATGGAATTAAATAAGGATAATTATTTTTGGAGCAACCTAAATACTTAACATGTAATACATACTATACATAGACTATATAATAAATACGTAACACTAAATGTATCTTGAATATTTTGTACATATGAAACTTATCTTAAAGACTTGTTACAGGTCATTTTTTACAGATTTAAACAGGTTTACAGGTGATAAGTCTGCAGTAGTAAAGCTGTACAAATTTTACAAAGTATTTAAATATTAGGAAAGACATGGAAGAGACAGAGAGGGGGAATTTGTTTGCAGATGGGCTTAAAAAGCTCATAAAAATTCTGAAAAGTCTTCTGAAAATCCTGGTATCATTGTTTTGTATTGGACTTTTTAGGCTTTGTGCTTTCCTACTGATTCTAAAGAGTTGGAATAATTTCTTTTTGAGGGAGTACAGGGGTTTCCAGTCAGTAACCAAAGAAATATAAGAATGAAATCTGTACTCAGCATGTTCAAATTTGAGCATTATGAGATTTTCAGAGGCCTGAAACTCAGCCATATATAAGTACCTTTTTGTACAGTACCATTCGTATTCTGTCAGCTAGATTTAAATTTTCACTCTCAAGAATAGTCTGAAATAGTATAGTTATTTAAAATTTATTTTCCCTGCTACCATTCTAAAATTGAACTTTATTGATATTTAAGAGGAAATATAGCTTGTGGTAGATATTTCACAGTAAGTAGCAAGGCTCAAACTCAGGCCAGATGTTCTAGGGGACTTTTTTTTTAATAAATGGAAAATGCAAGGTGCATCTTGTTGTAGACAGTGTTGCAGCTACCAGCCATAATTATGAGAGTAGACAAGCGTACACTTTACTTTTTTTCAGTTTCTAACAATTAAGTTCTGAACTGAAAATAAATCAGAAACCATGAGTCTGCTTTGCCTGGCTTACAGTCTTTATTTCTAAATAATAAACCTGCTGTGTAATTGAAATTCATTTTGGTCTATGAATTCAGAAAAAAAAAAGCCTCTGAGCCATTATGTGTTCTGATAGGCCCTACTACTCCCTTTCTTAAAATCTATGTCACGAGAAATGCATTGACCTTACGTGAATAGATTTAGAGAAATCATTACAGTGAAAACACCAATATTAATTCTCTTAAAGTCAGTTTTACTTTAATTGATTGTAAGATATAGGACTGTAATTTTTATTAGGAGTTATTTTAATCAAATAACAGTGCAGTATTATAGCTAATATCCATATTTGTGCTTGATGTATTATTTTTGGGTTATGAGAGATTTTGCTTTGTCTGCATTCTGGAAAAGCTGAAAGAAAGAGAGTCCTGACGTCCTCTAACATTAATGCCTTTTGCTATCAGACATGCAGACGAGAACTGAGTTAATCCTGTGCTTCATTCCGCAATAGGACACTGAAGCAAAGCACGGGCAATTGCAAACTGGAATCAAACTGGGGTTGAGATTACTTATGTAAAGAATTTTCATAAAAAGTACATAGACAAATTTGCTAAGAAGACTCACCAGGATTTCTCCTTTGTCTTTACCTTGAATAATTTAACAAACTATCTAGAATGAAATATATGTCTCTATTTCTCTAGAAATACACTGTCTCCTAAGGATGCTACCATACACATATTGAAGGAATTCTGTGTTATACAGAATCACAGAATTGTAGGGTCCACATGGACTTCCAGAGATTGAGTCCAATCCCCAGCAAAGTAGACTCTCTACAGCATGCTACACAGGCACCTCTTGAGTAGCAGCAGAGCAGAAGAGTCCATAATTCCCCTTGGCAACCTGTTCCAGTGCTATTACTAGTGATAAGTGCTCTTTCCAAATCATAGAAGTTTGAGTTCAAAGTTGTATCAGACTCTAATTCATCTATAAGACAAAGTAAGTGAATCCAGTGAATTGTATGGCTGGTAAACTAATGGCAGAAAAGAAGAGTTTGCACCATGCAAAATGAAAAAGAAAGAAACAGCCCAAGTATTTCAAGTGTTTGAATACTAACTTCAACAATATGGAGTAATTCTAGAATCATTTCACTTATATGTACCTTTCTTCATATTAACAAACATTTAGCTGCTTTATGCTTTTGAGACTATTTAGTTGATGCTGCATTACATGAATTATTTTTATAGTTCAATTATGCTGAAATCACCAAAGTAAAATTCCTGTGAGGTTTTTGTTTGTTTTCTTTTGTTTTCTCAGTGTTCTAGTCATTATCATCTGTACTGTCTTGTTCATTGCTCTTTAACAAGCTCCTTTTTAGTTGTCCTAATCACCAACTTGCACCATAAAAGAGCAGGAAACTAAAACTTCATGCTAGTGTTACTTTAATGTTTTTATTTGAATACATCTTGATTTCTGCCTGTTTAATAGGATAATCGACTAAGTGTGTGTTAGATATCTTTATGCTTATCAGTGTCAAGATGCTGTATTAACCTCTTTCTAACCTCCTTCCAACTGGATTGTACTCTTCGTTGTCACTTTATGAATCAGATTAACTTCTGTTGTTGTTCTACAGAATCATTCTGATTTTATGATTCTGAACTGGAGTTTATTACAAAGCCTTCAGCAAAGTGTAGACAAATTACATTAACTTTATTATTATTGCTCAGGGACATGATCTAGTGGAGGGTTGTTAGGGCAATATGGTCAGGTCATGGTTGGACTCGATGATCTTCAAGGTCTTTTCCAACCTGAGTGATTCTATGATTGTATTAGATTTCTTCACCAAACTAGTTGTTTCATCAGAATTTTGTCATTGTTTTAAGATGATCTGTTCTTTATGAAGTTGTTTTGCTTATCACATATAATGTCCTTAGTTAAGTACTTACATATTGATTCATATACCATGCATTCTAATAAATGATATAATATTAATAACCCTCAATATTTTGTCCCCTAACAGAAAATTGAAATTTTATCAATCACATTTATCAACATAGAGAGTTTTCAGAGCTGATTCCAAGAAATAAACAAACAAAACCAAGCCACAATAAAAGCATGTTATTATTTTTTTTTTCTGTGATTTCACAACTTTGATGACTTTGTTGGATTTTTACATTTGTACTGTTATTGTACTAAATGTTATAATAATAATTTTTATCCTACTAAAATGAGTGATTGTGGAACAGATTTCTGTTTATTCATGAAATAGATACTGTGTGAATAATGGGAGCTGATAAGGACTGCAATACTGCAGTGCTTCATGGTTATCAGGAGTATTTGGAAGAAGGATTATAAACTGGTTATAAAATTACTTATCAAAAGTAATTTTCTCCATATAACTTCATGAGTTATATAGATTGTTTTTTATACAAGCGTTATAAATTTTGCCAGTACTATTTACTTAACTTTTTGAGAAAACTTCATTTAAGATAATAAATAAAGCAATTCCCCTCTATGAGATTAGAAATGTACAGAACTAAAAACACTTGTGGCTACAAAGTAATTGATAGTTGGAGGAAGTAATTTTCAAGCCCACGCAATACTTTTCAAAAGAGATTGAGCTGCTTCAACTGCCCCTTTACTTAGCATAAAGATATACAAGATAGGCAACAATGAAACATTTGAATGTGTATGTAGAAAATGTACCACACAATAAAGAATGTGATTCTAATAATAGTTTTTTACGTTATCTAATATTCTTGCTTGTCAAAGGAATTAAAAGTCAATATGTCTCGTCACAGTACATACAAATTATATACATAAGTATACATACCCCCACTGATATTTGCTTTTTTTAGCCTGAGGCATTTAGGCATTTGGATCTCTCAAAGAGCAGAAAAAAATGTGATTACTTAATTGTGGAGGGTAAAGAATAGGGAAAATAGTAAAATACCATCATTGTACAACTATAGATTTTGATTTAACATTATATTGAATGACTTTATGGAAAAAAAATAAAAACTGATTCAAGATACATACAAAAAATAAAGAAAACATTAGGATCAGAATTGGGGAAGAAAATCAGTGTTACGTACCATTTCACTGAAAAGATGATCTGCAAATATATATAAAAAAAAATTAACACAGAAAATAAGTTACCAAAGAGGAATAATATAGCAAAGATGAGAAGAAGATCTTTATCTTGCTTAATATCCTTAAAGAGATTGCAAAGAGATCTCACAAAAAAATCAGGATCGCCTTTGAAAAGTCAGAGAGGATAGCTTTAGTCTTGGAAGACTGGCAAACAGCAAATATAAAAGCATATGAATATATATTAGGCTCTTAATTCAGATGTCTATATTCAGGTAATTTATTTCTCAGGTGCCAGGTTTAGCCACAAGAGAGAAACATAATTTCACAGCCAGATTTGGAGAATAATTTTAGACTTCCTTAAGTAATACTCTGCTAAGCATTTTTTTTTTTTTTTTTTTTTTTTGCCTTTTTTTTTCCCCTCCATTGACTGTATATGAAGCTAATTCTGGTATCTAAACGAGACGTCTGCAATTATATGTAATGCAGTTTGAATCTCTCCCATATAGCCGGCCTTTCAAGGAAGAAAGACTGGGAAGAAAAACAGCATCAGACCTATCAATTTAACTTGAATTCTTCAAAAGAAAAAACAAACTCAGAACAAACAAATAAATAAAAAATAATAAAAAATCAAAAATATAAAAAATCAAATTATTTGTAAACACTAAAAGTAAAGAATAAGTGAGGAACAGACACTTTGTTTGTCAAGAACAAGTCATGTCATGCCAATGCAAATTTGTCCAGTAATAGAATGAGGGGTCTTGAAGGTGAAAGAGAGGGAGTAGATGTACATACATCCTGACTTCAGCAATGCTTTTGAAAATATAAAACATTATATTCTCACAGGTGTGCTAAGGACGCAGTCTAGATCTCATCTAAAGAGAATTACTAAGGTAAATGCAATACTACCTGTAAAATATATTCAATATATTACCAACATATCATTCTCATACTTAAAATGTGCTTCAAGATGAAGACTTATCTGCTACATTCTATATGTTTAGATATATTTATTAAAAACACGCAGAGTAGGTTTACTTATTTTCATTTGACTAAACAGAGGAATCTATAGTTGGATTAAATTTAAATACATAATGCCCAGTTGAACCCCTGCTATTGTTTATACTAGTAACTGCTCTTAACTCAGTAGTCACTATTAGAAGGTTGAATGCCCTCTGTTCTGGTAGAATGTGATATATATTACAAAAAAGATTGTTAAGTATCTCAGATCAGCTGTAAAGAAATGGCTGATGTTATGTTTCTGATGACCATTGTCTTTTTTATTGTTGTTGGATGTAAGGATTGACCTGGCATAAGCTCCAAAGAGCAAATAGTTGTGTATCTTTACATTTTCAGTTTTTTTTTTCCAAAGCTGTTAATATTTAATATGTATTAATGTATCTAAGACTAGAATGTTATGCGGATGTGTAAACTGCTCTGCATTACATTTTTATCACCACATTTACATAATAATTACGACTTTTTCCTTCTTGTTACCTGAAAACAATTCTGGCAATCAATACAATCAGCTAAAAGCTAAAGTAATATAACTTATTTTTCCCTTCTAACTAATTTGAAAGAGTGAATCACTGATAAACTCTCCCCAGGAAATTGGTAGTTTCAACATACAATTCTTTTAACATTTTTGTTTGTATCAAACAAATTTTTCTGATCTGAATTTCTTCTGCTTCCATTTTTACAAATCTGAAGGTGTCAAGACAGATCTAGTTCAGAATTCAACAAAGTCTTTACAGAGTGGAGAAAAGATCTTAAAAACAAAAACGAGAGCTTTCAGTTCAGCATTGGCAAGTGTAAAGGTTCTGAATTTACCCAGAAATTAAAAATTTTAAGAAAAAAAAAAATTGAGAATCAAAAGCTTTGGCAGCAATCTGTAAGAAAGTCTGGACATAGATACGGAAATAGGTAGATAGCAACACATCGTTATGATTTGACAAATGGTAAAAACACAGACATATAAAAAGGAATACTGTTTTCCAAACTTCTTGCATCCTTCTTTTCTCCCTACAAGAGAAACACTCTAATATTTTATTAAATAAAAAAAAACCCTGACAAGTATGAAATAGCAGTCCAAGGGAAAATTGTGACAATAAAGAAAAACCTAGGAACCATGTCAAAGAAGAAAGAACTGTGTTATTTAGGACTAAAGATTACAAAGAGAGAAATGCTGTGTCTTCATATTGATGTTTGAAAAAGGAGAGATAATCAATTCTTAAATCATAAAAATTCTTAAATCTCATAGTGGATAGCAAGGGAATTGTTTCATTTCAGATCTTGCAGACTGGTAAATTCTATCCTACATTTTGGAACAACAGGAACCCAGGCAAGATGCTAGGGACAAAGAACTCTTAGTTAAGAGACTCTAGCTATCATACAATCATAGAATCATTAATGCTGCTAAACACTACTAAGACTGTCCAGTCCAACTATCAACTTATCACCACCACATTCACTAAATCATGTCCCAGAATGCCACCTTTCTTGAACGCTTCCAAGGATGGTGACTCCAACACCTATCCAAGGCAGCCTGTTCCAATGCTTTACCACTCTTTCAGATAAGAAAATTTTCCTAACTTTCAACTTGAACCTCCCCTCCCTGGCACAACTTGAGCTCACTGTCTCTCTGAGCTCTCTCTGAACTCCTGTCACTAGTTACCTGGGAAAAGAGGCTAACCTCCATTCTGCTACTACCTCCTTTCAGGTATTTGTAAGAGAGTGATAAGGTCTCACCGGTGCCTCCTCTTCCCCAGACTAAAAATCCCAATTCCCTCAGCCACTCTTCGTAAGACTTGTGTTCCAGACTTCATCAGCTTTGTTGCTTTGACAACTAACTCCTAAACATACACCTTTATGTAAGACATGAGCATGAAAGTTCTGAGAAGACTATGTAAGTCTATACACAATCTGCTGTGGGAAGTTGATATGGAAAGAGAAACATCCCATTCTCAACACAACTAGTGATCTTTAAAATGCAAACATTACAGTGGAAACAGGGGAAAAAATTTCTTCGGCATTTCTTTTCTCTGTAACAGCTGCCAAAAAGAAAGTACCTTGTAAGGAAGAAGGAAACAAATGAAGAACACAGAACAGAAGAACGAAAGCCATTTCTGAAGATGAATTTGAGCCATATCACTCAGACATATTTTCAACAGATTTTCAGTCCAAAGACCTCCACCTTCGAACTAGCAATGACTGATGATCATTTGCACCATTTGAAACTAAAATATCAAGAAGCGCATTGTGCTTGTAATGGTGACAAAGACTGCTTTGAGTCAAACCAACATTTATTTGTCTCCCACAGATCCCACAGACTGCAGAGATTCTCAAGGGATCTCTTCATTTGTGAGAATATGCAGGGTAGACAAGGAAGCAGGACATATTAAAAAACAAACACAGATGGGAGGACCTGTATGTGACATTTTGGTTGAGAGCTCTGAATGAAGATGCTATGAATGAGGCAAAGAGCACTAGGCTTGTATTATCCATGGAAGCATGAGCAGAGTGCATTGTGACTTATGGCACTGACTATCACCTAGATGGAAAATTTAAGATAAACTCTTTTATCTTTCCTGTTCTTCATGTCTAAATCCATTTCAAACTACAGTTTTCAAATTTCTTCTTTATTATTTTGTTTTGTTATTATATTTCAACTTTTTCTTTCCTATCCTGGTGGACGCTCTCACATTATTGCCTCTGAGTATTCTATTTTATGCCTTCCTTCATCTACTAAATTACCCTCTCCCTCACTTTCCCTGCTGCTTCCTCCCAAACTCATTTTCAGAGGCACAGTCAATGCATTTTTACACTTTTTTTTTTTTTTTTTTCATGCCAGTGTTTGCTGGTGCATTTCATCTGCAAATAACTTCTACATACATCTTGCTATAATGAAAATGATTGCTAATAATTACCAATTGCAAACTATCAGAATACAGATTTTCTATCATCCAAAGCAATTATGGCGGATATTATTCTTCTTCAATTTTAATGTTGTAAAATGCAAGTTACAAAACATGCTACAGAAACAAAGTTTAATTTTACAGATTATTATTTTCTCTCTTCTCTCAGTCTCTTTTTTTTTTTTTTTTTTTTTTATAAAACAGTAAAAGATGTAAATACATAGGAAATATATGACTGGACCTCCAAAAGTGTACAAAGAAATATTGTTCAAGTGTTACATACGCAATCAAATTTTGGAATTAGCTGAACTGATCACAGGGTCCCAGAGCCATTATTTATATCAAAATAAATATTATGAGTAATTAAAAACAAACAAACAAAGCAAACAAAAAGAAAACAACAGAACAGCACACAACAGAAGTATTAAATTCACAAAGCAATGAGATGAAAACAGAATGATAGATTGAAATTACTATAGCACTAAAAAGAAGTTCTGTAGGAAAATCTTTCTGCAGTTAACTTGCAAGTTTTAGACAGTATTGCACAGAAAACAAAAATATTCATGGAAAACAGAGGGTAAATTTCTCTCTAATATTTATCAGTCTATAAATATTCTAAAACCTAAAAATACTGGTAGACGGAAAAAAGCATGGAGACCTGGTCTGCCCTTGAACATAGCATAAGCAAATAGCTTTGTTTCCTGAAGAAATTGTATAAATGATGCAGCAGTCTGAGGGTTTAGAGCCTTATGTGACTATATTTTATATGGTTGAGAGAAATAATAGTACTAGCTCTCTGCATATTAAATGATTCATATTTACATTCCAAACCATATATTTTTATTTTAAAATTGCTTCTGATCTGTGAAAGCAGTATCTCCCCATACATGTTCATTTTAATAACTAAAACCAGTTAATATCAAAGCATTTTTGTAAGAGGAAACGAGTTTCAGAACAACATGCAATGAAGCATGTAGTGCTGGCAGATGAGCACTGGAATGAAATTAAATATTTTTTAGACATTATTTTTAGCAGATCAGTCACTTCCCTTCTCCTTTTCTTTCTCTTTTCTTTTCTTTTCTTTTCTTTTCTTTTCTTTTCTTTTCTTTTCTTTTCTTTTCTTTTCTTTTCTTTTCTTTTCTTTTCTTTTCTTTTCTTTTCTTTTCTTTTTTTCTTTTTTTGACGTATTCTGACTACTTAAACTGTAAGTCTTTATACATCGCTTTCCTTTGTTTTTTTTTAAAATGTTCTCTGTCGTCTACAGAATAAACTGAGATTTTTCATATGCCAGACATCTGTCTGTCATGTCAGAAGAGTGACTCAGCTCTAGAAGCTATTTAAAAAAAAAAAAAATTGTAATCAACAGATATGGCACTACACTCTTGCTTAATTTTTGTCACTACTACTGGAAGTAAACCCCATAAAAATGTAAAGTTCAGTTTTTTCAAAGGTTGTGGTTTACAGTAGTACATCGTTATCAAAATTTCAGATGTGATTCCAAAACGAATGCTATTTGGAATACAAAAATCAGGAAAGAAAATTTCAGTGACATGGATAGATATAGCCACTGGAATTTTTATGGTTTACTAATATTCTGCCAATATAAATTTTGAAAGTCTGCATATTCAGGCCATAAAACTGATAATCATTGATTGTAGAATTAGATAATGCTTAAAAAGTATGCATGGCAGGTGTGACAGGATTCAAAGAGACAGAATAATTTCCTACTTAGATAAGAATAACAGTTGAAATGAAGTGAGGAAATATGAACCGAAATAAACAGTGCTCTACATTGCTTAGAATGTATGTGCTATTAAATAACATATAACCTATATTTCCTCTAACCAAAAGCTTTCTATTTTTTCTTTTTTTTAAAGAAAGAATCACTTTAGACAGTTCAATTTTTTATTTACCCCCACTTGAAAGCTAGGAAGTAAAAAGAACAGCAAGCAAAAGCCCTAATTCTCTTTTTTTGAAGTATTTTTGACTAGAGAGTGCCAGTAAATGAATACTTTTTAAAAAACAAATTTAGATTACAATGGATTCTTCAGAAAGCCAAAGAAAATTAGCATGCATCTAGAATCTATAAGTGTAACCAAATCAGAAAAACTAGAATTAATTAAAGCAAGAATTCTATTTAATGATAAGCCTGGAAAGACTTCCTTAATCAAATGTTGTGCAGAGACAGGTAATAATTATCCTGAAGCCTGAATGTGCTACAAATCTTCACCTGCTTGGGAAGAAAAGAAAGTAGAGGATCAATTGGACAAAATGCAAAAGCAGAGAATTATCTTTCTCTGAATTATACTCTGTGGGCATCATAACTTGTAATACTGCCCATATCTTCCAGTAATTGAAACCCTGTGCAGAAAATAGGGTATTAAATAATGTCAACCATATATATGCATTCCTATTCCCTGAGTTGGAGATTTCCTGCCTCTTTGTGCCAAACTAGTTACAATGAACACTAGTAAATTAGAATTATTTAATAGGTCACTACCTAAGCGAGCTTTTCTGCATGACAAATGTGTACCTTCAAAAATTACCTTATATTGTTTCTTATGTTATTGCTGTTATTACTATCAGTGTTATTATTACTATTATTATTAATCATTTACATTCCGATGATATTTTAAAAATCCACAGAGACTGATTATCTATAAACAAGCACTGCTTTACAAATAAAAGGCTTAATGGATTATAATACCAATATAAAAATATTGTTAAATTCTTTCTACCGTGATCTTATTCACAATTTTTAATTCCATGATACTGTTATTTTAACCTTAGTACTCTTTCTCTCTCTTTTTTTCCAAGAATTTATGCACCCTTATTTAAAAAGCAATATGCATAATAATGCTCTTATTTCATAGCTTTAAGTATGACAGCCATAATTAAGACTCTGATCAGATGGTTTCTAAGTAAGTTTTTTTTTTTTTTTTTTTTTTTTTTTTAAAAAAAAAAAAGAGAGAAGAGAAGAGAAGAAGAAAAGAAATACAACTTTTAAAGGAGGTATTGGAGGGTGGCATCCAGCCTTTACCTAATCTCCGTACTTTCACCTGAAGATCATTTGCTTACACCAAATCTGAATTTGTGTTTAAAAATCACATTGACATTGTTGACATGACTGGCAAACAGATGTTGTTTCCTGAAGAAAGCAAAAAAAAGTAGCTCAATTTTTGAGGTATCCCTTTTGAGGTATCTTTATGCATGAAACAAAAAGAACATGTGAATACACACTTAATGGTCATAAGGGATAAATTTCTTATCCATTTCTTTTGAGACACAACACGACATCTTTCTGATCTCACTGATCTCTAAAATTTAGTCCAATATATAAAATTCCCTAATATCAGCATGTCTATTCTTGTGGAAGAATCTAATACGGTTCAAAATATTCTTGATCTGCCATGGCAAAGGGCCCCACTTTCGTATCTTCAGTGATCTGAACAGTATTATAGAGGTAATAATTAAAGATGCTGGAGGAAATATTTATTCAATCCTAAAACTGAGGGATCAATTTTAATTTTTCTCTTTTATCTTGAGTTACATATTGCAGAATTGGCAGGCAAACCCAATTTAATGCAAGTGAATAGAAACAGTATACGGACAAAATATATCTGAAAGTTGAGAGAGTAAATGTGAATTCTTTTTTTGTCTAGCTTGGATTATTTGCTGTCTAGACCTTAGACATTTTATTTCCAGAGAAACCATAAACGCATACAATATTGTGGGTTGGAAGGGACTCATAAGGACCATGAAGTCCAACTCTTGACTCCACACAGGACCATCTGAAAATCAAACCCTACATCTGAAAGCATTGTCTTCTCTTTCAAACTTTCCCGTGCCTCTACTTCTCATGTTTTTCTTCTTATCCTCACCATTCTTCTATCTTTAGCCAGACAGTCACGTTTTCTGGTGCATAGGAAATTCCAGCATTTCAAAATTTGTTTTTCTTCTGTATTAGACATCACGTCATTTCATTTTAGGAACTACCACTACTGGTATGTCATAATACATTAGAACATTATGCATAAGCTAAAATATTATACTACTGAATTTAGAACATTATTTTACTTTGATTATATGAACTTGTTTTACTATATATGAATTATTTATTATTCAATACCAGTTGTTTTTATGTTGTTATGCTCAGCATCAAATGTCCTTCATTGCAAGAAACAGAAGACATATAATATTAAATATATATAACAATATAATCAGAGTAAAAAGTTCAGATTGACATTACTGAAACGTGACGTATTCATCGAAAATCAAACGAGCTCACTTGAAGGAGTTATAAATTGTCTTGATCTTTGCAAAGTAAAACTAACAAACAACCTTTCAGAATGGAGTTTTAGGATGATTATATAGCAGAAAGAACTTTTACTCTGTAAGACTTTAAATATTACTCTCTAAAACAAGACATAATCTCTGTTAAAAGATAACAGATCCACTGCTGAGTATTCACTATCATGACTGATATTCATGTTGATGCACTGTTTCTTGAACAGCACTTAATAAAAAATGCAGGTTTTATCCATTACAAATCCCCCTACAAAACTGACTACGTGTAACTCTGAAGATGTAATCACCTTATAGCATGGGAAGGAAGCAGAGAGTTATCAGCAGGACGCAGAAACACCAGCTGAAATGCTGAAAGTGGAAATGGTTCCTTTTCTCTTGTCTGCAAGAAGAAAAAGAGTCAAAACTAGTCATTAATAATTTTAAATATCACAGCATCCTATACAAACAAGGAAGATGATTAGTGAAAAGAAAAAGAAATATCCATGTAACTGATATGGGAAAGGCACTGACAAATGCCTTTGACAGTAGATTGAGAGTATTGTTGAGTGCACACTTCCAGGAAGGGAAACTTGATATAGGAAATCACTTACTGGCAAGATCTTTGCAAAGAAACTGAGGGGGAAAAAAAAGTATTTATGGCAAAGGAAAACCAAGGCATTTCCCCCATCTATTCTCCTTGATTGTTTTTCTAATTCAAAATTTCTGAGGTGACAGGAAGATTTGTATGCAGTAATACATCAGTTTTTGAAATATGTAGTGATGTTCCACAGGGCTATTTTTGATGACAACTCTTTACTGGGTGTGTATTCTGTGCCACTGTGAGCCACTAGATTTTTCAACTGCATATGGAGACAGAAAAATAAAAATGATGTAGCTGGAAAGACAAGGAAAAAAAAAGTAGCAGAGAAAACAAGGAAAAAGATTATTTAAACATCCTGGTTTTAAAGTTTCTAACTTTTGTCCTCTCAGTTGTGTTCTACAGAAAAGCAGTGCACAAGCATATGGATCTGGTGTCATTTGAAATGTCTTTGGGTATGTCAGCTATGTTCATGAGGCTGTCAAGAGAAGATACAGGAACTATGCCCAACAGCAAATGATGGAGCCAGGCAAGACTTTCAGAGAAATCTCAAATGACACTCAGTCAGCAATAAAACCAAACCCTATATCTCCACTAGCAGGAGTAAGTTCATATCAAGTTCACATGCAAAAATTTTTATTTAAGCAACTATATTTGAGTACTGATATAAAACCTGTTAGAGTCTGTGTTAATGGAATAATTTTTTTTTTTTTTTTTTTTGCGACTGGTAAAAGATGTTTTATCACAAATATTTTTCCCCAAAGTGAGGAAAAAAAATCAAAACAGCTCGTTTTTCTCCATTATTTCCATTATTATTCACATTTTCAGGTGAAATTTGTTTTATCCGAAGTATTGTTCCTTCCTCTAGGATTCATCTCTTGTATTATCATCCACAAGGGAAGTCATAAGGGACTGTAATCACACAAACAACCATTATCTTTGCTAGTGTTACAAAGTACTGTTCTGGAAATCCATAGACTTGTACGATATTTTATTAGAGCTGTAGCATAAGTTTTATAATTGGTGGATTTTGATAAATCAGGACGAGTAAATGGCAATTGTTATAGCAGCTATTGTCAGATCAATAATATTGTAATTTATAATATTCCTAAATTCAGAGTTTACGGAGTCATACTACATTAAGAGAAACTCAGTTATCTTTTGAAAATAACCCTTCTTCTCATAGTCAAATATTAAAAATGTGAACCTAGAGACCAATAAAGGCATGAATACCAGAGATAAATAAGAAGATTAATGTTTAGCTCTTTGAATAAAATAAAATGAAAAGATAGTTTTAGGTTGTTAAATAATGAGATTTACACAAGACTTGGCAACATCAGACTTAAATCTAATAGCTGTTTAGTTTAATGCTCCATCTCCAACAGTGGATCATATCAGACTTTAATTACATTTTTATCTCTTTCAGGAAGGGATGTTTAGGCCTCATATACACTAAGGAAAATTTTATGATAAAGGGAATCTCAGATGTTTCCTGCTCATAAAGTGAATTAAAAACAGAGGGCTCCATCACTACCATGTTACTAGAAGACATTTTTCTCCACTGTGAAGGTGAAAATCCGATAGAAGTATATTCTCATAAACAGCACAGAGAAACATCAAACAATTATTTTTCTATCAAAAATAGAGCATTTAGTGGACAATTGATTGACTTTAAAAAATAAGTTGTTGTTCATGAGATTTTCCATTAACCTAAGGTCTGTGCTCTGGAAAGCATATATTTTGAGTGGAAATAATTATTTTCGGTGAGGAAAAGTGTCTGTTAAAATTGGAGATGTTTAACAAGAAAAGAAATGAAGTTGCTTCATCTCAGGAATGAAAACAACTTTTAAACATGTTGTTTTTTTCTCCCTGAGCTTTTTGTTGTCCTGAGAATTTCCTACTCTGTGGGAAGAAAAGCAGCACGTAGTCCCATTATGATGAGTATAAAAGTGATAAGGAATCCTTGTTGCAAAAATCAGCAGCTCCGTGTAGTGTGGAAGGGAATGAGAAAGGTCACACACAAATGTGGAGAAGCTGACTTCCCAGAGTGGGCCCAATCCAGCACCAGCTGTATAAAACAGGTCCATAAGCACCTTGTCTGTATTTTCCTTCTCCAGCATTCCTTTTTTAAATTTCTTCTCTTTCGCAAGAACACTGAAGCCACTGTTTGTTGTCAGATTGAAGGTCCGTCTAGTTCACAATTTTGTCCCTGACAGTCTCACTTGGAGGTTATTTTCCTCTTTCATCCTACTCAAAACTACATTATCATAATTCATAGTCCACACTTCTGTTCCCATGGCATTTCTTCTCAGCACAGTGTGATCCTTAGCCAGAGAAAAAGTTTTGATAATTCCATTACTCTGTTCAGTGAAACGGTGTTTCAGATGGAATAGATTACTGTTCTTTCTGACTTGCTGTCCTTGAGCTCTTCTGTCAAAGGCAGTCTCTCAATATTTCATGTTTACTAGCTCAGTGGTCTTATTTTCTTTTCAGGAAATAGTATATATACTTAATGGAAGCCTGAAACGCCTGATTTAAACCAACCTCAAGGATTTTTGTCAGCGCCTGTATCTTTCAGCAAAGAAATGAACGATGCTGTTCCTTAACCAGCCATGAGGTGGCTGTTAAGTTTTCCAGAACTAATTAAATTCAAGGCACACTTGCTCATCACACTCTAAAAACTTAATGGTGCTTCTGTCATAGTCTGTTTGAAAAGTTATGCTGCTTTCACTTAGGACAGTATTAGCACTGCAAAGTATGGAGCTATTCAAGTCTGTCCCATGGTGGGAAGTGAAGGGACAAGAACTTGAAGCCACATGTGGATCTTCTAAGAATAGCTGGGAAAACTGCTCTTTTTAGAGCACATCTCACTGTTTTATTACTGTTCTTTCCAGAAATTTGAACTACTGCCTTGCAGGTTATCAGGCGTAGTATTAAATAATGTTATATACACTTATTTTTGGGGAGGAGGTAACAATTGTCTCTGTCATCTTTCTATCTTGTTGCAAATCTGTCAAAGTTGTAGTCTTAAAATCTCCCAAGTTCTAACTAGGGGTTTCTTGCAAAATTGCTATAGAAAATCTCAATAACTCTTTTTTTTGACAAAAGCTTAAGCAAAAAAAAAATGTAGATTTTCTCCCACTGTAAACTGCAACAAAAAAACTTAAAGGAAACAAGCAAACTATTAATATCATGTACCTTATTTGTTTTCATGACACAATACTACTAATCTAAATAAATTTAACAATTAGTAAAACAGCTTTTCTGAGACAGTTAAGCTGATATACAAATAACGTTTTCTCTTGTAGAAATACAACATCCCTTGGATGCCATTCACAGAATCACAGAATCACAGAATCACCCGGGTTGGAAGGGACCTCAAGGATCATGTAGTTCCAACCCCCCTGCCTAGCAGGGCCACCAAATATACACATTCAGATCAGGTTGCCCAGGACCCTGTCCAACCTGGCCTTAAACACATCCAAGGACGGGGCATCCACAACCTCCCTGGGCAGCCCGTTCCAGGGCCTAACCACTCTCCTTGTAAAGAACTTCCCCCTAACATCCAACCTAAATCTTCCCTCCTTCAACTTGGATCCATACATGCCATTGTACTTAGTTTACTCATACTGTTCTTCCTGCTTGGAAATGCTGACCAAGGGTATAAAAAACTGCTTCAGGAAGCAAAAATAAGTGAAATATAATGCAATTTTGAACAGTAAAACTAATAAGTATATTCACTCAAGGGCAGCCTGTGGAAGATGCAAGACTGGACACACACAGTTTGATACAAAATTATGCCTTCACAAAAGTGAATGATTTTACTTGAATTGTCAATGACATGTGCAAATGTCCAGGTCAGTGATTTGAATACTTAGGGTTAACATTTATTTTAAACAGGCATTGATCTTTCTTTTGTTGTTGATCCTTGTAATTCCAGTCAGAGCTTGCACAGGGTGAGAGAATTCAGTATTATACAAAAATGTTCAGGATGCTGTTGAAGCCTCTGAACTATTCCAGTAATGTTCCACGGCAAAAAAAAGATTTAGGCTTTTCAATTGATGGCTCACTCTATAAATGAAGTCAGATTTTAACAAATTCAGATCAAGTTACAGTGCTAGGTATTAATGTGCAATAAAATTTAAGCTCTACAAGTAATAACACGGAAGACATTTGTTATAAAAAAAAAAAAAGTCATAGTGACCAAGAACAGTTTCATAGAAAGACTTCATTTCTTTTCATATCTTTTCTTACCTAAAAAGTTTTTCAGTTTAATGGTTCAAACTAAAGTAATCTGAAGAAAGGTAGCACAACATAAATTTTTGAGCATTAAAATAGAGAAGTCAAAAGGTTCTCTTTCCAAATATTGTATTTGAATGAGAATTCACAGGATGTGGTTTCCCTTCCATTTATTTCACGGCCAAACCTCTGCAAATGCTGCTTCATAATAATAATTTTGGCTTTATTGTTTATTGTTTTTTATTTAAAGTGATTTTAATACATAATTGGAACTCAATGTTTATTTCAATAGCATTCAGTGAATTACAGGGTACCAATTTTCTCATATCAAATGTAAATGGGAATACTTTACAGAGGGAAAGTGAAATATTTGTGAATTGTATGTGATTATTTGATGAACTACAAACAAGCTTATTATATCATTCTTGCTTCCAGGTTGATAAATGTTTTAATAGGTCTCAAATTTGTTAGATATATCCAATGAATACTTCAATCATAGAATCATAAAATTCTTGGGTCAGAAGGACCTTAAAAATCATCTAGTTCCAAGCCCAAACCTTGGGCATGTTCACCATTCACTTGATCAGGCTATGCAGGGTCCCATCCAATCTGCTCTTGAACACCTCCAAAACTTCTCAGAGCAGTCTGTATCAGTGCCTCACCACTCTTTTTGAAAACATTTCCTCCTAATATCAAACCTAAACCTCCTCTCCTTTAAAGCCATTCCCTTTTTACTTACCACTATCAGACTATGTAAAAAAGTTTGCCTCCCACCTGTTTACAAGCTCCTTTTCAATACTTTTTCAATATTCCTTTTCAAATACTCGTTTCCAGACTGAATGAGCACACCCCCCTCAGCTTTTCTTCACAGGAGAGATGCTCCAGCCTGCTGATTAGCTTCATGACCTCCTCTGGAACTCACTCCAATAGCTCTGCATTTATCCAGTGCTGGCCTGGACATAGCACTCCAGTTCAGGCCTCAAAAAACAGAACAGAGGGGGACATTCACCTCCTTCTCCTTGCTGGCCACCCCTCTGTTGATACAGTCTAGATTCTGTTGGCCTTCCAGGCTGCAAGAGCACATTGCAGGCTTATGCTCATCTTTTCATCCACTAGAACCCCCAAGTCCTCCACAGGACTGCTCCCAATGAGTTCTTCTTTCAGTCTGTACACAAATCTGAGATAGTCCCAACACTAGTGCAGGTCCTTGCATTTGGCCTTGCTAAACTTCATCAGATTCATTCACATATGCCCACTTTTCAAACATGTGCAGGTATGGCTGGATGACATCCCTTCCTTCTGTTGTATCAACTACATGACATCATGATTTTTTTGTAGGGAAAGCAACTTTTCCTATATTTGTGAGAAATGAAACATTTCAGTATCACAGAATCATAGAATCACCGTGATTGGAAAAGACCTACAAGATCATCCAGTCCAACTGTCCACCTATCAGCAATGGTACTCACTAGACCATGTCCCTCAACACAACATCCAAATGTTCCTTGAACACCTGCAGGGTCAGTGACTCCACACTTCCCTGGGCAGCCCATTCCAGTGTCTGACCACTCTTTCAGAAAAGTAGTGTTTCCTAATGTTCAGTCTAAATCTCCCCTGGCGCAGCTTGAAGCCATTCCCTCCAGTCCTATCACCAGTTATACAAGAGAAGAGGCCGACCCCCAGCTCACTACAACCTCCCTTCAGGTAGTTACAGAGAGCAATGAGGTCTCCCCTGAGCCTCCCCTTCTCCAGACTGAACAATTCCAGCTCCTTCAGCTGCTCCTCATAAGCCCTGTGTTCCAGACCCCTCACCAGCTTTGTTGCCCTTCTTTGAGCACACTCCAGGGCCTCAGTGTCTTTCTTGCAGTGAGGGGGCCAAAACTGGACATAGTACTCGAGGTGCTGCCTCACCAGAGCCTAGTACAGGGGGACAGTCAGTGCCTTGTTACTACTGTCAACGCTGTTTCTGATGCAAGCCAGGATGCCATTGGCCTTCTTGGCCACCTGGGCACACTGCTGGCTCATGTTCAGCTGAGCATCAATCAATACCCTCAGGTCCATTTCCTCTACGCAGTCTTCCAGTCACTCTGCCCCAAGCCTGTATCTTTGCCTTGGGCTGTTGTGGCCAAAGTGCAGGACCCAGTAATTTGGTCTTGTTGAAACTCATCCCATTGACTTCAGCCCAGCTATCCAACCTGTCCAGATCCCTCTGTAGGGTTTTGCTATCCCCAGGCAGATCGACACTTCCAGCCAAGCTAGTGTCACCTGTAAACTTACTAAGGGTGCACTTGATGCCCTCATCCAGGTCGTCAGTAAAGACAGTGAAGAGGACAGGACCCAGCACCAAACCCTGGGGAACACCACTCGTGACCAGTTGCCAGCTGGATTTAGCTCCACTCACTACCACTCTCTGGGCCAGGCCCTCCAGCCAATTCCTTATCCAGCCAAGAGTGTACCTGTCCAAGTCACGGCCTGCCAGCTTCTGCAGGAGAATGCTGTGGGAGACAGTGTCAAAGGCTTTGCTGAAGTCTAGCTACATCAAAAGCCTTTCCCTTGTGCACCAGACGGGTCAGTAGATCATAGAAGGAGATCAGGTTGGTCAAGCAGGACCTGCCCTTCATGAACCCATGCTGACTAGGCCTGTTCATCTGGTTGTCCTGCACATGCCACCTGACCTCCGTCAAGACAATCCACTCCATAACCTTCCCTGGCACCGAGCTCAGGCTAACAGGCCTGTAGTTCCCCGGATCCTCCTTACAACCCTTCTTGTAGATGGGAGTCACATTGGCAAGCCTCCAGTCTTCTGGGACCTCACCAGTCAACAAAGAGCGCTGACAGACAATGGCATGTGGCTCGACTATCACCTCCACCAGTTCCCTCAGCACTCTTGGGTGAACCCCATCCAGCCCCATGCACTTGTGGCAGTCCAGCTGGAGTAATAGGTCCTCCCGAATCACGGGGCAGTTCTGTCCACACTTCAGTCAAGACTACCAAGTCAGAGAGTAGAGTACCCTGAGAATAACTGATGTGATCTTTAAAGACAGATGTAAAGAAGGCATTCAGAACCTCTGCCCTTTCCTTATCCTCAGTGATCACATTCCCAGCCTCATCCAGTAAAGAATGAAGATTCTCCTTAGTCCACCTCTTGTCGTTGATGTATTTGTAAAAGGGTTTCTTGTTCCTTTTTATCCCAGTGGCCAGGTTGAGTTCAAGCTGGACTTTTGCCTTTCTGATTTTCTCTCTACACATCTCAACAACTTCTGTGTACTCTTTCTGTATCACCCATCCCTTCTTCCACATGAAGTAGATTCTCTTTTTCTCCCAGAGCCTCAAGAATAGCTCCCTATTCCTCCATGTTGGTCTTCTTCCCTGCTAGCTCATTTTGCAGCTCAGGGTGACAGTCAGCTCCTGCACTTTTAAGACTTCCTTCTTGAAGAGCAACCAGCCATCTTGGACCCCTTTACTCTCCAAGTCTGAAACCCAGGGGATTCCCCCTGCTAGCCTTTTGAATAATTCAAAGTCCTCCCTCTGGAATCCAAGGTAGCAGTATTGCTGTTCTCCCTCCTGGCTTCACCAAGAATCGAGAACTCTATCATTTCATGGTCACTCTGTCCAAGACAGCCCCTGACCTCCACATCTCCCACAAACAGCAGGTCAAGCAGGACAGATCCTCTCGTTGGCTCTCTCACCAGCTGCATCAGAAAGTTATCCTCCATGCACTTCAGAAACCTCCTAGACTGCTTTATCTATGCTGTGTTCTATTCCCAGCATATGTTGGGAAAATTGAAGTTCCTCATGAGGACAAGGGCTGGTGATCATACAGCTTCCACCAGCTGCTTGTAGAACTCCTCATCTGTCTCTTCATCCTGGTTCGGCAGTCTGTAGCAGACACCCACCAGGAAGTCTGCCTTGTCAGCCCTTCCCCTGATCTTTATCCATAGGGATTCAACCTTATCATCCTCAGCCTCAAGCTCAATAGCATCAAAGCACTCTCTAATATAGAGAGCAACACTGTTACCCCTTTTTCCTTGCCTATCCTTCCTGAAAAGTTTGTAGCCAGCCATTTCAGCACTCCAGTCATGGGAGTGGTCCCACCATGTTTCCATAATGGCAACAAGGTCATACTTAGCCTGCCATGCACAATGGCTTCCAACTCTTCTTTTTTGTTGCCCATGCTGCATGCATTGGTGTAGATGCACTTCAGCTGAGGCCCTTGCCTCATCCCTAATCCCATTACCGCTCTCCCAGGCTCATTTCTAGCAGGCCTGGTTTTATCCTCTTCCCCCTTCATATCTAGTTTAAAGCCCTCTCTACAGGTCCCGCCAACTCCTGGGCACGGATCTGTTTCCCCTTTTGGGATAGGTGATACCCATCGGCAGCCCTCATACCAGCTGCCAAGTAGACTGCCCCATGATCAAAGAACCCAAAATTTTTGCATTTGCACCAGCCTTATTTTATAAAAGCCATGTGTTTATAAAGTTGGTTTTCCTGCTGCTCTCAGTGTCCTTCCCTGCCACCGTAGGAATACAGGCAAATACTACTTGTATGCCTTTTCCATCAACTAACGTCTTCAGTCCCCTAAAATCATTTTTTATAGTCCTCAAATTTAATTTCTTTTATAGCCTATCAAGTTGAGTATTGTTAAATTTGAATTTTATTTTTTCTTTCTTCACTATTCAAAATTTGAAACTATACATTTTTCCTTTAGATATAAGGTAAGAAAAATGAGAACCCATTTTTTCAGTGACAGCAATGTTATGCTCATAAAAATACTAATTTGTATTGTTTTACTGATCTTTGTAGTTTATACAATAATTGATGTAACTGAATTCCAGATTATTAGTTGGAGATATGTAGTTAGCATCTAATTTGATTTTTTGCCGTTTTTAACCAGTATGTTCTTAAGGAAGTTGTCCTCACAGCAAAAATCAACTTCTGAGTATTCTCTGAACACACATTCAGCATCTGAAATAGAAGTAACAAAGCTTTGCTTCAGAAATACAAGATATAGGTTCATCATTTGCATACATAAAGGACACTACAGATTTGGATACAGCTAATCTTAAAAGTAAAGGTATTATTTAAAAACTGGATGAAACTATTAAGCATATAGCTAGGAAACAGAACAACTATTTTTCATGTACAAACAATATAAAAAAATTACTATTTCCAGTAAAATGTGAGCAATTTTAACTAGGAAATATTCAAGGAAAGATACATCTAGCTGCACTTCCTTTTTATGCTTTGTATAAATTTTTCATCTTCACAAGCAAAGGAACCATGACCTTCACTTGTAATACAATTTAAATGTCACTTTTGGTGTGATCTTTGGGGACAAACTAGCCTTATATCTGAAGATACAATTCATATTTCTTTCAAAAGAGAAAATATTCAGAGAAACACAAGGCTTATGAATCCTCCAAATACTTTTACCTGAATTTTCCCCTTGAATTAAGGGATTAAAACTGCTTGAAATGGCAGTACTTTTTAGTGTTTCGCTTATGCTTAAATTCCATGAATGTAATTGAATGTTCTATATTGATCAGTACTCATAAAATTCCAGACTACTGGATAAAATAGCAGGTGCTTTTTATATTCACAGATAAATTCTACACATTTTTTACATGTAAGAAATTACTTAAAATCTTTATGGTGCACATGCTTCAGAAACAAAATAGTGTTTGGGATGTCACATTTTTGAGCTTATGCCCTTCTTGAAAAAAAATAAAGAACTACTGATGTCCTTCAGTAAAAGAATGTTACAAATGTTAATGGATATTAGAGCTAATGAACACCAAGACTTTTAAATTAAATACTTTTGATTTGGCCACGAGGTAAAAGCTCTTTTTCTGAAACATCACTGGAAAAACAGCTAGTGGACACATTCTGCTCATGAAGAAGCACAACTGCTTCTGATATCCTCTTGGTGATATGAGGTAAAATATTTGCAGGTAGGCCAATACATTTATATATATATAAGAAAAAAAAGAGTTGAACTCATCCAACTGGTGTAGGGGCTTTCTGGCTATGCAGCTTTCCTCCCAGGGAAACAGCCTAACTCACCTATCAGTGGCTGGCCCTTAAAAACACATCTGAATCATAAATGGACTTGGATGTCTTAGATTCAGAACAAAAAGGACCACCTCGCCATGTAGATACACACCAATATCTTGTTGAAAGGGAAAAATGACCTAGGAAAAATTTACTTATAATCCTTGGGATTATATAAAGGAGGGGAATAAAATTTTTACTCAGGTAGATAGTGGATAAGGAGGAGTGGTTTTAAGCTCAAGGAGAGAAGGATTAGACTACATGTCAGGGGGAAGTTCTTCACAGAGAGAGTGGTGAAGTGCTGGAACAGGCTGCCCAGAGAGGCTGTGGATGTTCTGTCCCTGGAGGTGTTCAAGGCCAGGTTGGATAGAGCCCTGGGAGCCTGGTCTAGTGCAATATAGGCAGGTTGGTGGCCCTGCCTGTGGCAGGGATGTTGGAACTCAATGATCCTTGGAATCCCTTCCGACCAAAGACAATCTATGATAATTATACTTTTCAGGACTTCAGAAGAAATTCTACTTAAATTATGATTGCAGTGCTACAATTTGCCATGCCATCTTTTTTCTGTTTCTACTAGGAATTCCATTTATGGAGCCATATGTCCATTTATGTAAATAAAATGTTATGTCAATTCCTTAAAACTCTGCTCTTAGTTCTGTCCCATTGTAAGCATTTAGAGGTAGTTTGGCTGACCTAAGTCTGAAACTTATTGCTGAGTAAGAGCTTCTTCACCTTTCAAAGGCTTTAGTGTATATAGCAATGTTATTATCAGCCTCCGAATGGATTTTATAACATAGCAGCCATAGAATATAAAAGAAATGTGAATCCCATCTACACAATAATTTCTATCCATAAGAGTTGAAAAATCAATTGTAGGACTCAAATATCAGACAAATGTTCAAAATATAATTGTCCAGGCTCCTAAATAACTGTGTACATTTCGCTGAAGGAAGCCCTGGGACCATAGTCAAGACTTACATGGAGTGAATAAGCCTGCAAACTTCACATGACCAGAATGCAAAGAGTACCTGGGATCCTTCAATGAGAGCACAGCCAACAAGGAACTGTGCAGAGTGTTCACAGTCAGTCTGCAGGCAGTCTGTGAACTCTCGGGTAAACATCTCTGGGGACTAAAGACTTTTCTTAAAAGATGTATATATATAATCTATGTAATGTTCTTGTATTTAACCCATCCTCTGGTTTTCAAATACCTTTGGATATGGATGTTTCTCAATGGAATAAGTAGAAGGACTTAAAAGAACTAACCCCCGGTGGCTAGTTGGATTCCCTAATACTAAATTGTACTTATCTATGGACTCCTTCACCATTAAAATCTTATCCTTCATGAAAATGAATTACCTGACAATATAATTTGATTATTCTGACAACATACATTTTTTTAAAACTCTTAGAGTAGAGCAAGTTAGTTCGTGCTAGTCTGAGCAAGAAAAATTCCTCTTTTCACAATGTGAAAGGAGGAAACCTGAACATGTAAACAGAAATTTTGTTCACACATCTGTCAAAAGAGTAATTCAGCCACCCAATGATAGTTCATTTTCAGTCTGTCATATCACATATACCTGTTCTTAATAGCATTTTTAGAGGGATATTTACTTGTTGACTTCCTGGGGGGAGAATACAGCCTTGCACCCTTCTGTCTCTGATGCAGAAATGTATTACTGGGCAAGATATCATCCTCGCATTTCATGTGTATCCATACACTCACCTGCAGAATTTTTTCATTTATTCTTCCAGGTAAATTAATGTGTACAAAACAAGCTGAATAGCCAAGTCTTTAACGTTGTGCAGCCACAAATGATTAATGATAACAGATCATGTCTTAAAAGGTAGATCACTTGTTTTCTTTCATAAATAATACAGAAATTATTGCTGTTTGCAGAGAAGAAAAAACATGCTAACTTCTTCTAACTTGTTAACTTCTTTACTTTCCAGTTGATCTTTTTTCTCTAAATACAGAAATGACTATTCTAGGTTTTAAAATTAACTTAGGGTCTGCCATTTTTGATATGAAATATTTGCAATTGGGCTAACAGCCTGTGTTTCAAGTTGAAGCCAAATGTGAATTTAAATAACCAAACCATATACTTTTTATTAAATGCAATTTCAAAGGCAGTGGTTCCAATACAAGCCTCCATCTTTCCTCTTCACAGTAGCACAGCAATCACAACTGCCATTCTTGACCTCTCTTTTATTCTGTCCCATTGGCTTCTTACCTGATTTTCAGTGATCTGAAATCTCTTTCTGAAACTGAGCAGGTGAAACCAGCTATTCCCCAAGCTTTTCAAAATCAGTCTGACTGCATTTCAAACCTTAGAGTCTTTCTGTTCCTTTGTGCAAGTTGTTTAGCAAGCACTGCCACCTATTTTCTTTGAAAGGTGCTTGCTTAACATTTAAAATCTGAATTAACTGACTTAGCTCAGCTGAATAAAATGTTAAAGCTCCTTATTGGTAAAGAAGAAACCAATGGGCATTTTATACTGGATTTCAGAGAAGCCAGTGTCTTGTTGTGAGATTATAATGAATTTGATGAGTGCTTTTCTCATTTCTATCAGTGACTCAAAATGTATGGTGGAGTGACAGGATGCAAAGTACTTATTTATTTATTTGTTTATTTTTAGACTCAGATTTTTAATTCAATTAAGTACTCAGTGAAATGTGACACTTAAATGCTTTTGAAACCATACGCATATCAGCATCTCAGATGTATGGATAATTTTTTCAATTATTCCATTTTTCTTTCATCTCTTTATCTGTAACACAAAAATCTTATCACTTACACACTTAGGTTAAGATATTTTGATATATCAGAACGATTAGGCTTTGCCAACACAATACTTTTTAAATTATCATCTCTCTATTCAAATGAAATGTAAAAGAGTAGCAAGCAACATGCAGCTAATTCCGATAATTTATTGCTGTACATGACATTGGATAGACATGCATTAGAAATGTAGCAGGTTGGAGCTTTCCATTGGAGCACTGTGCGAAGGAAACTATTAGCATAAATTCTGGAATGGATTTCTTACCTCCTGCTTACATCAGGGACTGAAGCCTTCAGATTCCCACTACTCTAACATCACCTCAGATAGTCATAAATCTATTGATGACTTTGACTCCTCATGCTGTTGTACTCAGACACTTCCGCGTTCTTTAGAATAAGAGAAGACTACAGTAATACAAGTAAGAAGGCAGACGCTCTACTCCTTTGGGGCTTGTTGTAGGTGACTGCGAGACCCCCACATGGGATGTGACGCGATAGGCCCTCTCCCTGCTCTATGATTGATGTGTGGCACGTGCCCTTAGGGGCGTAGATGAAGCACATAGTTTATATAAGCTAGAGTTCACCTATAATAAATGCCATTTTGCTGTTCATCATATTGGTGTGTACGTGCAGTCATTTGGTCCTGGCCTGGTTTTAGGTCAGTACCGTAGGAGGCAATGCAACAGGGGCTTTATGAAAACATTCAAAAAGGTTTGACAGACAAGATAGTGAATGACATGCAAATGGCTCCTACACAGACCAGAGTGAGAATTGTTTCAGTTACAATAACACAAGATCTCCTATATCTAGTTCTCCCATTCAAATTTCTTGAAGATTTCACCCTTCTGGAAACACATACAACCAGTAATTTTCTGCACCATATTTTGGGAGTAATTTGAATTGGAAGAACGCAAAATACTCTTCTTATTCTACTAAGCCTATTTTATCCTGTTTATTTATCATGTATTTTGTTCATAACTTTGTCTCATTTTCTCTCTGCTTGTGCTCTTAGCAGGGGGGAGTTTGGCTAAGAAACATAAGAGCAGTTCTGAGATTATTATTCTTCAGTGGTAAGAGTAGGATTGCTTCCTGATGTAGCACTGCAATATGCCTCTTTTGCGAGTGGTGCCTGTCACTATAATATATGCAGATTCAAATCTGACTACTATTTTTGTATCTGTAAATACTCTATCCTTTTCTCCATTTTATATTTTCCATTTCCCTACAGCTCTGCCAACTCCTATACTTTTCACAGGGAAAAGGGGACAGCTTTTTTTGCTATTATACTTTTGCATAGAAAGATGTTCTAATATTAAAGGAATATTTTCATAACATCATAGAAAATTGAAAAGGAACTTTTTTCTTTCCTAGCCACAACAATTTTGTCCATCTCTCCACCAATACATTACTGTTTCCTACATTCAAATTTTTTCTGTCACTTGAATTTTTCTGTCTCAAATGGGAAGACTTCAACTATTTCTCTTTAAAATTGTCGCTTAACCTAATAGTGGTGCTTGTCTGGATATTTTCCCTTCCACAGTCACTTTTAAATTCCCTTTTCCATTTTTTCCTCTCTTTAAACTTACTTCCTTCAGAATGAATAGTTCTTCTGATGTCTGGTGACTTTTTGTTTTGACTATTTATGGACATTCCCTATCGCACCCCATTTTTATTTTTGCATAATTTTAACGGTACAAATATGCACCATTATATATTGAAGTTTTCCTACTGTTATTGCTCTGGAACCATACCCAAAATGCTATGGTTGGTTAATTCAGATATCAAGCACTAGTTAAAAGTGAGTTGGAGATAAAATGCGAACTGACTAAAAGGCTTTAGGGAGCAAAAGTACGAAACAGCATTGACCTAGCTGAAGAAAACATTGTCATGCTATGAGATTCTGTATAAAATGCAATCTTACTGAACTAGACTACTCATAGGAATAAAACAGGTTGGTACTATCTGTTGTTTTTGAAACAGGACAAAATGTATCTTGCAATGTATTTTACAATTACTTTGAAGAAAAGCAAAATCAACAGAATGGTTCTCTTTCAAATTAAAAAAAAAAAAAAAAATTGAGCAACTTTATTGTGCTTGAACTTCATCTGGCAAGAGTGAACTCAGAGTGTTGCTTTATAGCTAAGAGTTTTTAATGGAAGGTAAATATAACCTAACTCTAGTGACACAAACAGTAGTGCTGTTATTCAGCCCTGATTTATTGAACGTACATTTCAGAATACCTTCAGCTGCCACCATTCAAAACCTCCCTTTAAGGTTTCTCTGTGGTTGGCAGAAGAAATTCTTCGCAGAAAACTGAGTTTTAAAGACAACAAAAACAAAAGCAACTTCCCCTAAGCAACCTGGAAAAGGATTTTTTTTAATATTCTTTTATAATTCTAAATATGATGCAGAAAATGTTGTATTTCTCGTCAAGTACTCACATGAAGAAATCTTTCTTTTCTGACAAAATTGAGATGAAATGAACATACCTGTATTCCTAGTCTTGATTGTAATAAGATTTCTAACACTTTTAGTAACTAGCTTTTGAATTTCATACCAAGTAATACAGAAGATATGTTGACAGAAACCAGCTGGAAAAGGTTCAAGATTATTGACTTCATCTTTCCCCTGCAAATAATCATGTGTCTGTTTCTAAGGCACTACGCATTTCACGTCTGACTCTCATCTTCATGAACTATGAGTCATTCAAGCACTAAAAAAATCTTCACTATCACAGGTGACCAAGAATATTGCTGTTCACTAATAAGAGAAATTAGAAAAATATTTTCCCACTGCCTTTGCTGCCTCCTCCACCAGCTTTTCAAATAAACTTCCCAGTGAGACCAGCAGCCTTGGGAGCAGCCTGCACCACAGTCCATTGTTCTTACAAGGCCTCAGCATTTGTCTGACACTGTACCTACAGCTGGAAAATCTCTGGATGGAAATTCAGTGAAGGCAGGAATCTGACATTTCCTCCAGTGAACTTCCTGGGATATTGTTTCTTTGTCACTTGGTCCTCAAAGATTTGTCCAGATCTTGTAGGATTTACCTCTTCACACACAACAGTTTGCTTCTTTGGTCCTTTGGAATTTCTTAACAGCGAAACCAGCATTCTTTCTTCATGTCATAAGCAAGCTACATCCTTTCTTCTTAACACACAGTAAAATTAATGGAGAGAAAACTTTTGGCAAAGTTTTATATCTGACCTTTAATGCTCCATCTTTAACTTGTATAAAGACAATGCAGTGCTGTTTGCCCTGTAAGCTTTTAACAAAATGTTTTCATTGGAGCAAATAAGGTTCCATTAGTATTAAAATGTAGCAAGCACTCAAGGACAGGCTTTTTTCCTTACTTTTTAATAGCTTTAGCATCACTTTACTAGTATCATTTCAGAGAGAACCACAGAGTTGAGCCTTGGGACTATGTTTCCCACTGATTCACTAGATAAAATTTATTATGTTTACAAAATACATCAGCATATTCATAAAGCTTTTTTTTTTTTCTTTTTTTTCTTTCTTTCTTTTTTTTTTTTTTTTACAGAAATAAAAGAAGTTTTGTGTTACCTAACATTGTATATCTTCACAGTTTTAATTTAAAGCAACTGTAGCAATAAAGAGGGAATGTGTTTCTTTTTCAATGTTTAAATACAAACTCATGAATGTAGGTTGTGCATACCAGACAAAGGCTGCTTCTACAAGAATTAATGAAAACAAACTGAATTTTCATTCCCTCAGTTTATGAATGGTGCCAGTCTTACTGAGATGTCTATACTATTATGTGCTTAAGAAAATACACAAGTTAAAAGCCAGTCTGCAGGGGTGCACATTTTTGGAAGTCATTTCAAAAGGCTGTATCATAAGGGACTAAGCTGTTGCCTTGTGTTTTTGAATTTTTGCTATCCAAGGCAGAGTGAGGAAGTGCTACTCAAACTATGAATCCATATATACCACAATTCCACTTTCCTGGAGATTAAGAAACCACCAGTAAAAACATAGTAACATTTCCAACATTCGTTTTTCTTACAAAGACAGAATTTTATTTTATTTATATCAGGACATATATATCAGGACAAATTAAGAATAGCTCTCATAACGCCCAGTATCTGCATTACTTAAAGTAAGACAACTTGATTTTTTCTGTAGCTCCAGTGCTCAGAGCTCTGTCACAGTCTTTTGCATATTCAGAAGATTTTTGGCTTTCTGCATGTCTAACAGGATGTCAGATACCACAGGAAGATTAGATTTGACTGATTAGAAAAGAAGTATCTCAAAATAATGAAAAATGTAAAGGACATGCAGAGATTCTAATGCCTGAGAAAGGTTATAGAAGAATACTTATTTCTCTTCCTTCTGAAGGTTAAATTGCTGTACAATATCAACTGCCACATTGGGGACACTGAAAATCACTTGGAAAATATACAGGTCTAGGCAGTGAGAGTTTCTCAATACGGCTCTGGCAAAATACATCGAGCTGTGTCCTGGATACTATGGTTACAGAGCACAAATTATTTGAATCTCTGCAGACCATTATTTCATGATTGGCGATGGTTGACTGGTATTATTTTTGTTTTTGTTTTCCTCTAGAGTAGCTAAAAGTGGGCCACTGATGGAAACAACACTCTTTCTAGGAGAATGCTCCTCCTCCGAGGAATGTGTTGGAATAGAAATAGCCAATTACTAATGGAATCTTATTTGCTCTGATGACACAGTCTTCCCAAATGTCACAGTATTACTTGTAAGTCCCAGAATTACTTGTAATAAGAGGAGGCAAATACATGTGATAGAAAATGTAATCTTAATCCGAGCAATTACAAAGTTACTGAGAATGAGCATTTCAACTAAGAGTAACTGGAACTTCAATGAACCACTACAGAATGACCAATGTGCTATTAAAAATGCTAGCTACCATAATCTAATCCATGTTAAATTCTGTATCCCAACTCTGCTGTTAAATACAATAAAACTGGAATATGTGATCTTTAATTTCCAGATTGGAAATATATATATTAAATAAATAGATGTCATTACAATATTTTTAGATTTGCAAACTAGAAAATGGAGAAATGCAAATGTAATTTCTGTGTCTCCATCCATCAAACAACAGTTTCTTCTCCTACACAATGTGAATTTCACACGTCCACTAACATTTTTTAGTTGCAGTAGATATTCATAAAAAGTAGGCATTCACTGGAGAAATTCTCTCTGCCCTTCTTTCTAGTTTAAAGCAACTATTCTATTACAGAAATATCCAGAATTTATCTTGTTCAAGACCATTTCCTACTATGTTATTGGATCAAGCAAATGTCTCTCAGACAGTTTACAAATAAAGTGCCTTTTTTGGAGTAGCTTCCTCTGACTACATTAAAAAACTAAGAGATAGGGACCCTAATGATGCAGAGAGAAAGAAAATGATATGAAAATGTCTTGGAAGTCTTTGTATAGATATAAAGTAAGTTCAAGTACTGATTAATCTGAAAGATATTCAGAAACTGTATTCTGCCCCCAAGTCACGAGATGATATAAAGATGAAAATATGATGTGAAAGAAGACATATCCTAAACATATTCCAACTCCCATACACACCCTAACAACCACTGTACAGAATCTTAGTCCCTCAAACAGGACACTAACACTTGAAATGTCTACAAGTCCTGCCCTACTCTTACTTCTGAAGCACTGTGATAAATTTTTTGTAAGCATACTGCCTGGCCTGAGCAAAAAAAAAAAAAACATTTCAAAACTATATTATCAGTTTTAAGTGTAGATAGACTGAGTGGTTAAAAATGGGTATAAAGTGTATCACATTTTTTTTCCTGGATTTCTTCTAATTTTCCTATCTCTCTCCTCTTTCCATACAGGACATTCTTTTTCATGTGTGATGTTGATCAGTCACTCCCTTCACTTCTATTCCATGCTCTTCAAGTTCTTAATGTGTTCCATTTAAGCCTTAACTAAGTGCAAGCTTTAGGGAATTTACTAAGAATCTCCTTAAAACTCAAGAGTGCTTTGCCACTGACCTAGAAAACATTGCCTGAAATTATACCCTAGCTGTGATACCTTGACTTAAAAAAGTTTTCAGAAGCAAAAATGTCCAAGGAGTAAATAAATTTATATTTTAGGACAGCACTGTGAGGTATTATATGCCCTTCATCTTACATTGAGAGCCAATAAGGACAACATTCACCAGAACCATTTATTAAATTTATGGAGTGTTTGAGGAATTTCCTCCACAAAGTGTCGGAAATGGTACAAATATTGCAATAAACACTATAGCATGGGAAATATCAAGGTTAAAGAGTATATAAACAAAAGAGTTTATATATTGCCCAAGGTATTTGCAAACTTATAGCAACCGAAAAGAGGCAGTGTTTCGTGCATATCTTCATTACAACCCACTGTAACTTACGGGACCTTTGTCATTAGCTTCTGGGGGAGCAAGATTTTTGTGAGTATTTATTGTCTATCTTAGCAGAAAACAGTGCATACATAATTGATTTTTAGGGACATCTTAAAATATGAAGAATAGAAAATTCATAGATCTGGATGTCAGGAGGATTAATTGGATTATATATGTATTAGATATATATGCTTCTAAAACTACATGCAAAATACACTGTGCAATCATTGTGAATCACTAAGACTCCTACAGATGCTTTATACTCTTATATGGGAAAGTAACAACTGAGAGACAACTTAGACTGGGCTGATTATGACATTTTCCAGCTGGGTTTTGGTTTAGTCCAAGGGTAGAGATTCCAACTGAACAAATCCTTGTTTTCAATAGAACACCATTTTCTTTATTTTGAATTACTGTTTTATTTACTGTTCAGATTCCAGTGCAAGTAATGTCCATATTTAATAAAACAGGAATTATCTTTCATAATTTCAAAAGTTTAGCCACTTTTCTTACTATTTTTAAATTAAACTACGTAGCATGGCTTTGAGATTAGGAGCATCAAATCAAACCAAGACAACGCAATGGAAGTATTCAATGCTTCCCTCATTTTTGGGGGGGCAGGATTTATTCATTTTGAGATCTTTTCTGATATTAAGTGTCTCCACAAATACTGTTGGTGGTGTATGGTCAAAGCAGTATCACATTCTGGCAGGCAAAGAATAATGCAAGAGAAAAATGTAGATGTGACCTAAGAAAGTAAGGGGTTGTTCCTGGCTCTTATTTATAGAAAATATAACTAAAAATTTGAATAAGTTTTAAAAATAAGGAAGCTCATGAAATTTACACTGAATAGATTTGTCAACTGGTAGAGCTCTAGTGGACGAGGTGCAGTTTGCCTATTTAAAGTTTGATCTCTACTTGAAATAATAAAAGGCCCAGTCCAGAACCAGATGAGAAAATAGTGAGGGAATCAACAGTGTATCAGGGAGAGGTGTCTAATACAATAGATTTACAGATTTTTAGTAATCTCATATATCAGCCTAGTTTAGAGTGTCTTGAACTTTGTGAGCTCTCTTTGACTTCTAGCCTTCCTGGTTATGTAAAATAATAATATTAATAATAATAATCTCATTTTGATATAAGACAAGTTTCTTAGTATTTTTGAACCAAAGGAAAAAAAGAAAAGAAAAAAAGATAATTCTGCAAAACTTGAAGTTTATGCCAGTTGCCCTTTTTCCTGCCATAGCGCAACATGAGCCTGGCCACATCTACCTGACTCCCACCTTTTAGATATTTATAACCATTGATAAGATCCCATACAGAATCACAGGATCACAGAAACACCAAGGTTGGAGATGACTTACCAGATCATCGAGTCCAAACATCCACTGATCACCAATAGTTCTCACTAAACTATATCCCTCAACACAACATCCAAATGTTCCTTGAACACCTGCAGGGCAGCCCATTCCAGTGCCTGACCACTCTTTCTGAAAAGTAGTATTTCCTAACATCCAGCCTAAATCTCCCCTCGTGCAGCTTGAAGCCATTCCCTCCAGTCCTATCACCAGTTACACAAGAGAAGAGGCCAACCCCCAGCTCACTACAACCTCCCTTCAGGTAGTTACAGAGAGCAATGAGGTCTCTCCTGAGCCTCCTCTTCTCCAGACTGAACAATCCCAGCTCCTTCAGCCGCTCCTCATAAGACCTGTTCTCCAGACCCCTCACCAGCTTTGTCGCCCTTCTTTCAGCACACTCCAGGGCCTCAATGTCTTTCTTGTACAGAGAGGCCCAAAACTGGACACAGTACTCGAGTGCTCAGCCTTTCCTTGTGAGGGAGATGCTCCAGGCCCTTAATCATCTTTATGGCCCCGCACTGGAACATCTCTAGAAGTTTCCTGTCTTTCCTGAATAGGGGAGTCCAGAACTGGACATAGTGCTCCAGGTGTCACTTCATCATGGCTGAATAGAGTGGGAGGATCACCTCCCTCAACCTGGTGGCCATGCTCTTTTTAAATGCACCCCAGGATACCATTAGCCTTCTTGCCCACAAGGACACACTGCTGGCTCGTGGCCAACCTGTTTTCTACCATGACACCCAGATCTTTCCTCTCAGAGCTCCTTTACAGCAGATCAGCCCCTAAGCTATAGTGATGCACATGGTTATTCCTTGTCAGGTGTAGGAGTACATTTACCCTTATTGTAGATGAGAACAGTACAAGCCTCTGCCTATAAATTCAAGCCAAGAGAAAAGGAGAGGGCTCTGCCAGGGTGGAGACTGTGTGATAGTCTAAGGAGAGTGAGAACTAAGAACAATTCAACATTTGTTGGCTGAAAAGAATTCTTTGGTAGTTTTATTACTCTTTAGCCTGTATTTACTTTCTTTACAGAATATTGCTTGAAAGCATCCAACACTGTTCACTATCAGAGACAGAAAATAGAACAAAACAAACCACCCCTGCGGATCAACTTGACAATTCTCCCACGGCAATACTCTGTATGACTCCAAAAAATCATTGTGCAGTTTCCTTCAGACACTGAAACACTTCATTTCTCAGCAGATCCATCACCTGGAGTGATGCTGAGTGTTGTGTTAGGAGATCTGCTTGTTGTGTGACAGATAAAACAATAGGAAACAGTGTTCCATGAGGAGGAACTTCTCTGTTCTCTGACCAACAGCATCCAGATAGTGGAGCAGGAAGGTGTCCATGTCGCTGTGCTGCACGTATGTGGGATACAGGTCTATGCTGATGGAGGGGTGGAGAGCAAGGAAGAGAATAAGAACTGTGAGTTATTTTTAAACAGGTTTTGCATTCTAGAACAAAACGATTGGTCAGTACTAGATGCAGTGATTTTCTTATTGTAGTTATATACTGTGCAGATTTGATATGAATCTCTAAAAATTTTATTTTCAAAAATTATTAGTGATCCTTTAATAATAGTTTCTGAAAATACTCTTAGTTAGCCAGAGATACATTCAGTTAAAATAACAATCAATGATTTCTTAAGTATAGCAGCGCCAATGAGCACCAGGCAGAAACTACATCTTCCAGTGAGACAGTCTGAGAAGCTGCTCCCTTTATGAGTCTGGGTGCCAGGAGACAGCGTACATTTTTCAATTTTTGGATCCAGTGAGAAAAGTGGAAATGATAACAGAGGTAGAAAGTTTGAAAGAGATCTGCAGGTAAGCTGCCACATTGGATCCAGAAATTGAGCAGGATGAAGAAACATAAGGGAGAAAACCTTCCAAGTCTTCAGGGATGGAGCTCTGCAGAAGACATGAACATGTTTCGATGTCTAACTCAAGTTTTATTATGAAGAATGAAATTTTTTCTCAAAAGCAACTTGTACTAGATTCTTTCATGGCTGAGAAAAAGGGCTAGTTGTTCACATCAGTAAACTGATACTTTCTAGGTCCTGCAAAACAAGGGCCTAGAAAGCATGTTGTGTACAAACTTAACAAATAAATCCCATCCTTTTCCTACCAATCCTTACCACTTGCATTTGGCTGATCTACTGAACTGCTTACACTGTCCAAAACATACTTTCCAAGTTCCACAAAATTTTAAATATATAGTGGAAAAAAACCCAGATTTTTTAAAACGTTGATGCCAAGTTGCATCAGAGAAAAAATAGGTAAAACCCATTAATTTCAGACTAAACATATGCCAGCTATATTTTAAATTCAAAATTCATGTCAGCAAGTTGAAATGGAGAGGACACTAATTATAAGAGATATTCATTACTCCTAACACTGCAGACTATACACATTCCCCTGAACAAGCTAAAGGTATCTCCAGTCTAAGATCTAAGTCCAAAGAAAATGGTTTGCAATTAGAGTGTATGCCATAGGCACATACCTGGAAAAGGGATGTTAGGAAAGGAAGAAATTCACCCAAATAACAGTTGGAAGAATATAAGGGCTATTACACAATTTCTGTTCTACTGTGCCTTCTGTTATACATGAGTATGGGTGTATTCATGAATATGTAAATTTTGGTATTGGATCAGATTCCTCTGTGATGCCTGACATAATTAGAAGCTAATCATTAAGGATTTATGAGGTGCTGCCATGGTATTAGCATTTAGAAATAAAAATAATGCAAACAGTTTTTTATTTATACTTTGCAAAAGTTTTTTTTTTCTAACAGTACCACATTATTGAATTCTTCAAGGAAAACATCTGATCTTCCTTCTAAAGATGATATTTGTAAAACTCACAGGATATTGGCATTGGTGAGATTGTAAAAGAGGTGTAAAAACTTACTCCTCAAGTTAGAGATGCAATGCAGTGTTGACAAAACAAATGAAATAAGCATCAGTAATTCAAACAAAAAATCTGAGCAGGAAATTCCCAGAAAATAAATAAATTAATAAAATGAAACAGTTAGTGCCATGAAACTAAATTTTAAGCAAACCAACAATCTACATTTTAGTATTCTAATACCTCTAGATAAAGGCTTGGTTTCAATTGGGAAAAAGTGTTTCCTTTCACTCCTAGATCTTTTAAAGTACTTCTTTATCAATACAGATTCAAACAGGGAAAAAAAATGTTTAATAGGGAACTTAACTGCGTGTATAAACATCTGATGAGAGTCGATGAAGAAGAGGGAAACATGCTCTTATCAGTGGTGCACAGTAATACCAACAAATTAAAGGACATGACATTCAATATCAACACTAGAAAATAATGTTCTTACAGTGAGGATAGTCAAACACTGGCATGAATAAATACAATCCTGGTCAACTTGCTCTACCTGACAATGAGCAGATAGTTAAACTAGATCATCTTCTTTCAACCTTGACCATTCTGTGATTTTATATCTAATTCCAAGTACTGACTGACATAAAGCTTGGGAGAAGGAAGAATGTTTTCGTTAGACAATGTAAGAAAACTAGACACTTTATGCCTATATAACCTATATCAAGCCTACAGAGAAGCAGCATAAATAAATAAATGAATAGATAAACAAACAAATAAATAAATGGTCAAACAGTGAATCATTACACTGAAGAGGGATTTAGAAGCCGGCAATACCAACTTGTACATCTCTGTATCTATTTATGATGAAAAATGAGATCTCCGTAATGCAATTCTGGAGGCAATTTTTCCCATTTGGAGGAATTTGGTTCCATGCTACTTCCAAATGATAGCCACACAAGAGATCACAGCGGACTGTTCTGAAAAGTAAGAAGGGCCCCATAAGTGAAAGTAAAAAGGCAAGAAAGCTTCACAATGACTGAGAATAAGGGGGGTGAAGGGGAAGAGTCAGAGATAGTTTATAGAAGCAAGAATGTAGAGCTTGTTAGAAATTAAGGGATGGCAGACACTGTTACTGGGACAGTGAGGGGGACGAAGGCCAAAAAGATAAGGGTTTGAGAACAGCCCAAGGACATTTGGCAGGGAGGTGATTAGATGTCCACAAGGCAAGAAGAATCTGGTTTGGGGGGATGCCCTCCCGAAAGGCCAGGAGTTTACAGTGAAAAAGGTCAGAAGCCTTCACGAGGAAGACGACAAATCTTCATCCCACAACCCACTACGCACACATAAGAGGGTATGTATGCTAATGAACTCTCGGGGGTGTAACGAATATGTATCCGAATTCTGGGAAAACCACTGATTATGTATTAATTTAGCCTATATCTGTAGCACGATTTTTCCCGACGGTGTGCAAGCTAGGCAGATCTATCCCCCTTGCACCCAGTGTCTGTGCAGCACTGAATAAACCATATCTACTTTATAACTACTTTGTGGTTATAGAGTTTGATTCCGCACATCAGTTCCTTCATAATCAGCTATGTTTGTGCTACTGCTGGATTGTATATGTGTATCTACAATCCTATTCTCTCTTCTTTTGCCTCTTCCTCACTGTTTTCATGTCAAGTTCCATAATTTATCAACAATGTTATTCAGTTGTTCCAGGAGATGTAAATCATTGCCAATATTTGTTTCAGTCATTTATGGATGGTTTAATGACTAGTTCATGATGTCCACAACTTCCCTAATTCTTCCCTGGTTGGCATCAGGTAAACAAGTTGTAATATATAGGGTATATACAACTGTTACAAGGAACATTTCTGTAATTTGACTTCCTTACTGCTAAATTATTACAATTGAACCTGACTTACTTTCAGTTTGGGACTCAGTGCAAGCTGTGGAATATTTCCAGCAGGAATTCCAAGAGTTTAAGAGGAGTCACCTAGCACACCCTATACCAGGTAGACACAAGTCAGGGAAGATTACTGGGCATCTTCAGGTTACTGCTTAATCTATTGTATGGCTATAGATAGCTAATATTAATTCAGACTGATATTACACATTCTACTATTTTTATAAGAATTAGCATTACAGAACTATTTACAGGCAATATTTGTTGCTTCCAGAGTTTCTTCCAGGATGACAAAAGAGTAGCTGGACAAGAAAAAAGCGTTTTGTGAATTTTGAGCTTTTTCTATTTTCTGGCCTCTCTTTCCTAGCAAGGATTCTGTTTTTCAGGAGTATATCACTTGACCTTTGTGACAAAAAGGAGAATGAATGTTGAAGAGCAGATGTGAAGCCTATATGAAACCATTGCTATGAATATCTTCTCATTCACTGAACTAGGAAATCTAAAAGATGTGGGATACCATAGCTAGCTATTTGTGCAAACTCCTGAGAGTTGATAAAGAAATCATGCATATGCTGGTGAAGCAATTAATTAAAGTTCAGCGTATTTTGTTCAGAGTTGCAACTTTCTCTGACAGATCATAGAATCATAGAATCATAGATTCTATTCTGATTCACCAAGGTTAGAAAAGACCTCCAAAATCATCCAGTTTAAACTAAACCATGTCCTTTTGAACAGCATATAAATGCTTCTTGAACATCTCCAGAGATGGTGACTCCATCATTCCCCTGGGCAGCCCCTTCTAGAGCCTAACCACTCTTTTGGAGAAGAAATTGTTCCAACCTCAACCTCTCCTGGCAAAATATGAGGCCCTCTAGTCCTATTTCTAGTTACATGGGAAAAGAAGTCGACCCTCGCCTCACCACAGCCTCCCCACACGTAGTTGTGGAGAGCAATAAGGTCTCCCCAGAGCCTCCACTTTTCCCAGTTTGCTCAGCTGCTTCGTGCTCCAGACCCCTCACAGCTTCATTGCCCTTTTCTGGACAATCTCCAGCACTCAGTAAAGCTTTGTTTTGGATGTAGTAACTAAATACGGCCTGAAAACATGAGAGACTATGAAGTATATTGGGGTGTTTGAATTGTAAATGAAAAAAGAAACTGCATAACTTTAACAAGTTATATATGTATATCAGGCAAGATTCTTGAGAGAAAGCTGGTTATCCTGAAAAATTGTGAATGTACTTTCACAGTATACAAAAACCCTGATGATCAAATATTTCATAAAATTCTTTGAGGTTTTGCACAATTTAAAGACAGATGCCCTGCTGATTATATGCCTGTTATTAATCACCAGAACAGTAACATAATTTCAGACAAAAGATAATCTTGAAACGGTAAGAATTTCTATCTACATTTATGAGCTAAGCTTCAGGTTTGTTTCTGTCCAGCATTTTCAAGCACTGAAATGCAATAATTTTGATGTCTGCTGCACAAGTAATGCCTCCTATTTATGTTATGTTGGCCCATGACATTAGAGGTAGGTGTTGGTGGCAGAGTAGTAAAGGTTGAAACTTCCAGACAATACTGTTACATTTTGTTGCCATGCGACAGATGGTAGCAGAGGGGCAGTGTGACACAATGGCATTTGAAACAAATGCTTATGAAGCAAAGGTGTGTAAATGAATTCCTCCACGCAGAAGAAACTGCATCCACTGACATTCATCAAAGTTTGCTCACTGTTTATGGAGAACAAACAGTGGATGTGAACACAGTGAGACGGTGGATGGTGTGTTTCAGCAGTAGTGACAGTGAAGAGAAAGACAAGCCATGTTCTGGGCTGCAATACAGATTTCTACAAGAACAACATGCAGGCTTTTTTATCACTGGTGAAAATGCATAACTAATAGTGGTTACTATGTTGTAAAATAATGTCTTGTAGCCAAGTGTTTCGTCTATCAACTAGTGAGCGCTATTGTGCTCTTTGATGTAGTTTCCGTGGAAATAAATAGAAGGCATTACTTTTGGAGCAACCAACATATATTGTTGAACTGATAGCATAGTCCCTGGCATAGGATTGACAAAGGACAACTTGTTTTTGACAAAAACTTCCTGGAAATAATCCGGAAGTTTTCTAAAAATATATATAATTTGACAAACATAGCAGCATAAAACTGTCTCTGTATTTTGCTTTTCTTCCATAGGTACAATACGGCTTTTCTATGTAGAATACTGGACCATTGGTTCTCCACTTTTCCAAAAATGAGGGCTAAAAAGCAGACCTAATTGCACAGAAAGCAGCAGATGTCACAGAATTTGTTTCTGTGTCGCTGCATCTATTCAGTCATAGGCACGGGTTGGTGTGTGGGGGAGAAAAGAACTAGATGTGTCTGAGCATGTAGTCATGTACTGTTTTACCATTTTAGGGCTTAAATTTTGGTTTGTTACTTAAAAACAAAACAAAACATAACACAAAAATTGTTGTTCTAGACATTGATCACTGAACTGTTTCCAATGGGGATCCCCACATTCCTCTCCACTCCTACAGTCAATTATGATTTCAAGATCTAGTCATACACCTGCAGTATAAGTCTTATACTTTTTTCCCACCCTGTTTCCCATCTGCTTACAATTTGGCTTAGTTTTCTACATTTTTTTTACAGAATTGTAAATATATAATTGTCTTATAATATCTTCTGTCATGTAGCTAATTTTTGGATATTTAAAGAAAATATTATTCTGTTCTTGTGCAAAAGTCTATTAGGACAGCTTATTTCCTGTACAGTAATATTACAGCAGCATCAGTAGATCAGAGTAGCTTCAGTACCTTTGAGCAAACATTCATTCATCTTGACTTTTTGATTTGTCTATTTTAACTGTATTAAGAGTAATGGTACTACTGTCAAGTTGGGGCACAGTTGCCAAATTGCTACCTATGCAACTAGTCTGTGGCATAATATGATGCCAATAAAATCTGGAAACTTTACTGTAAAAGCTGCTTTCCTAAATATTTCTTATGTTTCTCTCTCTTTTTTTTTTCTTCGTTTTTTTTTTTTTGGTTTTTTTTTGTTTTTTTACTTTACCTTTTTTCTTTTTTTTTTTTTTATTTTTTTTTATTTTTGTGTGTGTGTGTGTGTGTGTGTGTGTGTGTGTGAATTATATGTTAAAGAAACAAGTTCTCATTCATTTTTCTCAGGCATAATATATATAGCTGTCCACTCTCTTATCTATATTTACACTTTTTGCTGTTATATAAACTTATCCAGGAACACTGATGGATATTGTTTAGAACACAGATGAGTGAATAACTTGTTATGAATAATTTGTCTAAATCCTTTTCTTATGGCATATCTGCAAGCAGATTGCAGTTCTTTCAGATTTAATCAACATTCAGAATTAAAATAGCTTCTTTAAAAAGTTGCTTGTTATTTATATGGACTGAATATGAGTTGTTCTTACCGTTCATATGTTTGATGCCTTGATTAGCAAAGGCACATGGTAGTGCTCCTATTTGCTAATTGGATAAACATCTAAGCAACTCTTGTGCAAATCATCACACATGCGAACATACATTTAGATTGCAGGTTGTCTGCACAAATGTAACTGTTGTGTTTCCTCTGAAAATATTTTGGCAAGTTATTTTGTACTGGCTTTAATAAAAGTAAACAAAATAAAAAATATGACTGATGGAAATCTTGAAAAAGAAAAAATGTGTATAAGAAATATTTTGCATTATCTTCTTTGATCTGATATATATCACTAAGTTATTTTTATTTTCTTTCTTTTTCCTTTTTCATTACTTAGGAAATAATGCTGACCACCATTTCTTAAAATGGTTCTTCTATTTTTTTCTATGCTAAATAATAATATGTCCTTTTCGTGACATTTAAAAATCAATAAAGTATAATGTTTAAAAGAAAAGTCAAAGCATTAATTTTTCATGGACAAGTCAATCGATAATCTGATTGTTTTAAATATGACTATTTTACAGGCACTTGTAGTTTACTGAAAGAGAACCTGCACAGTTTTCCTGTATCTCCATTTCTCTGCGTGTTCTCAAGAACAAAAATGATTTATGCCTTGTGTACGCAGGACAGAATTAACCTACTACCCACTTATAATTGCTGGGTTTTTTGGTCACCCCATTGTTCAGACCAGAGATCTCTGAGAATACACTCCATGCCTTGTGTAGCCTTTCTTTCTTCAACTAAAATAAGTCAGCTGTTTTTGATACATCTATACCACATACACACAAGTGAACTTACGATTGAAACTACTAATGCACAGCTAGGAAGTGTTTATATACAACATTACTATAATTTTTAATATCATAAATGGTGAAACCAGCAGTAATATTACAGTATCAACTACAGAATCATCAGATTTTATTTTTTAATTAATCACACTAGGAGATAACTGACAATAGGATATATGCAAGTGGAAGGAGATTATGAAGGTATGAAAATGTGCTAGTGGGGTATTAGATCACCTGAATCTCCTTTTGCTTTCTTTGTGCTTGCAAATTTGCCAATAAGACCAGTTTGACTATGGATAGGGAATAAAGAGAATGTAGGATAGAAAAACATGTCAAAGATCACAAAATAATTAAGGTCAGAGGTGTTAGTAGAATATAATGCTTCCTGTTTCTAGTCCTCTATTCCACACAGGACTGTAATATCATTGTAAATCTTTCCACGTAAATCTCTGAGGCAGCAGGAGGAATCCTCAAGACAACTATCCAGAAGGTATCCTATTTTTGTTTGACAGTTTTTGAAAGAAAGCCAACCCCACTTCAGCTTGTCTTATGAATAAATCCATAGATATAATACTTTTAACTTAAATAACATTTTCCACCAAAGGATCTCCAAAAACTTGCCAAACTCTAGTTGCTTACATTTCACAACAGTTTCAGAGACCCTTAAAGGAGCATCACTTGACTAAAAGAACTTTTTATTGCTCTTTTGGCTTACGCTGAACTCAGCGATTGGACACCCAATTCAAAGTTCTTTGGCCTTTTTTAGTAAAACTAGCCAGACCATCTGCCAATCCTCTAGCACATGAAGTATTTTATACTTTCAGATGAGTGAGGTGATGGTATTTTAATGTAATGTTTAAGTTTTATAGGAAAAGCAGAAACTTGGGAAGAGGCTAAGGCAGTCATTTGTCTGATACACTTTTTTATACTTTTGCAACAGTCTTTCTGATGAAATAATATGAGAGCTGTAAACTGTTGTCTATATTTACCCAAGCCATCTAAATTTCTGACTCCATGTGAGTCTTTTTAGTCTATGTTTTACTGCCTGATCGACAGCTGTCAACTAGGATTAGTGAACTAGGATTAGTATTACACAAACACCTTTGGTTATATTTTTTTTGAAAAGGTAGAAGTAGTATGTAGGCAACATAACTTTTCAAACTCCAATGTATTTGTCAAATTAACTAATTTTGCAATATGGCCAGTAAAGTAATGGATGCATCAGTTTAATTCAGTTGCTCAATCTTTACATTGAAAGTTTAACTGATCTTTAGAGCACCACATAATTTTCCCCAAGAGCCTTTATCCTTTTAAACTGTCTGACCTTTGTGTTTTTCACCTTACTAAATCATCAGTTGTGCAACATAATACTTTTTTGGATATTTCAAAATCTCTTCTGAAGTAGTTACAGATGTTCCTAAAGCTCATAGCTTGCAAATTTTGCTGACAACTTCTTTCTCTAAAAAAAGAGTTATGAAATTAATCCACTTTTTCCTTCTAATTAATGAATCTCTTAAGAAAAACTGCTTTTGTTATGTTTAATATATTCTTCAGAAAAAAATACTAGACAAAAAGCGTGGATGGGCTTTATAGTTTTTCTTCTCATCTATATTTTATACATTCCTTTTGTCAAAAGAAGCATAAAGGGATATAATTTTACCTTTATTTTGTTTACAGTCTGCATTCTTCAGTGCAGTCAACACCTACTGTATGTTTTCAAAAAAACAGTGATCCTTCACATGGATAAGAAATGCTTTTTCTATTTCCATTTACAGTAATAGAACTGATTAAACTGATTATCTTATTTGAGTTTCAGGAAGGCAGTATATGAAGAACATTTAAGTTCAGAAGAGATATTATATCACGTACAGTGATTTTACCTTAGGATTTCACTTCATTATATCTCCATGGTGATATTTATGTGGAAAGTATTTCCGCATTTGAAATATATTTCACTTTTGGAAATATCTTTGTTAAACAACTTTGTTGTTGTTTAACCAACTTTCACAGTTATAACAAAGCCTAAAGCTGGAATCAGGCACCATTAAAAAAACAGAATAGTAATAAGAAATCTTATGGACTGAAATACATAATAAGAACTTCACAGTTTAAATCTAGCTTTTCAACTAAGTTAATGCGAGAATGGAAGATTTTCACCGTGTCGCCTTTCCAATAGTTTCAGACATTTTTTAGCCAAAGTTACTAGAATATTCTGAGATTGCACATTTAGAAAACAGAAATAAAATGTGTTTCATTAAGTGGAGATAGAACAGAAGCAGATTTTCCAAATTAAAGTGAACAGTTAGCTGCAGATGGGATGCAGTCCAGCATAAATGCACAGCTTATCTTATCTGATTTCTGTAAGTTTACCACAAGAATATCATAAGTGAAGCCATATCTCTTATCCCAAAATAATTCTTTTAGCTGTGAGAATTTCTTTCCAAATTCAAGCCTGATAAATTCAGCATCTTAGTTATTCCCCAGGAGAGCAGTATGAGTACAGTTTTCTGAGCATTTTAATCCAGTTTCATTCCTAATTAACATATGGTATTCTGCAGGGAATTACAGCTTCACGATTCATCTTTTAGGACTTCTTCCATATGTACTACAGTGCACTGGTGTGTGTGCCTCTGCCTGTGGCATGAATTAATAGGATACTAGAGGGCTTCCTCTCTTAATGTGGGACCTAAAAAGTTGCCGTGAAGAACAAGCATTTTTTTTTTCCTTGGAAGATTATAATAGTCTATAGATAATGGATTTTTATTATTAGCTTCCTGCACCATACAGCCTTAAGGATGCCTCCTCACATGCAAATTCCAGAAAGGTAGAAATTAAAAAAGGAAAATTTCTTGGCCCTATTTTTCTTCTCTTTCAGGAATAAAAATGACCAGTTCCATTTACAAAAGGTAATGCCTCCTACGAAAGAGTAAAATGAGATCCTCTAGGTTTGGATTTGTTATCAATAAGATGGACAAATACCATACACAATCCCATGGCTTTAAATGTCATGAGGTACTCCAGTGAAGGGAGATTTCATGTCAGGTCTGACGCCAAAGAGATTTTTGTCTCCCTACATATTCTTTCATACAGACAGCCTATGTTCCCTTTTTTTCCCATTTCGTTATGTCTCAGGCTTTCATTCCTCAATTTTAGCAGCAGTTGGTCATGTAAAAATGAATGAAAATCTATCAACTGTCTGACTTGAAAAATGTCCCCCAGTAGATGTTACTCAAGGAAAGAATTAAAAGGAACAACATCAAAACTTACTGTAGAAAATTCCTGCTGAGCTAAGAATTTTGTGAGTACTCACACACTCTCATCCGTGCTGAGGATGAGCCAAAGACTATCTAAATCTACTACCACCACAGTTTAATCCTTTTTATGTGGTAAAGGGAATGGCTCTTCTCCTAATTTTGAAACTCATCCCAATGCAATTATTTTAACAAAAATGATGATTCAGCCTTTGGAATTTCTTCAGCAAATCCTTTTCTGATATTATTTATTAGAAAATAATAAAAGATATGATTATTTTTGCTGCATTTATTGCAGCATATAATCTCAGTGAGAAATGCATCGTGATAATCTAATTAGATACTTCTAAGCAACTGTGTTTATGTTACTGCATTTTCAAGAGCTATTTACAATTAAAATGCAAGTCCCGGAAGACTCTTTTAGAAATAAGACGATGCTATTCTTTCACATATTTCAATCTCCATTTGAAATTCATTTTCCTAAATTTCATTGACTGAGCTAAGGTTTTTCTTACCAGCTTTGTGCCTTGATCTAAACTTGAGAAAATTGCAATGAAGTAGTTCAACCCTACCTAATACTGAAGTGTGGGAAAAAAAAAAAAGTTTTATCTCTGTTTGGAAATGATCTGGTGACTATTTCTCACAGCCTCAGGAGTGCACCAAACATTCGAGCAAGAAATGATATTTTGCTGGTTGTTTTTTGTTTGCTTGTTTGTTTTTATGTGAAGCACTTTCCTTTATCTCCCCTGTGCAAATAAATCCACACTTGGCAGGACTGCAAGCCCTTTGGAAGCTCATAGGTCACACATTTTCAGGCAGTTAGTTAGAGATTTGCTGAAAAGCCATGCATATATTATGCACACTTCTGTGTGAGGCTGTCCAAGTTCTCTTACCTAAGACTCCATATGGCGGAATACTTCTGATGGTCACTTCTATGAAGATGTGATTTCTGCTCCCTAGGTAGAAAAGAACAGAAAAGAATGACTCCCTCTTCCATAGGACTGTTTGTAACTACTAAATGTCTACTTAAAATTTGCTGTGCTTTCAACTTCCATTATGTTTAAAAAAAGAAAAAATTCTAGGTTCCATTCCCTTAAAGAAAAATATAATTACTTGAAACTCAAAAAAGTAGGAGTTGCAATCACTTTGCCTCTTCAGTCACTTAGCTTCTTTACGGCTTTAGCAGTTTCCCACTGACTCTGCTAAGTACTCTGAAACCCACTGATACATTACTCTTCCCATGAATATTTTCAAGACATTTGGTGCATTGAGTGACACTGTTGGTTGTGCACTGGGGACACACGACCAAGGCACACAGAATACACTTCAGTCCTGCTAGCCTTGGATAAAGATATTGGCAAATGAGTAATAAAGCTTGAGCCTGCATTTGGTAAGAACAGAATCAGTCTTTTATGTTAAGCCACAAATGACTCTTTATTGTGAATCCCTAACCTGTTGGTTTTTTTTGTGTTTTTTTTTGTTTGTTTGTTTGTTTGTTTGTTTTTAATTTCATCTATAGAGCTGAAAAAATTCAAAAGGACTTCATTATTAAAGCCAAATCAAGCAGACATAGAAGTTTTGATCTTGTCTTGGAGAGCTGTTGCTTTACACAGAGTTCAAAATATGGGTTTATGGGGACACCGTAATTTTGGCATCTAAACCAGAAGAGGTAAAGCAAAGATATTAAGACGTGGCAAAGGAAAATTGAATGCTTAAAAATGCAAGTTTTATACATTTCTAAATGAATGAATTAGTAGTAAAGGATATATTGATACAATATCAAGAAGATGAGAGCTACACAACTTGTAAAAGTTCTTTCTAGACCTCTTTTCAGCCTAGAGGTCTCAGGAAGATTTTATGATATTAAGCCATCAAAAACGATACATAATCCTTGATCAGGTTTATGGCTTTGTTTATACCTAAAAAGAGGAGCAAAGTTCAGTCACAAAATCCAGAGAAAAGGAAGGAATTGGTCAATATCAGCAAAGATAATGGGAACCTGTGACTGTGAATATTAGTGCCTAAATAACAGATGAATAGTTGATATTTCTAGAGATATTCAAGCTGTCAAAAATTACATTAAAAAGTTTTTTAAAAAGATTAAAATTATTAAGTAAAAAATAATTGAATATCTATACATATCAGGCTAAGAATTTTTCTGAGGAGTTGAAGGATTGCCTCTAGTATTATACACTTTGAAAAATATTCCACCAGAAGCCTAAGTAAGAAAAGAAGTGTTCCTAGGAAAAGTGAGATTATTATTAGACTTAGTTTATAATCTAATAGTTTCGAAATGACAATGACGGAAAATGATATTAGCACTGCAAGACTGGTGCTTCATCTGTCAACGTTACTGCCTAATCCCAAACTGTTACGGGATTTAATGAGAACACTTTAATTCAGAGAGAAGCAGGAGGGTCTGCCCAACCAAACTCCAGCATTGGATGCAAGCACTAATAAAAGTTTGAAATGAAAGCATTAATTTATGGCATCAAAACAATTTGATACTCTTTAAAAATAAAATAATAATCCAGAACAGATTCATCAGTCATTGTGCATGTTTGGCAAACACAAGAAAATATACTACTATCAGAAATATGCCCTATGTTTTTACTACTTTAAGTCATAACCCACTGTGGAAACATAAAGATTTAAAACATAATAATAACAATAATAATAATAAAAATGGAATTACTACAATACAAATGAATCTGAGAACAAAGTATCACTTTTCCTGTTTAAATCGTGTTCTTTATAGTTTTCAGCTACCTACACCTTGCCTTTCCATAAACATGGAAAGCGTTTCCTGTAGTTTTCCACTTTTTCTGAGATCAGTGCTACAATGCTTATAGGTACTGGCAAATTGCTCCTGAGTCCAACTAGATGCTCAAAATAACAAAATATTAAGCAAGAGATTAATCACAAAATATATTGTCTGCTTTCTCCTTTAACACAACTGCCTCATGTTTAATGACTGACATTGGTGATTATGTATGCTGGTAATTCAGATCTTAATGGAGCTCCTTGCCGAGCCACCCACAGGAGCTGGCAGAAGGCCTAAGTTGTGGATGGATCAGAAATGGCATATATATGGTGTCAGTAATTCTTTTGGTGGGGATGACAGCTACTTAGTGTTTGCTGAAGGAGTGGAGAAGAAAGGTCTACTTTGCTCTCCCTGACCATCTTATGGCAAAACGTGTATCTGGCATAAATGTGTACCATACCATTGAAGTGAATTAAATTGTGCCTGTTTATGCCCTGGCTATAATTTGGCTTTTACTTTCAATATCATTAATAGAGTAAAGCAGTTGACAGCCAGTTATTCTTAACAGATATATATTTTGTTACTGTCTTGCTAATGTAGACTTTGAATTTCTGCCAAAATGCCTATACTAAATTTAATTGAATAAATATTGGAATGAATTTGAGTTTGAATCATAAATTCACCTCTGAGGTTGCATCTTCCTGTATCAGCTTTCATTGCAGGTGATCTTTTCTCACAGGTGACAGGAAACCACTCATTCTCCTTGAATCCTTACTGATAAGCAGAAATAATCTCCCTGATTGTCTCCTACTTCTTTTCTCAGTTCATGAAAAGCTGTTGTTTCTGCTGGCATATTTATTGCTGCTCCTGCAGATATATGAACTATCCCAAACGTAACCTGACCACAGATGGTATAAAGCTCACTTTAATCAATCTCATGCTGTGTTCCTGGAATCAAAACTGGCCTGGCCCCAACTTTATAAGCTTGCCATGTCAATGCCCAGACTGTACAAAGCATCAGTTGCATGGCCACTAATGTGTTTATTTTTGTACAACGAGGTATAGGCTGCTTTCACAGAGCAGCTTTCACATGAGAAAATGTTTGTTTGCTGCTGAACAATATTCCATTATTTCAAGGGCCACTTATCTGCCTTTCCCATGGGACTGCAGGATGTTTATATATCTCATCTCATAGCAGGTAAGCAGATGATATGGAAAGCTTAGATCTTTCAAAAGCTGTTTTAAGTCAATTTTGTGGAAATCCTTTGCTTAGAGATAACTATTACAGCAGTGAGGATTGACTTGATAACCCACTCAATAGGACTGTAATCTGGAGAGATATATCACTCAGCTTTCAGCACAGCCCTGCTGAGACTGGCAACCATCTACATCTGCCTCCCTTTGGCCTCTCACGAGGGATGGCAGGATCAGCACCTGCCCTTGTCTGGCACCCAACAGCAGGTGAGCAACAGTTCTGACTTAGCCAGGGAAAATACTTTGGGTATGAGCCAGAAGAGCAGCTTCCTTGCAGTTCCTTTCTGACCCGCCTGTAAAGGCATGGATGTTAACAAAAAAGAAGTGACAACTTCTACCAGTGTTTCTTAATGCAGGGGTGTTGCTCATCATTCACTTTACAGCCTGTCTCTAGATAATAACAAAAAACCTGGGGTAATGAGTGGGTTTAAAATGTGGTAAACAAAGCTCTCACTGAGCACTTCTTCAGGGAAAAACAATGCAATCCTTCATTAATATCAGATCTGAATGGATCTAAAAGATTTGCAATTACCTGCTGCTAAAAAAATACAGTGTCTAAATATAAAATCCTTTACTGACATTTAAAAAAGAAAAGTCACTAGCACCCTGGCCTTACTGAACACTCTGATAACTCAAGAAGATGGAGAATAGAGTTTTGTTGGAGCAGCATCCTGCTTGTTACCACCCTCACATAGTTCAACAGAGTTTTCTTCAATGGAACTTCTTAAGCACAATTCTGCAAAATGCTGAGTGCTCATAACACCAGTAAAATTAAATGCTCCCCTGGAAATTGAGTCATAGAATCACTCAGGTTGGAAAAGACCTTAAAGATCATCACGTCCAACCACAACCTAACCACACTACCCTAACTGTAACAACCCACTGCTAAATCATGTTCCTGAGCACCACATCCAAACAGCTTCTAAACACATCCGGGGATGGTGACTCAACCACCTCTCTGGGGAACATGTTCCAGTGCTTAACAGCCCTTTCTGTAAAGAAGAGTTTCCTGATAACCTAAACTTACCCAGGCACAACTTGAGGCTGTTTCCTCTCATCCTGTCACCCGTCACCAGTGAGAAGAGACCAGCCCTGCTCTCGCTGTAAGCACTTCTCAGATATTGAAAGTGAGCAATAAGGTCTCCCCTCAGCCTCCTTTTCCCCAGACTAAGCAGTCCCAGTTCCTTCAGTCTCTCCTTGTAGGGCATATTCTGCAAGCCCTTCACAAGCTTTATTGCCCTTCTTTGAACCTGCTCCAACACCTTGATGTCCTTTCTGTTCTGAAGTGCCCAAAACTGAACATAGTACTCAAGATGAGGCCTCACCAATGCCCAGTACAGGGGCAGGATTACTTCCCTAGTCCTGCTCACCACACAATTCCTGATACAAGCCAGGATGCCATTGGCCTTCTTGGCCACCTGGACATGCTGCTAGCTCATATTCAGCTAGCTGACTGTCTATCAGTACACCAAGATCCCTTTCCATCAGGCAGCTTTCCAGCCACTCCTCCCCAAGCCCATAGAGTTGCCTGGGGTTGTTGTGACTGAAATGCAAGACCTGATACTTGGTCCTATTGAAACTCATACAGTTAACCTTGGCCCATAGCCTAGTCTATCCAGGTCCCTCCATTGCGACCTTCTTCCGGTAGGCCGGTAACAAGTGGTGTCCCCCAAGGGTCTGTCTTGGGACCGGTGCTCTTTAACATCTTTATTAATGACATCGATGAGGGAATTGAGTGCACCCTCAGCAAGTTTGCTGACGACACCAAGCTGAGTGGTGCGGTTGATACGGTGGAAGGAAGGGATGCCATTCAGAGGGACCTCGACAGGCTGGAGGGCTGGGCTCGGGTGAACCTAATGAGGTTCAACACGGCAAAGTGCAAGGTTTTGCATTTGGGCCGGAAGAACCCCAGGCACCCGTACAGGCTGGGAGGAGTGGTCCTTGAGAGCAGCTCGGCAGAGAAGGACCTGGGGGTCCTGATGGACGAGAGACTGAACATGAGCCAGCAGTGCGCTCTGGCAGCTCGAAAGGCAAATGGGATCCTGGGCTCCATCAGGAGAGGGGTGGTCAGCAGGGACAGGGAGGTGATCGTCCCTCTCTACTCGGCTCTTGTGAGGCCCCATCTGGAGTACTGTGTCCAGGTGTGGAGCCCTCAGTACAAGAAAGACATAGAGATTTTGGAAAGGGTCCAGAGGAGGGCGACTAAGATGATCAGGGGGCTGGAGCACCTCCCCTATGAGGACAGGCTGAGGGAGTTGGGCTTGTTCAGCCTGGAGAAGAGAAGGCTGCGTGGTGACCTCATTGCAGCCTATCAATACCTGAAGGGAACCTACACCCACGAGGGGAGTAAACTCTTCAAAAGGGCTGACAACAGCAGGACTAGGGGAAATGGATCGAAGTTGAAGGAGGGAAGATTTAGGTTGAATGTTAGGGGGAAGTTCTATACAAGGAGAGTGGTTAGGCCCTGGAACGGGCTGCCCAGGGAGGTTGTGGATGCCCCGTCCTTGGATGTGTTTAAGGCCAGGTTGGACAGGGTCCTGGGCAACCTGATCTGAATGTGTGTGTTTGGTGGCCCTGCTAGGCAGGGGGGTTGGAACTACATGATCCTTGAGGTCCCTTCCAACCCGGGTGATTCTGTGATTCTGTGATTCTGTGATTCTTCCCTCAGGCAGATCTACACTCCCTCCCAACTTTGTGTCATCTGCAAACTTACTGAGGGTGCACTCAATCCCCTCATCGAGATCATTAATAAAGATGTTAAATAGAAGTGGCTCCAGGACCGAGCCCTGGGGGACACCACTCGTGACCAACCGCCAACTGGATTTAATTCCATTGACCACAACTCTTTGGGCCCAGCCATCCAGCCAGTGTTTCACCCATTGGAGCGTACGCCCATCCAAACCATGGGCAGCCAGCTTCTCCGCAAGTCCCTCCGTTGTGGGACTTGAAAGATAAAGACTTGAATTTCCTTAATTGCTTAATTTATATGCTACAGCTGGTATGATTCAACAGCACTTTTTCTAAGGCACATAGATCTTCTTTGGATGTAAAGAAGTTTGAAAATAAATTTTCCAGATTGCTCAGTAGATCCTAAAAAGGTCCATCAGTTCTTGTGTGAGGCATAGAGTAGCTGAGGGGGACAACTCTTCTGTTCCTAATAATAAGAATAGTTGTAAACTTCAAACTATTGTAGTCTTTAAATGTCTGTGTTTTCTCCATAATGTTTTCTAAAGCTCTCTCAACAGCACTTCAAGTGTTGATTGATAACACCTTTATCTTCTTCTGCCTATTTACTCCCTGGGGAAAAATCTCAGAAACACTTTCTTCACACATTTCTGGGCACAAAAAAGTGAATCAAATATCTGGAAACAGTTACCAAATGCAAATCCTGCCTGACCAACTTGATTGTTTTCTATGATAAGAACTATTTGTTTTGTGGATGCAATGAGAGCAGTGGAAATCATTTACTTTGACCTTTGCAAGACTATTAATACTGTCTTCTAAAGTATTCTTCAATCCAAATTATGACATTATAAACTGGATAGGTGCATAGTGGATGTGTAAAAAGATTTTTGGGTGATCAGGCTTCATAGACAACAGGCTGAGCATGAGTCAGCAGTGTGTTGTAGCAATAAGACCTGCCTGGGAGCATGCCTGAGCAGCCTGCAGTAGGTAGCCTGTTTTGCAGGGGGGTGGTCTTGATGATCTCTAGAGGTCCCTACCAACCCCTATGAATCTGCAATTCTTTGATTCTGTAATGTTCCTTAGAAGTCAGTAGTGGGTACTATTTAACGTCTTTGCTATTAACGTGGACAGTGGGATTGAGTCAGCAAGTTTGTGGATGCATCAGCAACTTATGTGATGCAGATGATGTGCTGGAGGGAAGAGATGCTATCCAGAGTAACCTTGACAGGCTTAAGAACTGAGCCATGTGTCAACATGTGGTTCAACAAGGACAAGTGCAAGTTTCTGCATTTGGATCAGGATAATCCCAAACATGAAAAGAGTCTGGGCAGTGAGCATCTCTGCAAAGAGGAACTCAGCGGTGTATGAAAAGCTTGACACAAGCCAGGAATGTGCATTTGCAGTCCTGAGAGCCAAACATATACTGGACTCCATGGAAAGAAATGTAGTGAGCAGATTGAAGGAGGTGATTGTGACAATTTGGGGGATAGTGTCCATCCTCAGTAAGCACAGTGCTGATACAAAACTGTGAGGAGTGGCTGACCCACTGGAAGGCTGTGCTGCCATTCAGCAAGACCTGGACAGACTGAAGAGCTGAGCAACAATAAACCAGATGAGGTTTAATAAAAGCAAGTGAAGTGTCTTACACCTGGGAAGGAATAACTGCAAGTATCAGTACAGCTGGGGGATGACCTGCTGGAGAGGAGCTCTGCAGGGAAGGTGCCTGGGGGTCCTGGTGGATACATGTTGGCCAGGAGCCAGTAGTGCATCCTGGTGGCTATAAAGGCCAATGGGATCCTGGGGTGCATTATAAGGAGAACTACATTCCCCAGGGGATTTTGCGGTCAGGGAGAGGAGGTTTAACTCCTGGCAAGGTCACCTGATGTGCTCTTTTTCGCTTGCTCTTCATCGTGGGTCCTGCTCCGGTCTCCCTGCTGCTCAACTGGACTGTGCATCTCACCTCAGCATTGTGGTGAGGCCTATCCACCTTTCGGACATTCTCTCTCTCATTGTATTTGATTTATTAGCTTCAATTCTGATTATATTGTATTATAGTGTATTATCTTGCATTCTGATAATGTATTTAGTGAATTAGTTTGTTTCTCCTCAGATCGGTGCCGCTGTTTTTAATTATTTTGGGGTCCCCTGTTTCCCTTTTCTCTGCCCCACTGGTCATAAAACCACGGCTGAACCAGCCCGTAAACCACTGACAAATGTGGCCAGAAGGTCAAGGGAGGTGATCTTCCCCCTCTACTCTGCGCTGATCAGGCTTCACCTGGAGTATTGTATCTGGTTCTGGGTCCCCTGATAGAAAAAAGACAGGGATCTACTGTAGAGAGTCCAGTGGATGGCCACAAAGATGATAAAGAGCCTAGAGCATCTCTTTTATGAGGAAAGCCTGATAGAACTGGGTCTGTTCAGCCTTATGAAAAGAAGACTCACAGGGGATCTTATTAATGTTTATAAGTATCTTAAATGTGGGAGTCAGAGACATGGTCAAGCTCCTTTCAGTTGTCTTTGGGTACAGGACAATGGGAGATGGCCATAAACTTGAGCATAGGAAGTTCTGGACCAATATGCAAAGGAACTTCTTCACAATAAGGGTGACAGAGAACTGGAACAGGCTGCTCAGGGAGGTTGTGGAGTCTCCTTCTCTGGAGATGTCCAAGACCCACCTGGACACCTATCTGTGAAACCTGCTATAGGTAGCCTGTTCTGCAGGGTGTTGGACTCAGTGATCTCTTGAGGTCCCTTGCAGCCCCTACAATTCTGTGACTGTGTAATTTCCCCTCTATTCTGTTCTCTTGAGACCCCAGCTGTCGTAATGTGTTCAGCTCTGGGATCTCCAGCATAAGAAGGTCATAGACCTGGTAGAGGAGTTCCAAAGGGTTTACAGAAATGATCAGAGGGCTGAAACACTTCTCCTATGAATAAAAAGTCTAAGAAAGTTGGAGTTACTTAGCCTTGAGAAGAGAGGGCTCCAGAGAGACCTTGTAACAGCCTTCCAATATTTAAACAAGACTTACACCAAAGATCATAGAAGTCATAGAAATCAAAGGATAATTTGAATTGGAAGACATCCTCTTAGGTCATCTAATCCCACTCCCCTGAAATGAACAGGGACATCTACAGCTAGATCAGGTTGCTGGACTGCCCATCCCAGCCTGACCTTGAATGCCTCCAAGGATGGGGCATCTACAATATCTCTGGGCAACCTGTTCCAATTCCTCACCATTCTTCTTGTAAAAAGCCTTTCCTTATATACAATCTAAATATCCCTTTTTAGTTTGAAGTCTTTTCCTTTTGTCTTATCATAACAGATTCTGCTAGAAAGTCCCCTTCTTTCTTATAGTCTCCATTTAGATAATGGAAAGGAGGCTGCTATCAGGTCTCTCTGGAGTCTTCTCTTATCAGACTTTTTATCAGGGACATATTATCAGAGAACGTAGCAAAGGGACAAGGGCTAACAATTTTAAATTAAAAAAATGGTCGATTAGATATCAGGAAGAAATTATTCACTATGAGAGTGGTGAGGCACTGGAACAGGTTGCCCAGGGAAGCTATGGATCCTTGGAACAGTTCAAGTCCAGGTTTGGCCAAGTGGAATGCGAACCTGTTCATTGGAACTTGATGGTGTTCAAAGTCCCTTCCATGCCAAACTATTCTACAATTCTAAACCATTAATGCACTTGTCCAAGCACACAGATGACTTTGCTTTGAGTAGTGGTTAGGCTTAGAGACCTCTTGAGGTCCCTCTCAACCTGAATTATCCTTTTACTTCTTATTTTATCACATGCTGAGAAAATTTCTGCTCCACTGTTTGTAATTACACTTCAAATATGTTACTGTCCCTTAATGTTCTCTCTGACTGTACAAAGAAGATCCCTCAGCATCCTGGTAAATATCCATCACTCTGTTAAGAATATCAATTTTCTCTAGAAATAGAGACAAAATGGAGCCATATTTGCTTTTCAATGAACTTTTGTGAAATCTATGTAATTGCAAGTCAGCTGTTCACCTTTGCCGCAGACATGGCAATCCTTCCTATGAATATAATTCAATACATATATTCAAGAGTAAATTTACATATACAAGCAATCCATCAAAAAAGCTAGATGAGAAATGCTTTGGACATACAGATATGCAATTTTTTCCCTGGCCCAAGCTGAAAGATGAAACAAATTGCAATGCATATTAAATATTAAGTATTCAGAAAACAAAAAATTGATACATGTGAACAGGATTAAAACAAGAAGCTGGAATTTCACCTCTGTTCAACATTGAGAGCAAAATTTCACTGATTTTGGTACTGCTGAGATTTAATCTGCTATTTCTAAAATAATCCTTCTCATAAGTCAACTCTAAATTACAATCCTGTATTTTGTGAATTTAGCCTTTATCTTGTCCACTTTTGGTTTTACTGCCTGATACTATAATCGAAAGTCACTGAAATAGTCTTTCCAGCTTTTTTGCTTAAAGAAGAAAAAAAATATAGTCTGTCTTGGCAGGGAAGAAGTATATATAATGTATTCATAACTTTATCCAATAAGACATTTTGATGCTAGTGAGCATCAAGAGACCTCAGTGCATCTCTATTTTCCAGGTTATTCCTTTTCTCCAGAGTACTGCTGTATTTCAGGCATTAGCATTAACACCTAGCAAGAAACATATCATGGTTTATTGTTGTCAGATGTGACACATAGATGTGATGTGTATTGCAAAGTACTTTCTCTTTAAAGAGACCACAAAAATTATTCTTGGGGCATGCAGAAAAAAATTGCAACTTCAAAAAGACTCTTTTCATTTTCAAGGAACAGGGCAGAGTAATATCTTAGTGCTGCCGCAGAAATGAGTTTGTGCTCTAACTTTAGTGACCCAATAACTTGCAATACCAATATCATTCATCACATTGTCAGAAAGAAAGAACAAGGGTGGAGGGAAATGAAACATCGTGTTATATTGTAGAACTAGTATTTGCTGCTTCTAAGGGAACAGAATATCCCCAGCTGATTGATGCTTAAACATCAGATAATTTATAATAGTTCAGTTAATAACTGTTATTTAAAAAGATTACTTTTAGTGCAATTTTTCTAGATGGTGTTTATTTTTATTTATTTATTTATTTAATTTGTCTTCACCTATTTTAATAAGGAGATTTTCAGTTTGGGTTTTGGGTAAATTCAGAGAATATTACTTCTCTTTTTTGATTAATATCTTAAAATTATTCTCTCTCTATACTAAACTTTGCTGAGATGTAATTTCTGAGCTGTTCTGACATAATGGATCGTGTTTCTTTTGTTCCTAAGCCATTTAGAGAAATGCAGCAGATTTAATCTGCTCTTCACTAAAGGAAATTGATGCAGTGTCACATGGGATATTCATTAAACTGTAGAAAATGGGAACAAGTAGAGAAACTGTGTGATAGGTAGGAAAATGACCAATGAAATGTGGAAAAGAACAGAATTAAATTTGTCTTAATTGAGGAAATGGTAATGGTGGTGCAATTCTAAAAGGTTAGTTTTGGGATTTAGGTTATTTAAATATTTCATTAGGGACTTAGCACAAGTGTCCATGTGAAATTTACTGATGATACAGAAAGCATCTTTCAAATACGGAGTACCATGTGACTATGATTGAATGATTCTTAGGACTGCAATAAAATAAATGGTACAAAATTCAAAATTCAGAATGAAAGACCAGACCATGCAGGCTAGATCCAAAAGTATTATTAGGGTAGTGAATAATCTGTTTACCTTCCATTTAGTTGTATAAAAACAGACAGTCTTCTAAAGGTAAGACCTACGTCTCCTATCTGTCAATGAAGAGAAGAAAGTGACTTTGAAGTCTTCATGAATTAGATAATATCTGCCTAATTTAGGTGCTAAACCTTGGACAAACGCATCTTTTTTTCCTTGGAGGTAAATCTTTCTAGTTCATTAAAACCTAATATGAATTTCTAAGTCAGTTACCTAAATTAAATGGACTGGATTAGTCCCTAGGGGCAAAGGGGTTAGATACACGAAACCTGCTAGACTAGAACCAAAGCCACGGAATTAAGAACTTTGATTCTTCACAGCATGCATGATATAACAGACAATCCTGAAATGACGTTGTTGAGTGAGAACCATAGAATCACAGAATCATAGAATGATTTTGGCTGGAAGGGAAATTTTAGATCATGTAGTTCCACCCCCCTGCTATAGGCAGGGACACTTCCCTCTAGACCAGATTGCTCAAACCCCCATCCAGCCTGGCCTTGAGCACCTCCAGGGTGGGGGCAAGCACAACCTCACTGAGTAACCTGTTCCAGTGTCTCACCACCCTCACTGTAAAAAATTTCTTCCTATTATCTAGTCTAAATCTACCTTCTTCAGTTTAAAGTCATTTCCCCTGGTGTTACATGTCCTTGTAAAAAATCCTTCTCCAGCTTTCCTGTGGACCCCCTTCAGGCACTGGAAGGCTGCTACAAGGTTCCCTTGGCACCTTCTCTTCTCTAGGCTGAATAGCCCCAGCTCTCTCAGCCTATCTTCATAGGGTGGTGCTCCGGACCTCTGATCTTCTTCACGGCCCTCCTCTGCACCCACTCCAAAAGCTCCACTTCCTTCTTGTGTTTGGTGCCCCAGAACTGGACTCAGTACCCCGCATGGGGTATCATGAGAGCATAGCAGAGGGGCAAATCACTTCCCTTGATCTGCCGGTTCATGCTTCTCTTGATGCAGCCCAGGATGCGGTTGGCCTTCTGGACTGCGAGTGTGCATTGCCAACTTATATTGAGTTTTTATCAGTCTGCACACCCAACCTCTCCTCAGGGCTGCTCTCAAGACATTTTCTATCCAGCCTGTATCTGCTTGAGATTGCCCCAACCCAGGTGCAGACCTTGTGTTTGGCCCTGAAGTTCATGAGATTGGCATGGGCCTATCTCTCAAGCCTATCCCAGTCCCTCTGGATAGCACCACCTTCCCTCTAGCTGTAACACTCAGCTTGGTGTCATCTGCAAACTTGTTGAAGCTGTACTTGGTCCCACTATCCATTTTGCCCACTAAAATGTTAAATAATACTGGTCCTAAAAACTGTCCATGAAGACTGGTGAAGAGTGACATTTGTCCAGCTAATCACACTTGGGCCAGGATAGGCTCAGGTACAGAATAAACACAGAACATTTTAAGGTAGCCTGAAAGACCTGCGATTGATTGTTTTAAACATACAGCTTGCTTCTAAAAACTTGTATAAGCCAGGAAATTTAAATTTTCTTACATCTGACTCTTCCTTTACACATGGGATTTGGTAGAAGTTTATCAAGTCTGAAAACGACAGATAAGACTGCACACTATACTTGTAATTTCCTTATTTTAGAGTCGCTATTGATACTCAATCTCTCCAACTTTTTATCTTTTTCCTGCCTTTGTGAGTAGCAAAAGAAAAATGTCTGAATTTCCGCTGTAACAATAACTACCAATATAGACCACCCTAGCATGTATCTCTTTTGCCACAAAAAGCCTGTGTAATGCATTCACTAATGTTTCTCAAATGCTGTGAAGAGCATCTTTTCCTCGGTAAGAATCAGTGCAATTAAATAAAAAAAAAATAAAAAGTCAATAACATGAAATTTTAGAAACATTTTGTTTACTTATCCTCACTGGTTATGTGTTTCATGTCCTTTAATTTTTTGTTATATTTTTCCTGTAGGTTTGAAAGGTTTATTGATGGTTATTAATGTTGAAACGTTGTAAAAGGACTTTGGTAGTGCTTTAATTTTTGTTAGGATGGAACTCTGGTAAGAACCACCCAGAATAATTAAAAACAATGTTGATTTGACTGCTTTTTTTAAAAAAAAAATAAATAAATACTGAGGTGTTCATGGATTTATTAGTCAAAAAATCTGTAAAAAAAAAAATCTGTGCAGTGCAAAAGTGTTCAGGATGCTTGCAGCAGGTAAGGATTTTCTGCGCGCTTCGATAAGCCAGGATACAGTTGTGCATTCATGTGTAGTGCTGCACTTTCCCAGGTATTTTGATCTCTTGGCTCGTGGCTAAAAAACTTCTACCTTCCCAGAACCTGGGTGAGCAATCCGACGTAGCTCTACCAATGTATCAGCTCTTTTTGAGGTAGCTGGGGAATCTACATGGAAAGGTGAAAATCTAAAAAATTTCTACATGTGCCACTCTCAGACTCCAACCTTAAAGCTAGACATAAAGAAAGCAGGGAAGACAAAGCACAAATGCGACTAAACTTTTCATTGCTGCCATTCTGTAAACTAGACCTGTTTTTTGTGAGGGGTCTTGTTGCATTGCCTCCTATGCTACTGACCTTAACCAGGCCAGGACCAAATAACTGCACGTATACACCAATACGATGAACAGCAAAATGGCATTTATTACACGTGAACTCTAGTTTATATACTATGTGCTTCATCTACGCCCCTAAAGCATGTGCCACATATCAATCATAGAGCTGGGAGGGCCTGTCGCGTAACATCCCATGGGGGTTCCCGCATTCGCCTACAACAGGGTCTCTAAACGACATATTAATCCCATTCAGACAGTTTTGAATAAAATTATGAAGTCAGTGAAGTTCTGCAAGTTTTACACTGAAGCTTGCCAGTATTAGATGGGTCTTGAGGCTCTAAAATTCATTAAAATGATCTGTTTATCCACATTGCAAACCTGGAATAAACATGCTGCCAGCTTGAATTAATGATTAATCCAATACCTATGCTACATCAGAGCAATTAAAGTTATTTCTAACATTTTAAAATTTGCATTAAAGAAAATATTACCATACATAGCTTCTTTCTTCCTTCTAATCCTCTTCCACCCTTGCAGATAACTCTCACTTTTTTTTTCCCCCTTGGAAAATAGTAATGTATTACTTTTTAAGGCTTTAAATCATCACTGAAATGAAACAGTGATAAGGCTAGCTCAATGCAATAAAAACATGGTGGTAGAGTCAGATTGCAAAGTTAGTAACTCTTCCTTCCTTATCCTTCCTTACTTCATATCATATTACATCTGTCAATGTATGAGCATACTCATCTAAGTTTACTCTACATACATTTAAGATGAAACTGCAATTTGTTATAACGTCCAAAACTGTTTTCTGGAATTTAACATTTGGTATGTTAAATCTGGAGATACTTTTCCGTGAACTTCAAATTTTATGATCCAAATGTTGTACTTGGAAAAATAAGAATGGAAGCAATAGGTATCACATAAATGTTCTCACACTGCAGAAAGCAATGAGAACCAACAGATGTTTAATTTTTCCTTTAGGATGGAGGTATGTTAATTCCCACTGTGATAAGATGTCACAGGCATGCTGTTAGTCAAGACTTCTTTTTACAGTACTTAAGGTACTCTAAAAAGGTGAGAAGTATCATCATAATTACTTCTTCTGTACATCACAGGAATAGGAAACCATAATGTGATGACCTTGAATTTGTTTATTAATTAAAATATGTCTTTTAGGGAGAAATTCATTTTTTAGTTGAATGTCTACCACAGTTCTTGTCAGAATCAGTTACCAGCCATCTTCATCAACTGTCTTATTTTGAATTATGATGTAAGCAAAAATTACGTTTCTAGATGCTCTGAACTATCTTTTTACCTTCCTACCTTCAGTTTTGATGTTTCATATGAAGTGTGGAAATTATATTAAATGATAATCTGTGAACTATTTAAAAAAATATTACTTCTAATGGTGTTTGGGATTAAATTTTAGTCTCATATCTTTCTACAAATAGAATAAAACTGCATATTTCTCTGACTGGATTTAACTTTTGAATGAATATCCAGAAATAAAGTAAGCTTTGAAAATATTTAATTTTTTATTTAATGTTTATGTAGAATATAAAATAATCAATATATGTACCATTTATCTCCAGGAGCACTGCCTACTTTAACACAAAATAAAACAAATCTCAAGATATTTCATGCCCAAGTATGCCAAAAAGGGTGATCTCCATTTTACTACAGATACTTTACAGCTAGTTATGTCAATATTTGGTCTGAAGCCTAAGTACTATTATTCTCTGGGATTGCACTTGAAAATACTGCAAAATTGTTTCATATTTCACATTTAGCACATCCCATGCTTAACACTAAAATATGTATTTGGTCTATTTCTATAGTACTTGGCACCTCAATTTTCATCCATCATGCGAGATTACAATGAATCAATTATGCTTTTTATTTAAGTGACAGTATTCTATTCAGTAAGTCTTCCTGAAAAGTAAGGATAAATTGTGAAATAAGCACTGCCACATTGTCAGATGTCCTCCAACTTTGCTGAGAGAAATCTAGAGAAGATACTGCCCTTCTAAATGCACTCTCGTTGTCTGACTTCAAATCTTCACATTCCTGTTATAATTTCCATTTATATTGTTGAAATTCTGTTGTTGCTAGTGCTGTGGAGATAAAACTAAGAATCTGCTTTCAGTTCCACATAAATTTAGTATAAAATGAAATCTAAAGGCACTGCTAACTAGTAAATTCTTCCCTGATATTGTGAAGATAATTTTTTTAAAATTTCAAAGATAGAAGTTTCTACGTGGCTTATATGTTTGACAAAATATAACCTAGATTAAAATTAGAATGCCTGAAAAAGATAATCTATTTAGAACAAACTGTGCTGTTTATATATTGAAGAGCATTTCATATGCACTCTTAAAATGGGATAATACAGGCTAAATGCAATATTTCTCACCTAAAAATCTAATCAGAGGAAAATCTGAAATTGCAGTAATGAACTTACTCTATATTTAACAAAACAGTATATCATCCCTTTGTGTATGCATTAACTGCTTAAAGAAGCTACACTAAATCATATTTAACTACTCATATTTTGGATTTTAGAAGCTTATTTTGTTTCTTTTCAGAAAATTTATATATTATAATTGTTAAGACATTAAAAAAAGAGTCATATATGAGATGTGGAATAATGAAAGATCTTGCTATCAGTTTAAAACAGATTTGTTGTGCAGTTCACTAAGTACACCTTTTTATGTAAATTCTGAATATTTTTCTGTATCATAGTAGGAAACAATCTATCCAAAATTCCTATCAATAACATATGCTAAAACCTTACTGGTCTTAGAATGTCTGTGTTGAAGGAATACCAGCTCCATGCAATTGCCCATGGTCCTCTCTCCACTGTTTTCCCAGTCTGTGTTTACCTTACATGCACTGTTTCCCAAGGCAAAATGGATTATTGCCTTTTGCCGCTGTTCTGTATGGTTGATTAAATGGCTGGACCCAAGCATGTTGGGCTGTATGTCTTCAACCCAGGCCACTGACTGCTTTCCTACAAAAGGCTGCCAACTGCTCTTGGCACTATCATAACTGTGGTATGATCTGTCCTTTTTCTAGTGGTGTCCAGATGACTTCAAGAGATAAAAGTGTTTTTCTAATTCATCAGAATGTGCTTTGTTCCCTGTGAAGATGTTGTTCTGGATCCAACACCAGAAGGTAAAGATTCTGTTCTATTTCTTTGCCCTTGCCATCAGTTTCTTGGATATCTTTTCAGGGCATTAGACATACCTACTGTTATCCATTATGTTTTCAGATTCCCAGATGCCTCTGAATCACTTGAATTCTCCTATGATGTGCTGCTCATTTCCTGAGTCAAAGTCAGATAGGTCAGAAATTGTAAAATCTATCTTAAGTTTTCTCATCACATTTTTTGCCCTTAAGACAGACTTTCAGAAATCTGAAAATTAACCTTCTGTCATCCACGTATTTTCTAAATCCTAATCCATTTTTTTCTGGGTTAGTTTTGTATCCTTATATCCTCTTTTGTATTTGCTCTTTTCTCAGCCAGTATTTATCTCCTGTGTAAAATACAGATTTTTCTTATGTCTCCTACATCTGTAGGGTTTTACTGCACAGTCTCCTCAGCAACAGAGCATGCTTGCTCCTTATAATCCTCCCATCTGTACTTTTCCTTACTTTCATGAAGAAAGGGCATGGTTGCAAGCAGAAGTAATCAACCTTTTTATTTTTTAAAACTACCCATGAGAAATTCTCTTCCTTGTGCCCTCTTGCCAACAGTTCTCAGAGGTAAAACATTTCCAATTTGAAGAATTTTATGTAACTTTTATTGCCAATTGACAATTCAAGTACTATTAGAAAAAGAAACAGAAATAAACAAGCAAAAAAACCTATAAACCATTAAATGTATCCCTCTCACTTTCCTCCCACATTCCTAGCCTCAGTCGTTCACTTTCAACAGTTAACATGATTCCACTCTTCAAGCTATTTCCATATTGCATTAGCCACCCTCCTCCTAGAGAGTGTGTATATACATGTCTGTATATGCATATACTGGGGCCGCTGATGGTTCTGAACATGTTCCAAAGCTATTTTCAAGACCATTACTTTTGTAAAATGACTAGAATCTCCAGTCCCTTTGTAGGTGGCAGTTTCTCCTGTAGAGGGATTCCAACCAGCAGCTCATCACCTCCTGATCCCTGTTGTAATTTAAAAAGATCCATCTGTAAATGAATTCTACTGTTTGTTTTCAGCACTTATTTCATCATATGCTGGAGCTTCTACAGCCTGAGAAATTTGCTTTCCTCACAGTATTGATTTGCAGGATTAGTGACTAATAAATTCAGCTAAAACCCCAGCTGGATCTTGAAATGGTTCTTGCCTACTGACTAAGGGTAAGAGCCCATTTTTGTCACATAATTCTTGTTGCTCATTCATCAACAGGTTTTGAATTCTTGAACAAAAAAATCAGGACAGGTAGTGTAATGTGTAACCACACTGGCCGCTCTGTGCCTTACACTTCAATTACATTCAGAACGCCTTCATCTACAGCTTAAGCCTCTTCCACCACAGGAGTGTAATCATTTTCTGCTCCATACTAGCCCCAGCTCCACAATCCCAACAGTTTCCCTCTAATCTCCTGAGGAGCTAATTGACACAAAACACTGCTCTTGTTATCAGAAACTGACATACTTTACTGCACTGGTATATAAAAAATTTCTGGGTTGCTACATTTCTGGATGAGAAATAATGCCATTGCACAGGCTACCTCCTGCTTGATCTTGCCAAAAATCTGTGATTTCCTTCAAAGCTAAAACCTGTTGGTAACCATCATGCTTCAGCAGGTTTCTGTGCCTGACAAATGGGACAGTTTTGAGGTGAATGAGTCTTTGTTTTTTTTTCCAGCAAATCAATTAATCTCCAAGGAGGAGACCCCACAGCCTCTGGGCAACCTGTGCCAGTGCTCTAGCACTGAACAGCACATCAGTGCTGCCCAGTGTTTAGGGGGAACCTCCTGTACTACAATTTGTGCCCATTGCCTCCTGTCCTGGCACTGGGCAACACTGAACAGGGCCTGGGTCTGTTCTTATTTTACCCTCCCTTTCGGTATTTGTATGCACTGATGAGATCTCTCCTGAGCCTTCTTCTCTCCAATCTGGAGTTCTAGCCTTCTCAGCTTTTTCTCCAGTCCTTTAATCATTGCTGTGACTCTTTGCTGGACTCTCTACAGGATTTTCTATCTCTCTCTGTTTCCAAGTTGTTATAACCAAAATCTGTGACTCTTTCTCCCTGTTTCCAAGTTGTTGTAACCAAAATCTGTTTTGGTGGAAACAGTCTCAACTTGGAGGATACATTTTAACTTGTTGCCAACTAACACAGAATTTTGATTACTGATTCAGGGAAAGAGAAAAGAGAAAAACAACAACACATAAACAATTCAACAGGCAACAACTTTCATTCCCTTTTGCCAAGCTCAGTTTCAATTAAACACTTTTTGTACTCCCTTCCTAGTCTTAGCTCATGGGTAATGCTCAGTCTACCCCAATTCCTCTTTTGGCATGACAAGCAGGACCAGAAACTAGGACTTATGATTTTTTTATCACTTCCTGCATCTTATTTGTTTTCCTCTGTCAGCGTCAGCCACCCAGCTCTGCAGCCCCTCAAGGGTGTCCCTGGCCAAGTATGCATTGTCTATGGCCATGATTCCTTAGTACGGGGTTCAGTCATGGCTACATTTCCTCAGAGAGGTCTGTGTCCTAACCCTTGCCATAGCTATCCATAGGCCGAAATGACTCAGGAACATGGATTGATGCACAGCATTTCCTTCTGAAACTATTTCATTCATGTCCCCAACAACATCTACCTCTTCTTGTTCCCTCCACAGTAGCTGCTGCTCTCTCTTAAGCACATCAGAACCTGGGATCCTCTGGCTGGCTGTGATTTTGATCAAGGTGCTCACACTGGTATCAGAGCCAGCTTTAACTGACTGTGACAGGCTCAGGGCCGTTCGTGGCTTCTTCCAAAATCAGTCAATCACTGTGACCAGTATAACAATAGAACCATTTATGGCAAATATGGTATTGCACTTTCCAGAACACAAATATTTAATAGCATTCATTGCATATTATCTTCATTGTACCATCTTTATGTAATTTTCTTAACACTGATAATGTGACTACATATGTTCTATTTGTCTTTAAAATGACTTCTTGAAATATATTCACAACAGAAAGTTCCTTTATGAATCATGTCTTAAAATATAGCCCCTTTTACTAGTAGGCACTGCTTTATGTCAGTGTTGCCTGAAGCATCATTTAAAAATTGTGCCTTGCTGGTCTAGTTTCTGAAAAGGTAAGATTCTGTAGGACTAGTAACCCTCATATTATTTTTCTCAAATGCAGTCATTTGATTTCATTTTTTATGTTGCTATATACAGAAGTTTCTCAAGTGAGTATAGTATTTGGAAGCTAAAGAACTTAAGATAATTAACCACCTCTATAACTTGCTGGGGTCATTTCTCATCCAATATTTTGCATTCCTTTGCTTGTTCTCAAAGTTGCTGTCAGATCTGCAGAAAACCATCTGTCAAGATAGGAAGAAAGGAGCAATGGAGCAATTCCATTTCAATATTCAATTTATCTACATTCTGTCTGCTATTTTTTCTTTGAATCTGCATGTGAAATTCTATTTTCTTGATGTCATTTTTGCCCACCTAATGAACGATTGTATTGGCTGTAAAGTTGGTAGATCTGTGTGTCCCTGTTTTCTGGTAATATTGTGCCCATGGGCATATTTGGTCTGACAAAATATATAGTCAGTGGCTCAATTTTTCATCTGGCTCATGATGGAATTAATTTTTCAAATCACAAAAAGTGTGCATTATTTTTCTGGTGAAACTGTTGCTAATATTACTTAATTATTTTCGATGCTATTCAAAATGGTTTTGGATAATGCTAGACTTCAAGCTTTTTAAAGACTTTGTTGTTTTCTTTATAAAAGATAATGATAAATTTGTAGTCATTCTATTCTCCGCTACTATTCTATCTCACAAGCTGCTTTTGGAGACATATATTCATGCTACAGTGTACTCTAAAAATGATTCTGGAGACATTTTCTGAAATTCTCGTGAATTTTGCAGTTTCTCTTAAACACTGCTTTGTGTGACTTTTTTTTTCAGTTGTATCCTCGAACAATAACAAGGTGGAAGAATGTGTTTATTTGTATCCATAAATTATCTTGATTTTGAGTAAAAAGAGTATTTTTTTCAGTCTTACTTCGAGTGTATACACATACTCTACTGTTCTAATATTATTTCCATCAAATGTTTTATCCTTTTTGCTGAACAGCACAGTTCAGAGAATAAAAAGAAGAAAAAGGAAGAAAGAAAGAAACCTGAACAAGCAAGCCCATGCCAATCTCATGAACTTCAGGGCCAAACACAAGGTCTGCACCTGGGTTGGGGCAATCTCAAGCAGATACAGGCTGGATAGAAAATGTCTTGAGAGCAGCCCTGAGGAGAGGTTGGGTGTGCAGACTGATAAAAACTCAATATAAGTTGGCAATGCACACTCGCAGTCCAGAAGGCCAACCGCATCCTGGGCTGCATCAAGAGAAGCATGAACCGGCAGATCAAGGGAAGTGATTTGCCCCTCTGCTATGCTCTCATGATACCCCATGCGGGGTACTGAGTCCAGTTCTGGGGCACCAAACACAAGAAGGAAGTGGAGCTTTTGGAGTGGGTGCAGAGGAGGGCCGTGAAGAAGATCAGAGGTCCGGAGCACCACCCTATGAAGATAGGCTGAGAGAGCTGGGGCTATTCAGCCTAGAGAAGAGAAGGTGCCAAGGGAACCTTGTAGCAGCCTGAAGGGGGTCCACAGGAAAGCTGGAGAAGGATTTTTTACAAGGACATGTAACACGAGGGGAAATGACTTTAAACTGAAGAAGGTAGATTTAGACTAGATAATAGGAAGAAATTTTTTACAGTGAGGGTGGTGAGACACTGGAACAGGTTACTCAGTGAGGTTGTGCTTGCCCCCACCCTGGAGGTGCTCAAGGCCAGGCTGGATGGGGGTTTGAGCAATCTGGTCTAGAGGGAAGTGTCCCTGCCTATAGCAGGGGGGTGGAACTACATGATGTTAAAGGTGTCTTCCAACCCAGGCCATTCTATGTTTCTATGATTATGTGATTCTGTGATAATTCACTTATAACAGAGTATATTTATGAAAATATAAATGAAATATTAAAATCAGTTTAATTTCACTAGTATTGCACAGCTGCTTTCAACTTTTTAAATGAATCTGTATTTTAAAGTGAAAGTATCGTTTCTTTTAACATAAAGACACAGAATTCTTTTCAAGGAGAATCGTCAAAGTCATTTGATTTAAAAAGAGATAGAGCCAGTAGCTCTAACTCAGGAAAGCTTGCTCAGAAATACTGTTTTTGATATCATTTTGACATTGCTCTGCAAGCAGTTTAGATTAATAATGGTACTTTATAGTGTATCCAGGGCACTTTTCAGTATAATGGCCCAAGTATATTTGCTGCATAATTCAATATCTGAATGAGAATATACTTTAGATATATCAAAACCATTTGTGTCATTCTTTCAGGAAGTAACAGTAAAGACACATCAAGAAAGAAATGTAGTGATTATTTTAGTTCTTTTACTCACTTCTTTGCTTTATAAGGCTTCAGGAATTACATACCTGAATGTTATTACAGAGTGGGCCCTGTCAGCAGACAGAAAAACTTTAAAAAATTCTTTTGGATTTAAAACTTCTCATTATTAAAACTGAGGAAAGAGCTCTTGTGTATTTTTGTTTTGCATAAGTATTTCACATTTTTCCTTTCTTCCATAAGGTATCACAATATAGAGCATCTTCCATGATATAGGATGCAGTGAAATGTCATTTAAATCACCATGAACTTTGCCCAAATTTCTGATTAGATCACTCATACAAAAAACTGCTTGTTCATGAAGGTGTCTGTCAATAACTGATTGTCACCACTGAATGTGCACTTGGGTATGTAGCATATAATCCATAGAACAAAAATATCTTAATATGGAATAGTATTAATAGCGTTTGTTGGTAAAGGAAGAGTAAATAGCATGTTGCTGCTGGCAAACTTACATTGTTTTAGCTTTACAGAATACCTTTCTACATATTTTTACACTTGAAGAATTACCAGCCCGTTCCTACTAGAACTCTGAAATAAGAAGCTGCCACAAAATATTCCATCAATAACATTTATTGACATGAAAATATGAAATATCAACTTTAAATACCAAAATTATTTTAACCCTTGAGATTAGATTTCTTACCATCCCAAATCAATTCAGACCCCAGTAAAGCTGCACTGATAGTTTTTATGGCTTTCAGAGCAGAAAGCCAAATCACACTGATGGATCTAGTTTTTCTATGTAACTGACTAGAGATTTAGAGGGCTGCAGAATAAAAGTGGAATACATTAAAAACAAATTAAAAGCAGAGTTGCAAAGTAAAAGCAGAGCTATGTGAGAGCTGGGCAGAGAAACTAACATTTTGTAGTTTGTCTGAATTAAAGAATTTTCTTCTGTGTTTCTTCCTTCAGTTGTCTACCAACTTGTGCCTTAGACAAAAGAGGCTGGAAATAATAATGGCATCAGTAACCTCTCATATTTATGAGACCAAGAAATCATATCACCTTTGAGGAGCATTAACTATTACGCATTGAGAATTCTTGACACAATCTCCTCTTCTTTTGTATTCCTGAGTCATCTCACCATGGAGTCTGTTTCATGATGTTTAATTCTAAGGAAGGAATTACCTAACTTTCCCAATGGCATTTCTTGCCTTAATTTGCTGAGATGAGCTAATTGGCAACTCTTATGCACAGGTAGAAAACATTGAAACAAAACCAAATGTTCTTAAAGGGATTGTTTTAGATTATAGAATAAGAACTTTCCTAATACCTTTTCACTAGAATTCATTTCAATGGGTGTCATGGTTTTATGATTTTTGTTTTCAGTATTCCACATCATAACCTCATGTAGTGCACTGTGAGTTAAAGAGTTAATGCTCCAGTTCCGAGGATTATCAATATTTCTGAATATCTACTTCTCAGAAGAGAAGAGCAACTACGTAACCCAGAAGACTTTCACTGTCCCATTTCTGTTTTCTGTTTAGAGGGAAAGATAAAATTCACTTCTTCTACTGCTCATCTCTGTGGTGTGTGCTCCTTAACCATCTTGCCCTCAGCATTAGAGTGAGGCCTTCAGTTTTGGACACCCTATCTCTCATTTTATATATTAGCTTCAATTCCAATTATTTTGTATTATATTGTGTTATCTTGCATTCTGATAACATATTTAGTAAATTAGTTTTCTCCCTTAGCTCACTGCAGCTGCTTTGTTTTTAAGCTCATCACCCTACATTTTCCCTTCCCCTCTTCTCTCTCTCCTGGGGTGTGGGTTCATGCATCCCTCCGCTCCCAGTTAGTCAAGAAACTGGGCCAATCCAGCCCAGAAAACCATTGACAGTGGTTAGCTTAGACTCTTGGGAAAAACTTATTTACTAATTTTCAGGCATAGATAATAAGTAGAAAATATGATTTAAGCACAAAACTGTATCACGAACATCCTGCCTCAGATTCACAGGTTCTCAGTTCTAGATTTTTTTATATACGTCACACAGTGATCTAGCCACCACTAGCATCATAATGGCACAATCTCAAGAAACCAAAGTGTCATGTACTTGGTAGAGTGACCGTTCAAAGTCAGACTTATTTGCAGAAATAAACAATTATTCTAAATATATCTTACTATGTCATTGTATCTGTGTATCTGTGCTTGGCTTCTTGTATAATGCGTATAGAAAGATTCCTCCAGAGGATGGAGGAATGCTAAGTTAAATGCATGCTAAGTTAAAGACAGTTTTGTTTAGAAGGACGCTGTGTCTTTCAGTGACTAAGAAAGTTATGGAGATAATTCTTTTTCTACTTCACTTCCTGCCAAGTGTAAGTAACTCCAAAGAAGAAACCTCATGAACCAATTTGAAATAGACTTATAATGGATACCTGTTTTCTTACAAAAAATAAATAAATACATAAATAAATAAAAAATGCAGATCAAACATAATTTCTGTCACTTGGATTCTAATCTTGGTGAATTAGCTAAATGAGTATTAACAGTTCTTTTCAAAACATGGAGCAAAAACCCATTTCTTCTGAGACGTGAAAAGATTAATTCGAGAAATTTCCTTATTTAAAGAATTGAGGGATATTAAAGTTCACAATAATTGAGGTTTACATTAGAGTCCTATGCTTTCATGCGAGTGAACATCAATTTCTGTTGTTAGCATGACAATTTTACAGAAAAAATATACTGGAGTAATTCATAGTTTTACTGTCAGTAAAACACTAAGGTGAGATTCTTGTCTTTATAGGTTCATACAATATCCCGAGTGGAAAAGAACCCACAGTGATGACAGAGTCCAACTCCTGGCACCCCATAGCACCAGCCAAAATTCAAACTATATCTGTTTGTCCAAAAACTTCTCGAAATCTGTCAGCTTGGGGCTGTGCCCTGGGGAGCCAATCTCATGCCCACTGCCCTCTGGTGAAGGACTTTTCCTAACCCCCACTTTACCTTCCCATCACAGCTCCATTCTGTTCTCTCAGGTCCTGTTGCTCTTACCAGAGAAAAGATATAAGTACCTGCCCCTCAGCTCCACTTTTATGTAAGTTGTAGGCAATCATAAGGCCTCCTCTCAGTCTGAGGCATATCCTTGAGGCCTGGTATTGCCTAAGGATGGGTAGACTTGCCTTGCCTATTGGTAACCATCCCAGCTGTGGCACTGCTGGAGCAATGATGGTCCTTAGGCCTGTCATGAGGTCCCAGGCTATGGCAAGTTTGGGGGAGCCCCAGAGGTGGACAGGGTACAGGTGGTGCCCTCAGTACTGTGGCAGCAATGTTCCATACACTTGGTAGAACAGATGATCTTACTGCAGGATTACTGCATTAGAACTTCACTTAAAGCTCTGGAGATAAAAACCTTCTTGGTTTCTAGCCTAAGAATTAATATTTAGAGGGCATTAGGATCAGAATTAATATGGATACTGTGTTCTTGCAGGACCAGGAAAGTACATTCTGTGAAAACAAAGAGAGAGGCTACGGACTTATCTAAACATTCACCCTGAGTAAAGGAAAAGATTATTTCAAATTCCATTTCTCTTGCTTCCAGGTATATATCAGATATATATCAGAATGTGCTGTATATTCAGCAGCCATGGCATGACAGGGCACCTGTGTTGTGCCAGAGAGGAGGCTCAAGCAGAACATGTCCCTTCTATTCATCTAAAGCAACAGCTACAATTTTCTAGTTTTCAGTTTCCTGTGTGAATTCCTCCTGGAGCATACATCAATGCTACTTTATCTTCAGGATTAATTCAATGCTACTACTAAACCTTATTTACTCATCATCTTTGACGTCACATCCCAGGCATTTTACCATCTTCTTTGGGATCTGGAACATATTTCCATTTAAACTGATTTACCTATAATTTCATATGTATGCTTATTATTTCCTTATTCCATTTCAAACTTAGCACGTAAGTATGTGTGCATATAATAACTAGAAATACCATTAAAAACTTCATTAATATTGGGACTAAACTTAAAGAGAGATCTTTATTTCTATTCTAACTGTTCAAATAACTACATAAATTTAGCTTTAGCTAATTGTTGAGTAACCAAATTTATTGTGTTTCCTAATAATTACGCACAATTTTTTTCAGAAGAGTATTACAACATGTGCATTTTATTAATGTTGTCTTATTTTCTTCGTACTTACTTCCTATACACAATTCCTTTGAGTGAAAGGCCAGGACCTCTGAGAGACCTACCTGATGACAAAATTTTGCTGAGTAATATTCCTTAACTTTTCTCAGCCACTGTTCCCAGAATACAAACATAGTGGGAAATTTTTCCTTTGTAGCTAAGCACATCATGGAAGTAATTTTGTAATAATACTGAGCAGAACAGCAATTTGACAAAATGATGCATAATCTCTATTTATTATCCAGATTTAGTTTTGTTTGCCTCTGTTAAACATGTTTGAATTGTTTTCACAGAATCACAGAATTGTAGGGGTTGGAAGGGACCTCCAGAGATCATCGAGTCCAACCCCCCATTTCATAGGAGCGAGCAGTTTTTCGTTATCCATAACAAAATGCCCTGTTTGGAATTAAATCTACAAGAGAGTTGTCAAACGGAGTTTCTAAATCAGGAGGGTCTTTGAAGTACTCATGAAGAGATTAAGATGAAACGAGTTAAGATTTCTTTTTTAACAATTTGCTTTCTGTAGAGAAGAAAACATAGTCATATGGGCAACAAACAAAGCTCCCTGGAGTTCCCTAACTCTTGATGAGTGTTATTTCAGCCTAGAGCAAATAAAAATACCTAGCCACTTATTGCCTATATCCTTCCTTACTCACGTAAATATTTTAATCAACCGGAATATTGTCAATTCAGTTAGGTTAGCAATGTTATTGCCCTCTAGTGGATACATTTATTTGCAGTTGTACGAAAAAATCCTGAATACAATTTGAAGAATTGGCTCAGTAATGGAACCAGAAAATACCATTTGATCGAAAAATATCCCTTGAATTAGTTTTTGGTAGTTATGTGTAGATGATTATAAAGTGTAAAGCATATTTTTAAGGCAAAACTTTTTCTGTTGCATTAAATGAATATTACCTATTGCAACAAAGGTTCAAAATATGCCTAACAGTGGCATTAGTCAAGCAAGCAATGTTATTTTAGAAGGCCTAGACCATATAATCATGCAGTATGTGTACTAATCAATCTTAATAATTCCCAGCCTTTATTCATGTTTCATTGTAGCATCAACAATTTGTTAAATTTCTGAAAATTGGTAGCATATCAAAATTGTTGGGGGCACACAGAATCCAAACTAAGAGTAAGCAAAAAGAAAATATTGTCAGAAGGAGATTACAGAATCATCAGGGAAGCACGCAAAAAACACAACAGTTTTTTGAATCACAGTATAAAGACTAACATTTTAAGGACTGATCTACTAAGGATAGTGAAGGAAAATTAAAAGTAGATAGACTTTAAAAAGAACCCACTAGATTAAATACTTAACTCATTGACTTCTAAGAGCATCACTTAATAAACCTCACTTGTCCGTATGAATTCCACTGAGGCCCTCTTGAATGTGTATAAATGAAGCCTTTATACCCAAAGTGAATAATATTTTATATCTTTTAATTTGGAACAGGAATCAGTGAATGGCTTTTTGTGATGTGTCTGATTTTTTAATGAAATACAGACTAATGTGAGTAAGATATGGTTAAACAAATATCACAAATACAAAATACAAGTACCAATTATAATATTAACAAAATGTGCTTGTTTAATCTGTTTTAAATATCTAGTCGGTGTTGTTTTCATATTCAGACTCCACGAGGAAGAGTTATTTCGTACAATAAGGGCTAACATAAATATTTATTAAATGGCTCATTATTTGTCTAAACCATTTCTTAACACATAGTGGGGCTGAAAGCTTGACTGAGAGAGACTGATTACTGTAAATTCCACTGCTTATATTGTAAAGTGAATGGGATTACTTTGGATTTACACTGCTGGTCCCTTAGTGTACTAAGGGAATGTTCAGCCTGGAGAAGAGGAGGCTCAGGGGAGACCTCATTGCTCTCTATAACTTCCTGAAGGGAGGTTGTAGTGAGCTGGGGGTTGGCCTCTTCTCTCGTGTCATTAGTGATAGGACCAGAGGGAATGGCTTCAAGCTACAGCAGGGGAGATGCAGGCTGGACATGAGAAAGTATTACTTTTCAGAAAGGGTGGTCAGGCACTGGAATGGACTGCCCAGGGAGGTGGTGGAGTCACCGAGCCTGGGGGTGTTCAAGGAAAGGCTGGATGTTGTGTTGAGGGACATGGTTTAGTGGGAGCTATTGGGAATAGGTGAACGGTTGGACTGGGTGATCTTTTAGGTCTTTTCCAACCTTGGTGATTCTATGATTCTATGATTCTATACTAACAGTTCTAACTACCCTAAGCAGCCTCATATGGAGCTTCACATACCTTCTCTGTCTATGTGCATGGCGGTTTCATTTAAGCTCATTCCTAGACACCTAGACCTGCCCTGAGTTAAGCTGTAGCTGACCATGAGTTTAGATCTATCTCCTGCTGTCCTACTTTATGGGGTTCAAGAACAGACCTTGCATCACAGCAGCATAATGTGCCATAATAAAAGACTGACCACGCAGGTATCACCATACTAGAGATTAAACATCTTGTACATGGTTTCTTACACTGGGGAAGGTGAGCAAAGTGAATTGTGAGATCTGTTAGCCATACATGCAGGTCCATCCCTATACTATTTCTGGGGCAGACAATAAAACACTTCACATGCAGCTACTGAAAGCAAGTGAGCATTGAATTGGTCATATTTAATTGTGATCTAGAACATCATGTCCAAAAATGCCACTAAGGTGGACTCCTTATATTCGGGTATCAATTTGTCATTCTCACTAACTCTGAATTGTGCTTGAGAGTTTCACATAATTCTATGAAATTTTAGGATTAACTCTTAACAATTCAAATTTACACCAGTATCTTTGAATAGGAATACAGTTCCTGTTTTAAGAGATCTTGAGATAACTCATTTTAACTATAAATATATTGCAGGCTCTTCCTGTTAGATCTACGACTTTCACAGAATCACAGATAAGCTGAGGTTAGAAGAGACTTCTCTCGTGCTCCTCTTGTCCAAACTCAGGTCGAGCAGGGGAACCCAGAAAAGGTTAAACAGGACCATATACAGATGTTTTTAGAGTATCTTCAAGGAGTCAGACTCCATAAATGTATATATTAATGCATGTATTACTCCAAATCATCTTGCAAGCAAGTTCTCTACACATTTAGAGAGATGAAAAAAGTCAGTCCAGTGCTAATGCAATTGCAAGGTTTTATACTAATTAACCTGATGTTTAACTAAGAAGAAATATATTCATCTATTTCATAACAATATTCCACTTTTTTTTTTTTTGTAATCAAGCATTTTAAATATTTCCAGCACAAGAAGCAAAATCGATGTATTTGGTGTCAAGTAATACTGCTGTAGGACATGCTTCATTTCAGTGGGCTACATTAACACAGCTTTTTTCTCAGTATCATTGGTATACTAATGCAAAAGAAAAACATTTTTCCCTAGCTGACATCCCCCCAAAAATGTATATGAAGTTTGCCATGTTACATAAAACTGTATATATTCTTCTAATACAAAAGTAACATGCTTAATGTTACAAAGTAACATGATTACTTAATGTTACAAAAGTAACATGATTCTGTGATGTTTCTCTGCACACTGCTACCTTTTCTACACCTTGTTACTCTTACAATCCTGCTCTTTGCCCTGTCTTTCAAAGTATCCTCATTATTAGCTCAAAGCTGCTACATAATAGATACCATGAAGAATAAGTGCTGCTCAAGAAATTGTCCAAGAAATTTCTCCTAATAGAAGAGGTACAGAAGATAAACTTGGAAATACAGTGAAGTATAAAGGTAAATATTCAATATACTGAGTGAACTCATACTTCTGGGCTATAATTAAATTACAGATATCCCTTTGAAATTCATTAGACCCAGGATTTCACTTTTTCTCAGGAGACAAAAAAACGTTTTCTGCCTGTTGTGGTTTAACCCCCAAATGCAGCTCAGCACTGTATGACCACTTGCTCCCTCTCCCCAGGTGGGATGGAGGAAAGAATTGAAAAGGTATAAACTCATGGGTTGAGATAAAGACTGTTTAAGAAAGCAAAAACAGTCTGTGCTAGCTAAGCAAAACAGGGAATTAATTTGTTACTCTCATTGGAAGGCAGCTGTTCAGCCACTTCCAGGAAAGCAGTGCCCATAACACTTAACAGTGACTTGGAAAGATAAATGCCGTCACCCTGAGCATTTTCCCCTTCCTCCTTCTATACTCCCTCCTTCTATGCTGCAGCTCTCATGGCTGAGCATGATGCCATATGGGATCTCCCTTGGGCCAGTCTGGGTCACTGCCCTGGCTGTGTCCTCTCCCAGCTTCTTGTGCATTCCCAGGCTTCTCACTGGTAGGGTAGCACAAGAAGCAAAGAAGTTGTTTGCTCTGTGTAGGCACTACTCTGGAGCCATCAAAACCTTGGTGTGATCTTACAAAAAATCCAAAACACAACATCTTATGAGACTCTGAAAGGAAAATTAACTATATTCCAGGCCAAATAATGACACTATTTTCCTCATCTGCATGTTGGGCTTGGAAAGAAACAACAGTTCATTTTGAGGAGGAAAGGGATACAACTTGATCCAAAGATATCCCTTTCCTTTGTTTTATTTAACAGTTTACTAGGCATTTTTTTTTTCATTGCTTCAACATACTCCTGTCAATCTGCAAACTAAAAATCTGTTCTCCAGATTCAGTCAAGTAGTAACGAAGCCACAGAGTTACATTTCCTTATCTCATCCTATTACTTCATTGCTTCTTGCTCCGACTGTGACAACCATGATGCTCTCAACACAATATCATTTTTCCCCCTTTCTCTAAGATGCAACAATATCTCATCCCTAGTGCATACAATCAATCTCTTGTCAACAACTGAAAAGAATATTCCCTGATTTAGCTTAGCTCATAATTTTTTTTATCACTAATTTTCTCTTTTCTCTTTTTTTTTTGTATTTCTCTGCTCTGTTTTTTCTTTGTTATGGAGTGATATGAAAGTGATCTTCAAGTGGATGCCACAAGCACAACCTGCCACAATGAAGAGAAGAGACTGCTTCTTCTACTGACACAAAAGGTAGAAATTCCTTAAAAACCATCATCAACAACAACAACAACAACAAAAAATGTTATATGTGCTTTTAGAATAGGACTATGCAAATGGAAAGAAGATCCAAAGATTCTTCTCCTACACATGCGCTCATCAGAGGGTTGTTCCTCAACTGGAAAAGGGAACAATTGCAGATTCTTCAAACAAAATGGAGGAATACAATAGGAAGAGAACAGAGACATGAGAAAGAATACTATATTCCCTCTCTCTTCAACAAAATTGTAGGGATTTTGGGACCCCAGGAATAAAGTTTCTGAAGCTGCTCCAGCTTAACACAGCTCAAAGGAGGAGAGGCAATACTAAAGAATGGCATTAGTATCCTCAGACATTTTAAAAGGGAAAAAACAGCCTCGGATATTTTTTCTCATTTTCTGTTTACCTGAAGCTGATGAAGTTTACAGTTGCAACGTACTGGAATAGTCTAAAGTAGTTTTTGTTTACAGGTGCAAGACTCATCTTCCTGAAATATTATCCAGCATTTACTTTGAACAAACTATTTTTTTTTTTTTTAAATATCTAACTAAACAAATAAATATGATCCTGCACACTAATTCTATATTGCTAGAATATTCATAGACAAACAAAATCAAGAAATACAATGCTGAAGTGAATTCATTAAAAAAATTAAATGAATATTTACAGAAATAATTCCCTGCATTCATTAGCTTATCTTAATGAAAATTGCTTGCATAAAGAGCAGGTTACTCAACACAAGGTCACATCCTTGCATACCTCACTTTGTTTGTTGTTCTAAACAGTACTGGTCTCATTCTTTGTTTTTCTACACCTTACTGACTATTGCTCTACTCAAGATACAGGTTTCTTCACAAGGCACTACACGCACAGAGGTGTTAATTCCTCTTCCCTGTCTTCATTACTGAAACTAAATTGGCTTGGCTGTGGACCTTTACACTTAATAAGAATAACTTCTTAAAACAAAGGGCAAGTAGAATAGTAACATGGTGAGCAGTGTCACCACTCATTTTGAAACGAGCCATTTGTAGCTGCAGTAATAGCAGGGTGGTCTTCAATAATGTGAATCAAAGCTTGAAAGTCTATCCTTTTCCTCTTCCAGCTCAGACGAGACAACTATTATTGGGGGAAAAAAGAAAAGAAAAAAAGAAGAAGAAAATAAAGGCTAGAAGGGGGCTAGCCTTTTCTTGTACGAGAAACACTTTATTTTAACTACTTATGTTATTCATCTTGCAGTGCAGGGAAACGATCTCGAAAATGTTTTTAATCGAGCTTTTAGAATCAGTGTTTTTTAACAATTCAACTTCTTCAATTTCTATCTTCAGGAAGGTACTAAGATGACTTAAAAATTACTACAGTCTGATTACTGTCATCTGCATAGGGTCTAGAAACATCATCCTTTTCCCATCTGTAGAGGAAAGTCTTGAGAGTGTACTGGTAACTATTATGGTAAGCTATGGTTTCAGAAAATGAGATCACTTCCCAAACCTATATATGTTGCAATTACTTCACAATCATATTATTGTCATCATCTTCTCAGAATTGCAAGCTCATAACAAAGCATGTAGAAGCAAGTACAATTTTAATCATTAGAAAAAAAATGCTTTTAGTTCTGAGAGCAAAAGAAAAATTTATCATCAGCAAAAAAACAGAGGAGAGAACAGTAGTGTTTCAAAGAGAAGTCCCATTAGTCAGCACACTAATATGTTCCACAACAGCTCACAAAACTTCCCATAAAGTGAGGATTTTTCCAAGGGGGAAAAAAAAAAAAAGGAAAAAAAAAGAGGAAGAAGAAGCTCTAATCTCTAACACAGAATTTCAGTGCACTAACTGGAGAAAATTCCTGAAGCTTGGAAAAGGAAAAAAAGTTAAGAATATGTAGAATGCGTTGGCAAACCATGTAACCATTACAATTTAAAAGGGGAAAAGGAACTATATAGTGTGATTAGAAAAAAGAGTTAAATTTTATTATGTATATGTAAAATTCTATAATAAAAAGTGTCTTTAATTCATACCAGAACAATTTTGGATACAGAAGCAATCATATTGGACTGAAGATCTAAGTTCCATAGATTTTACATTTACCTACACATAAATAAAATACATATAAATAAATACATATAAATAAAAGCCAAAGCAACATGTAATTTTCAAAGTTATTAGTGTTTCATTCATCACACATACATTAATCTGTTATATGCTAGTAAAGATTTTGGTCATACAAAAAAATATTTAGGTCAAATATAGCTTTCCTGAGACTGATGCGTCAGTGATAAAATTTGTCAGTACCTTTGAAAATATTGAAAGTATCAGTACACAGCATAAATGCCCACCTGAATGTGGGAATTGCTTCTATCTACACATTTTCAGAGCTAAATTCTGAAGGATATCATTTTTAATTCACATTTATTTGCAGAACACTGAAAAGTTTTGTGTGAGCCTAGCTTCATAAGTCATCTGATAATCATTTACATTCACTATGAACATATACTTACAGATGTATTTGAATTTCTCATCTTAATGTAAAATTAGCTATGTTCATTTGACTATTGATCACTTATGTGATATGAATATAAATCTCTGTATGTATTCATAATGTAACCCTTACTTTTTTATTTTTGAAATGTTCCTATGACAACCTTTACTCAGAATTGTATCTAACTTATACTATGAAGCTTAAATTTAAAACACTGAAAAGAAAAACAAGTGGATGTATCTGAAAATCAGTGAAGAAAATATTAAGCATAAAGAGGCTAAAGATAAATTCAGAAAATACCAACTGAATCGTTTTATGAACTCTAGTCTCCAAGTTGTAGTAACAAATAAAGAACAAACTAGCTCACTTCTTTGTTTAATAAAAAAATGGTAAATTTACAGATTTGTTGCTCCAGATGGAATAGTTTTGGTACACTGGAACTTGTTCAAATGATTAGCAAGAAAATTTCTTTTATGTGATCTAACATCCATAAAATATTAGTCCATATGCATATACATGCTTTCATAAGCACAGTGCATATCTATTTATACTCATTTTTTTAACATTCTAAATATGTATAAACATAATGTGCATGAATACAAGTATCTCTAAGGGCTGCTTCTTCACTCTGATTTCTGGCAGCTTTCTTGATGGCAATAACGAAAAATTAGAGATAATATCCTCTACAATAAAGAATTTGGAATTCTGCCTTGCTCACTTTGTCTCTTACACACATACGCATTCTCACAGAATACCCTCAGTGTGAATGTCACTAGGAAAAAAACCCCAGCACATTCCTAATGATGCTGTTGTCATCCTCTATCCTCCTGAAATGTTACCCATTCTAACAGACAAGGAAATGTTCGAACAAAATGTGATAAACTTTCTAAATGATGTGTTTTCAGTTGCCTTTGGGTCACTGAAAGCTGATGGATACAAAGACTGCTAAAGGCCCCACATCTCATAAAAATACACTCACTTCATGAAGAAGGTGGCTTTTCACTATAAGTGTCTGAATACAATAACAGTGGTAATAATACTAAATAGTAGGAACAGGATGATAGCAGGCTTTTAGAGCAGTTAATATGCTGGGCAACTGTAACATCAGTCAATTTCAGGTAAGCACAGGAAACCTCAGGTGATGACTGAGTAACTAAATAAATAGCAATAAATGCACTTTTAAAAAATAACTACCCATATTAGTAAACCTCAGTAATTTTTTGTTTGTTTGTTTTGCTTTCCTTTCACTTTTACTTCAACCCTTTTCACTACAGAGAAATGAAACAGATGAAGTGTAAGCCTGGCATTTTCATATATGCCTATCAGCATACAGACTTGTCTAGTTCCCATAAAATGTTATGAGATTCAGGTGTTCAAATCTGTTAGATGACCTTGAAATTTCAACCTGAAAGTATGACCACTATTTGGAAGACTCTCTTAAGCTAAAGATCTAAGTATAATTCTGCCTTTTCTTCAGTTATGCATGAGTAAGAACATATGCTTGGGATCTCTACGGGGACTCCCCTCAACGATATGGCATTGTGACAGCATTTGTGCTTTTATGAAGTGTCTTGTTATACAGAAGTTAGCAGAAAATAAAATTGAGAAGATCAGAAATATCCCAAAAGGAAGACAATGGAAAGATATAAAAAGCTTTATGTCTTAGACTAAGTAAGACTAAAAATATATATAAATTAAAATATGTAAATCTAGTGGATTTTTTTAAGACAGTATAAGGAACTACAAGTTCTAGGATTGTGTTTGGGATCACATATGATACAGAGCAAAACTGGAGAGAAGTGGTGTTACAGAAATCTTCAGTAATTTTCTTGTGACTTTTCTGTACCTGATTTAGAAGATACACAGGCCACATCAAATTGAATCAATGAGATTCTACAAAAGACCACAATATATGTAACCACTGCCAACTTCACCTTTACCAGCAGCCATGTATAAGCAGACGTTTCAAGGTTACTAAACTTCAAGTGTGTTCCCCCACTTTATCTCTCCATCTTTTTCCTCTATCATAATTTTGCCTTGATATAGCGCTAGAAAGACAATGAAATTAAATCTATTTTTCTAGCTCTATTCTGCACAAATGTATAATTCAATCATATATTCAGGCATGTTTGAACTGTACCTCCCCTTTGAAAACACTACAATAACATTGCAGCAGGAGGACATCAGATTTGAAGGAACTTCCTACTCTTCTCCCTGGTAGCCACATCTCTACCAGCATCTTCACCCTTACAATATCACATTTTATGCAGTTTTTCAAATTGAAAATTTCTCTTTCTGAGAGGAATCTAAGGACATGACTGATGTGAATAGCAAAGAACAGGAAAAGCCATGAAACCAGGCTGATGAAAAACGTTAACAGGTAAAATTCAATTTATGTTTAATCGCTTTAAAATAATTCCCTATCCTCCTTCCAAGACAAGTATAAATTATAAACCAACAGGAAGCATAAAAAGAAACTGTTAACATTGAGAAGTGCACTGTGTTAAAAACAGAGGAATTGAACATTGTTTAATCAGAGGATTTGGGGCTAAAGAAAATGTTCAAACTTATATTCCCCAATAGATAGGTAAAACCATATGGTATAGAGCAACTAGATTCCGTAAAAGCATTTTCTTATACTATGTCTGTCCTTCCATTCTAAAGAATTCATTTTCTGATTCCTACCTTCCCTTTGCCTTTCCCACTTTTTCACTTTGTGTTTAGTGGGCTTGTAAAAACACACCTACGCCTCAACATTTCCACTCTTAAAAGCAGCATTTATATGATTGTTAGATGTTAGATGCTGATTCTTAGATGTTGTTGATTAGCCCACAAGCATTCAAACTGCAAAGTTTAATTTGCACACAGGACTTTAATACTAGTCTCAAGAGAATACGCATTATTTTATAGACTTTGTTGATCCGACCAAGTGAGGAAAAATTAACCAATTATAGAAAAAAGATGCTAAGATAAAACTAACATGGTTGGCAACACAAAGGGGCGAAAATCATGTAACTGGGAAAATACACACACACGGAAACTGAATCATCTGTATGACTTTTCCTTGCTCTGTCTGTATCTGACAGATATCTGCCACTTCAGATGACAGATATTGCAGAATGGTGTAATAAATAAGTTTAACCTTGTGTGAAACCTCCTGTTTCTTGCAGGCTGGTTTCCTATGTTTTCAAGTGAGCTCTTTAAAAATACATTTTCTATTGTAAATACTGTTTTCTCTTGACAAGCAGAGTGCAATCTTCTTTTCTACAAACAGCTCTTTCTGATTCAAAATGTCATATAGTAATACTACAGACTAAAATAACCTTTAAGGGGTCATATGTATCTATTTTAACCCAGGTTGATGTTGAATTTCCAGCCAGCTTAAAGCAGTAAAAAATAAAAAAATTGGGAAAATTTTCCTTTTAAGATCCAATTTAATATGTACCTATGCCCTTGTGTTTAAGTTATAGAAGCCACCTGGTAACTAGACCTTTAGATACACCTGAAACATTGGTTTCTTTCTTGACCTAATTCTTCAGTAAGTCCAGAAGTCTCCACAAGCCATTGGCTAAAGCAGGGTAATCTATAAGAACTCTTTGCACCTTTCATCTCCAGTTTGTCTGACTCACCTATAGCTACTCTGCATTATTTATTTCTGTTGTGTTTGTCATGTTCCTTCCTTAGCTTTTAAAAGTATCAGTATTCTACACAGGTAACAAATGAAATAGATAATACTCAATATAAATTGTTCGGATCTAACAACAATCACCAGACTGCCACTCTGACATTACTGTAAACTTGCTGAGTAATCAGCAGAACAGACCAAAAGATAGCTGGGCCACTCATATGCCTTTTAGGATGAAGTATGTTGGGAAATTGCTGACTGACTTGATGCTTAAACAGGCTTTCCTTGCCCTGGAGACTGAGCCAAAAATCAGAAAGCATGGAGAGAATGCATTAGGAGTGTGATGGAAAACAGCAGCATGAAAGCTGTTATAAAGTACAGAAAATAAAGATTGACACGAAAACTTACATAAAGCAAATAAGTGAGGAGCTGGCTGCTTTGGTGCATTTTTCAGATACATTGTTCACAAACCCCACAGTAACTCACATTACTAAAAATGCTTTTATGAAGATTTTATTATTGAAAAAAAAAAGATTACTTTTATTGCTATTGTATAGTTCATGATGCTTTTCTTAGAAGAGTCATTTTTCTTTAACACTATCTTCTTTGTCTTTAAAATGTCTTCCTTTCAGTCTTCAGCTGCAGAATTATATGTTCTATACCTATTTCTCTGGAGATCTCTTCTACTTTCAAGAGATTAGGAGATGCTGCTTTAGTTGCTGAAATTGATGTCACCACACAGAGCAAAATAACTGAAGGCCTGACAAATGCCTCACAAAAGAGACTTTACACTTAAAATAGCTCCCTGACACAGTGAAACCACGTTGCAGACTAGGTTACGATGCTTAGCTGAGATTAACTTGATTGTAACTCCCTGAACTGAGTTGACTGCTTTGCGCAGACAGTTGGACCTGATTGCTTACAGAGGCCTAAATTACCTAATTTAAACCTAAATTATTCTATTACATTATGATCCTATTAAAATTAGAATTCCAGCTTATGGTTATACTATTTTTCTACTTTCAGACTTCTTTCCTCTCTGACTTCACTGCTCTTGGTGGAAACTTGCAGCCAAAATATCCTGAATTACTACTGAATTTTATGATTTTAGGAATTTTCCTTTTGATTATATAGCAATTATGCATGAAATTTCACAATTTTGTTTTCTCCTGTTTTTACTCCTTCATAAAAGCCATGAGCGGATCTGTAAGACAACATAGCAAAGTGAACTGGCAATATAAGACAGTTCTACTTTCTGATTATGCAAGCTTATGCCTACAATGAAACTTGTGCATATGAAGAACCATAGCAATCTGAACACAAGGCAATGCAAGCATGGTCCATGCAGCAATACATATTAAATGCAGTAAGATTGTTGCCTTCATGCGCTGTGGGATCTTGCAAATAGTCAAGATCTATGAATAGCTTATTCCATACAAAAAAGGCCAGGGGTTTAGAAAATCTTTTCCAATCTTATCCATGAGGGTGGATAGTCATAGGAGAAGGAGGAACAGTTCTAAACCAAAATGGGGATGTTTAGGTTAGATATTAGGAGGAAGTTTTTCACTCAGAGGGTGGTGATACACTGGAACAAGTTGCCCTGCAGGCATTCAAAGCCAGGCTGGATGCAACTCTGGGCAGCCTGGTCTGGCGGTTGGCAACCCTACACATAGCAGGGGGGCTGAAAATAGATGATCTTCGAGGTCCTTTTCAACCCAGGCCATTCTATGATTCTATGATCATTCTATGATAATCTAGCCCTAGATATAACAGTCTGTAGATATGCAAGATATGTGATGTCTACCTCAGCTGTTGCAGTTCATTATATGCTGCAATGAAACTACTATTTAAAAAAATTCCAGTTTGTACTACCAGTAGCTAAGCACCACAAAATGCAGAAAGGTTGACATGTATTGTTTGATTTTTTTGTTAAGTTATCATATGAATTGCTATTCAGAATTGCAGATACAATAAAGCAAAAGATTTTTGCCATGTGTTCAGGGTTGGATATGAGAGTGTCTAATGATGCCTATGCCTGCTTCTAGTAATCACTCTGTCCATTGTGAAGCTGTGACTACAGTTATCCGTAAAAGATAAAATCTACAGAGTCAAAGAAACTGAGCTAGTAAATGAGCTGGCTGGGAGCAGAGGAAAAAGATCTTGTCTTTCAAAATGGCTAAAATTTATATAACTAAATGAATCAGTTAGAACTGTTTTCAATTTTTTTTTAGTTCTGCTGAATATTTCAACAAATAGCTCAAATTTCCTTACAGTTGCATTTTTCTCCATCCTTTTTTTTTTTTCTTTCATCTTTGTTGCTCTTTTCTGCCTTTTCTTCAATTTCTCACATTCTCCTATATACAGATATCTATAAACAAGATCTCCATATGTTTTTTTTAAATATTGTTATGTCTCTCAACCTTCTTGAATGACCAAGAGGCTGACACTACTCCTGTATATTCTTGCCCACAGCTTTCTTATAAATATTCAGGGTTCTTTCCTGTCACTGCTGGTGTTTCCTCCTTCCTGAGTGATATTTTTCACTTCGAAGATATTCTTTGTCCTTCATACACCTCTTTCTGTGGCACTCAAATCCACACTTTACTGCTCTTGTTCCTGGTCAATGTCTTTCTTTACCTCTGTGGTTCCTTTGTCTTTCTCACACGCACACACACGCAAACGCTTGTGTGGTTTTGCTCTCTGTTGTTCTATTCATAACATTGTTTCTTTCCTCTTCAAATGGATACAGCATAAAGAAGGAGGTAGTCATATTCAAGGCCCCATGCTTTTCACAACAAACAATCACAGCAGTACTGACATGGAAGATGAATGAAATACCAGTGAAAAGAACATATCTATTTCTATTTCAATTTCCAATTCTTCATATTATGCTAACAACAAACCCTTGAAAATATAGCAGCAAATACAGAGCTAGTGCTTGCTGAAAGTGCAAATGAGAAGGTCCATTAGGAGAAGAGGGAAAACAAAACAGACAGTATAAGCATCTCTTTTCAACTAGTTACTAATTCATAGAGTAAATAATTATCAGTTATTGATTCATACAGTAATACCTGAGAAATAAACAATTATTAATTCACAGAGTAAGAAAAGAAAATAAATTACTTGTATACTAGAACAAAAGAAAAAATCACTACATCACATAATTCAATACATTACAAATCCACTACACTGAGAATAGAAGATATAGATATAATATTCTTGCTTATCAGACCTCTGAATTACAACTATTTCATATTTGTACCACTGGGTTTCTAGTTCCAAATTCTACTACCTACGTATTTTAGAAAGTTTTGTCTAACACTGAATTAACTTCCAGGATAATTTAGTTGTTTTTTTTTTTTTTTTTTTTTTTTTTTTTTTTTTTTTTTTTTTTTTTCCTTCATCCTAAACATAAAAATAATTAAAATTTTTGTCCTTCTCACAGCAAGACTTTCCATACAGATAGACTCTTTATCCTAGGTTTTCTCAGACTAAAAAAAATGGTGTTATTTCAAATATTCCACATCGTACTTTCTAAATATTACTTTGCTTGGCCTCTCTCTTGTTTGACATCAACCACAACTGGTTTCAACAATCCCTAGCAGAAAAATCCCCTGGTCAGGGCACTTAATAATATGCTCCACAATGAGGCAGCTGGATTGTCTTTTTTTTTTTTTTTTTTTTTTTTTTTCCCCAATTGTAGCATGCTGCTGACTCATATTTATGGTCCATTACATCCTTCAGATTCTTTTCTGATGTGATTCAGTTTTACCAGTATCATACTTTTTGATTTTTCTTCCCAAACTTAATTTGCATTTGTCAGTATGAAGTTTCTTCCTGATGGGTTCAAGACATTAATTTGTCAGGATCATTTCGATTTCCGATACTGGCCACCTAAGTGCCAAGAGGTCCTTCCAGCTCATTTCCAGTTTTCTGTTTCATGATTTCATCACCCACTTCACTGATAATCTGAAGAACAGACAACATCTTTCAGATCAGGTTCTGGTGGATGAAAAGCTGGACATGAGCCAGCAGTGTGCGTTTGCAGCCTGGAAGGCCAACTGTATCCTGAGCTGCATCAAAAGAGAGGTGGCCAGCACGGAGCGGGTGGTGATTTATTCTCCTTATGAGGCCCCATCTGGAGTGCTGTTGGCAAATCTACACCCTCCCATACAAGAAAGGCACAAAGTTGTTGGAGAGGGTCCAGAGGAGGGCCACAAAGATGACTGGATAACTTCTCAAAGATGACTTCTCTTGTATAAAGAAAGGTTGAGGGAGTTGAGCTTGTTCAGCCTGGAGAAGGCTCCAGGGAGACCTTGCAGTTTTCCAGTACTAGAAAAGAACTTATGAGCAGGAGGAGGACCAATTTTTGACATGGTCTAATAGTGACAGGACAAGGGGAAATGGCTTTTAAATAAAAGTAAAGTAAACTAAAAAGGAGGAAATCTAGGTTGGATGTTTGAAGAAATTATTTACTTAGAGGGTGGTAAGGCATGAGCAGAGGCTGCTCAGAGATGTTACAGATGCCTCATCCCCAGAGGATGATGGAGTCCTGAGCAGCCTGATCTGGTGAATAGTAACTCTGTCCATGATATAGGGTTGGAGCTGGATAGTCTTTAAGGTCCCTTCCAAACTAAGCCATTTTATGTATCTGTGATCAAGTAATTAACATGAAAAAAGTATACCCCTTAAGGAATTTAACTTAAATCTCACTACTTTTGGCTAGGCAGAACATGACTTCTCCAAAGATAATTGGCATTTCAAGATACTAAAATATGGAGAAACTACTATGTCCCCACATCCTGCTACTGGGTGTTATCAACATTCTGTACATTTAACTTGCATGTGGTTGAATTCTGCCATTAACCTCAACTATCTGTAAAAGAAACATTTGTCTGTCGTGATATCTTCTATCTCTGAGTTGTTTCATATCATGACTTAGCAAGCATTTTTGTAACTATTTTGATAATTATTGTAGATTTTCAAATCTTGGAATCTTTTAAACTTTTTTTTTTTCTTTTTTTTTTTTTTTTTAAATCTGTCAACATATACGTGAACAAGACGTGTTACTGAAATAGTTTGTCTTGCTAATACTGAGCACTATTCCACCTTTTTTGACAGGAAAGCCCCGTTATTTAACTATCTAAGGGCTCCACAAAATGTGCCGTTAACCATAAAAATCACAAGAGATATTTATCTACTTGGAGCACAAAGCATTTTTGTTTCCCCTTACATACAAGATTCTCTATCTGTGCACATTAAAATAGATTTCCAGTTAACTCAATGCACAGATTGCTTTGACTGTCTCGCTATACCACTTTAAGCGCACCATCATTATTCCACCTTCCCCAAACTTTGCAAGTAGAGATTCTGTACGTTTCTCCAAGCCACGGAGAGCACAAATCACACCGGGCCCAGCGCTGCCCCGCTCCTTGAGGCGGGCTCAGGGGCACCTGGAAGCCGTTCGAGCGCCTGCTTCTGTGCGTTCCGCGAGGAAGAATCGAGCGCTCCTCCCGGGACGCCGGCAGCGACGAGGAACGACCGAGCGAGCGAAGCCGCGTACAGGCAGCCCGGCAGGGCCGCCTGGCGGACCCACTGACTTTAAGGTGCCTGCCAGGAGGCCGGCAGGGAGGAGCCACGGAGATGGCGGCTGAACGTTCTGGAGAGGAGGGGAGAGGCGAGGGGAGAGCCGCGCCGCGCCGCGCCGCTCCGAGCAGAGCCGAGCCGGCGACTGGCCAGCCAGCCAGCCTGCCTGCCAGCCCGGCCTTCCCCGTGAGGAAGCACAGTGGGAGGAGGCTGAAGAGGAGGAGGAGGAGGAGGAGGAGGAGGAGGAGGAGCAGAAGGAGGAGGAGGAGGAGGGAGGGCACGGGAGGCGGTTGCTGCTGCTGGGCAGAGGAGCCGTGTAGGAGCTGCGGCTGCACTCGGACGCCACATTCCCTCCTGACGGGACTGGCGGTGAGGATGAGCGAGAGCTGAGCCCGCTGTCGCCGCCCGATCCGGGAAGTGTCTGGTCCTCCTCCTCCTCCTCGCCTGTTGTGGGTGAACCTGCGCTACAGGCTCCTCACGGACACGGGAGGGGGCTGGTTTGTTTGTGTCTGTTTAAGGAAAAGAGAGAGAGAGAGACCTTCCATCCATTGAAGCACAGTTCACTATGGTCGTACTCGCACTCAGCACTGGAAGCCGGTTGGATTTCGTATCTCAATCCAGGGTGTTATTCTTGCAAACCTGCCTTTGGATTTTATGTGCTACAGTGTGCAAAGCGGAGCAGTATTTCAATGTGGAGGTAAGAGAAGCCGTGCGCGTGTGTGCGAGCGTGCGCTTCCTCCTCTCCCTTTCCCTCATCCCTTTTCCGTATCCCCTAAATGAAATAAAGCAGCCAGCCATGTCAGTCAGCATCCAGGGCACACGGCCGTGCTTGGCTTCCCTTCCCGCAGCCGACAGCGCGCTCCCTCCACGCCCGAGGGATGCGTTTCGGAGGGAGATCCCTCCCTGCCCTGCCTCCCTGCTCTCTCCCGTGGGAGACGGGAAGCCTCAGCCTGGGCACTGGGAGGAACTGGAAGCAGCTCGGGGAAGTCTCAGGGACGCAGGATACCGTTGTAGTGCAGTTTTCCCCACGTCTTTCTCTCTTTCTCTCTTTCTCTCTTTCTCTCTTTCTCTCTTTCTCTCTTTCTCTCTTTCTCTCTTTCTCTCTTTCTCTCTTTC
>NW_024884253.1:24161146-24318661 GCF_019232065.1 Centrocercus urophasianus
CTCTTTCTCTCTTTCTCTCTTTCTCTCTTTCTCTCTTTCTCTCTTTCAGAAGAATGAATGAAAAAGAGCGTTATGGGGACAGGAGTAAAGAAACTTGAAATTGTGGGCATGTTTCTTTGTGGTCAAGTATTCGGCAAAATAAGAGTATTTCCCGTTTAAATCTAACACAAAGAGTTGCCACTAGAAACAAATGGCATAAAGGTGCAACTATAACACAAAAGTTTGAGGGTAAGGAGGACCAGGAAATACACTGCTTTCTAAGCAGAAAAGCAGATGAGAACATAGGGAACCTAGATGGGGCAGACCATGAGAGTTTACAGACACAGTTTGAATTCAGTGAACATCCGTTTCCAGTCACTCTTCTGTACAGTCCTAGTTTTCCAATTTGGTATTTTTTTTTTTTACATAATTGGACCCATTAAGTAATGATCTTTTGCTGTCTTTATCTTACCAGCACATCTTCTTTCCCTTTTTATTTCCTTTCTGTCACTCATTCTGTTGTGAGCCCTTCTCCCTCATCTTTCTCAATGTGATGTGTTTCTCTCTTTCTCCAGCTATTCTGTTTCATCTTTTTTGTTATGTGTTTCTACATGTGCTCTTTCAACTTCACGTGTGTTTTATCACTTTTCTGGTAGATCTGTTTTCCTTCTCTTATTTCTGTTCTGCTAACCCCACTCCAAACTTTCTGCTGTGTCCATACATCACCCTCACCCATTCCTGTTTCTCATCTCTCGTCTGATGTTTTCACAATGCTTTCTCTCCCAGAATGAAGCCTGTGCCTTTTTTTAATGTCTCACATGTATGCACACTGGTTTGCTTTATGTTGAGCTCTTTTCTCACTCAGTGACACTCATTCTTGCTACTGTGGCAAGACTGCATCTGCAGATGCTTCTCTATCCCTTTCAGTCTGAAGCCCTTACTTCTCTCACTGCCTCATATACAATCACCTCAAACATAACAAAAAATTGCTTTTTCTTTCCTTCTCTTCTTTCGTTCCAGACTTTCCCTCTATGCAGATATTTTCCTGTGCCACGTACAATCCTCCTGCTTAATAACACACAACCTCAGCTTGTCTCTGGAAAGTATAGTCACTTACTCCATCATTAAGATCTCTCCTGATCATAAATCCTGCCCTTTTTTAGCCTGTCATCTACACTCTAGTCACTCTTTCTCATTCCTTATCACAAATAAATGCACATCTCTGCTTCTGTTTCATTGTAAGCTCTTCAGGGCAGGACTTCTTGTATGTTTATGAAGTATGTAGTGTGCTGGGTTGGGTCTGAAGTCCAGTTGCAAGACTGTTACGATATAAATATGGAAGTCGCAAATTTCATAGTGCACGGTAAGGTTTTATCCTATTGCTCCTGTCCTCAGCTGCCTTCTTTACTGACGGGCAGAGGGAAGCCGCGTGGAAGAGAGGAAGTTGCTCCCTGTAGCTTCCCCAGGCTTCACAGGCTGGCCCCCTGCAGGGTGTTGGGAAGAAATTCCAGCAACAGAACTTTCTCCTCCCACAGTAGTCTGCTTTGCTGGCATCTGGCTCTGCTGGAGAGACGGGCAGCAGATGGAGCTAGTGTGGGAGGAGAAAAAGATTGGTTTAGTCAAGTGGAATAGGAACAGGAGGCCAACTCCAGTCGGAGGGAGATTTTGTGAGGAGAGAAGGGAAACGGTTTCATTTTTGCCACCTCTTCCATATGGAAAACAGCACACTTTGAGGGTGAAAGACAATACCAAGACTAAGAAACATCGTTGAGTAGAATGAAGTAGTCTGTGTAATGAGAGCATATATTTCTTCTGTTTAAAGTATGCCTCTTGCTTCATATGCCAGTTTTCCTGTTTTTTTTTTTCCTTTTTTTTTTTTTCTTCATATTACAGTCTTTGATCCACAGATTGTTGGTAGCCAGAAAAGTGTTCTGGTTCTGGGGAATCTCTCTAGTATTCAAGAGTCATCCTAATGTGGGACTCTTCCCTAGGCCACTGTTTTTGACCACTCTCTGTGACATAATCCTGTCTAGCCAGTCTTGAGATTTGCCCCGGAACAACCATTCTCATGTTTAAACTATTTGGATAGCACTGAAAATGCAACTTCCTTTTGTTGAGAACAGAAAATCTACTAAAAAACATGGGAAACTTGAGGCAAAAGTGTTGGCAGTGGTGATGTGTGTATTGTACAATGCTCTCTGTCAGCACAGGTGCAATATTATTTGATAGTACACTGTGTAAATGTATGACAAATGTTTCTTATGGCAACAAGAATAAACACACAAAGTAGAGCTCATGACAGAAGTGATGTATATTTAGATGAATTAAATGTTGCTGAACAAATACTTAGAATGGTTGGAAAGGAGATATTATTATTATTTCCTGTTTCTAAATACAGTACAAACAATACCTGTTGAACATTATAAAATGCAGAATCCTTTATTTCCTCTTTCTTTTCTGTCTCAGTTAATCCGTATTCCTGATTGAAAAGTAACATTTGTGGAGCACTTTTGAGTTTTTATTTCAGTGCAGACTTTTTGGGCTATGAGCCAGAACAATTCTTAAGAGATTTTACTGCTGCTCAAAGATATTGCATAAAAATGTCTTTCAAAAGAAAAGCACAAAGCTCAAGTTTACACGTTTGTGTGAACATTGCTAATTTTTCTTTGTAATTTTATTGTCTCTTTGTACAATTTCTTTTAACAAAACACCTAGGTGGATGAAGTCCTCAAGCTTTCACTGATAGCTGCATTATCAATTCTGAAATGCATTCATGTATGTAGTATTCATAAATGTGATAGACATGGCTGAGTAGGAATCGGGCCATGGAGTACAGAACTTGGGAGGGGAACACCTACAATGAGGGACTGTGGTAAAGCTGAATGAGAGGTGATTGTGAATGGATAGCTCAAGTGATCATGATGAAGCTTAAGATTTGCATACTCTTATTTGTTGAAGGATTTTGGGATTATTTTTCAGAGTTCACTGTTTGCCATTAGCAAGTTGATGAAACCTGTCATTTGATGTCATGATAAAAAATGAGTATATTGTTAGCTCCCTATCCTCAGTGCTGAACTATTACTCCAAAACCATAACAGCAGTGAGTAATCACAGTAATGGAAGAATATGTCTATGGATGTAAAGTTGTTTCTTTTGTCTGCTTCGTTAAACTATTTCCATACACTAACAGGAGAAAATATCCATCAATGAAATAGTGAATGGAATAATAGTTATTAAAACAAACATTTAAATCATGAAGTTGAAACAAGTGAATACAAGATGGTTTATTGCTGTCATCTGATAGATGGTGATATTCTGAGCCAGCAGAGGATTTTTTTTTCTCTGAGTTTCTCTCTGTAGTATTAATAAGTCGTGCTGTTGAGAGATAATGCCTTTGTGTGATAGTGGGAGTGTCAACATATGATCTTTCACTGTATAGATATTTTTATGTTTTCCTAAAGCTAACATTTTTGTACTGTTTGAGCTGGTATTAACCTAAGAATTCATCTTCTGACTATTAAATATCTAATACAAAAGTTAGAAAGCAGTGTTACCATAAATAAAGGGAAAAATGGTTACTGAAACAATAATGTCTTGATCATAAGTTATTATGAATCTAGAATAAGATTCATATTGGATTATAACACTGGGTATTCTTATTCCTGAGAGCAACTGTATCAGATGGGTGTGTTCACAAAGCCTGTTGTGTAAAGAAGTGTTTTTAGAATCAGAACAAATTTCATTCACCGTGTCTGTGATTTGATAAACACTACAAAGCATGTTTCATCATCTCTCTTCTTAAGTAGACAGTTAAACTATGATTTTTCTTCTAATGCAGAATATATAGAGCTGAATCCATAGGGGAGATTTAAAGTGAATCTTATTTAGTTATGAAGTTATTTAAAGCTATGAACTCTTTTACTTCCTCCCATTTTCAGAGTTGTGACAAATAAATTACATATTGTGAAACGAAGTACAGTAGAATCAAAACTTCAGGAAAATACTGCTAATTTCCTCCATTGCAGTAAGTAAGTAGCTGAGAACCTCATTGTTTTCATTATTAATAAACTTTACATTTAGCATCCAGCTCCTCTTGAGTGGTAAAGCATGACCTTTTCTTCCATAAGCTCTGGTCTTTTAAGCTTGAAAACAGTACAGTTCTTCAGCTGGAAATTGAAAAGGAATAAACTTCAAATATCACCTTGACACACTTGTCAGCTAGTGGCCTTGGTTAACAGGTTTGCAAACACAACACAGGTAACAAAATCTGTTAAAATGCAAGCTCAAGAATTAATATGGAGAAGAAATTAAGGTAGTTTGATTTAAATAGTGCCATCTGTCCTAAAAAAGATCTTCTGCATTCTTTTTACATGTAAACAATATGCGTGATTTTCAGTTAAGTTCTGAGTCTTGCCATTGAGTGCTTTTCTACTACAAAAGTCAATAGCTACTGTATGAAAAGTAGACTCTCATTTAATTCAGAAATATATGTGGAGACTATTAATTAGCAGAATACATTCTCTACTATAATTTAAACAATTTATTGTTACAAAAATTGCAGTAGGTCAATGTTCTGCTATGAAATATGAGGTATTTTATGTTTAGAAGGTTACAGGGAACATTACAAATTCTTTAGCCTGTGTTTTCTTCAAATACAGTTTGAAAAAATGGTCCCCATTCCAAAGAGTTCACCAATGACCTCGTATGTTACACCTTAGATGCAAGGAAGATTTTTTTTTATAACTCTTGTTCCTCTTATATTCCTATTGCAGATTTCTGACTTCTTAGTGTTTGAGCATCACAGCTATTAGTGATTCTCAATTTTACTAAAGAAATAAAACAGATAAACAGATTTATGTAATTGCCTTATGCAGTGCAAAGTAAACCTACCAAAACATGTATTCCTAATGGTTCCTGACATGAGATCATACTAAAATAAAGACGGACTTCATTAGCCCACCAGAAAGCCCTGAAAAATCCATTTTGCTCTTTCATTACTTAGAAGACGTCTTACAGTAGAACAGTGTAAATTTGCCTTCCCATTCATTGTTTCTTCAGAGTGGATACACCATCTTCTTTAACTGATTTAAGATTTACATTGCTCTTTGTCAGTTTTATTTGAATCCATCTAAAAGGTCAGTGCATGCTCTAGGCACCTCTCCTTCTGCACTCAGCAAGACTGAATTGTAACAATTTGTAAAGAGAGAATGTGGTATCATATGGATTAAAAAAAAAAATCAAACTGCATTTGGTCTCAGTATTTTAAAGTCTGTCTCATCCTTCTGCTTTCCTGCATGACTGTGGAACTAAAACCTAAAGGGCTGATGTTGATACTTTCTGAAGATCCTTAAAGCAACAATGAAAGTTTTAAATTACGCTCACTAAATTGTTTGAGGCTTCTCACCTTCCTGTTCCAGATTTCTGTTTATTGTCTAACCTGTTTGCTGTCCTCAAACCACACTACTGACCATAATCCGAAGGAGCAGGTTGAATCTGTTTAATTTGTTAACTGTGATATGTCAAATGACAGATTTAGTTTCATTCTGTGTGAGGAGGACCAGGATTAGTGCTGCAAGCATGATTTTACTTGGCACAGAAAGGGATTTGAAAAATAATTATGATTAGAGCTTTATCTTTTAAAGAGAGGTCACGCTATTTGGAACCTTTATTTGTTGGTTACCTGGCAACTGTTCATTCATGTTCCTGCTTATCATCATTCATTATAAGCATCTTTGTTGTACAGTAAGAGCAATTAAGTGGTAACAACTTATTTCTGTGATGAATTAAAACTGACAGAAATTACAGAAAAAGAAAAATAATATTTCTGTTGTCTTACTTATTAACTACAACTGCTGTTATAATGTTTATATATTAACAACTGTTTTATACCAGCTGAAGAGTTATCTGCACTTCAGCTGTGATTATAATACTCCTAGCATACCTTCTGAGGTATTACAGCACATAATTGACTTAGGGGCTTGGACATGTGTTTTTGTCATGCTTAAAATCTATTAATTTCAGGATCAGGACTTCAGGCTATGAGGAAATTTATCTCCTCTTAATTCTACTGCACAGGCAGTCTAAACCAAAGCGTTGAGGCTTGAACCCAGCAGTTGAAAAGGGGTTGAAAAATCAGAGATTAAAATATACTATGAGGGGGGCATGCTGAAGCAATAAGCCCCAACGATTCTATAGAACATTAAAGTCACTTCCTGCTTTCTCTCTATAGAAAACAACAGTTTTTATTACACTGTGTGAAAACACATTCATAAAGCATATGATTTGATAATTGTTTTGTGACTCTAGATGACAAATATTTTGCCTTTTTTGTTAGTTCTTGATTGATCGTATTTTGACTGACCCTTGTGTGGAATAGCTTTGCAGAAAGGAGCAGCTGTGCTGTAGTTTATTCAAAGAAGATGTCTCTTTGAAAGCAATACTGGGACAATTTCCCTATGGCTGCATCTTGAGAGAATGTGTGTTGTTCTAGGGCTAGGATAGAAGGTGATTAGTCTCTCTGTTGCTACTGCTTGGTCTGGAAGTGGCTTTGCTTCTCCCTCTGGGACTGGTGCATTCCACTTTGAGTATCTAATTGTATTGACTCACCAGTACTGTTCATACCAGGCTGTGCTTATGGGGGACAAAGTAACTGCTGTAAGACAAATCGGTATGGATTTTCATCAGCTTTTCCTGCTCACGTAACATCTGTATTACATGAAGCTGATGTTCAGCATTTTTACATTTGAGAAACAATTGAACTGTTTGTGTAGTTGTGTCGATCACTTGGAAAGAAATGCTAAGCTCAGAATCTTTTTTATTGTATTTTTCCACATGATCTTGTAGAGACACAGTTCTTTTATTTCATTGATCCATTTGTTTTTGCTGACAAGTCTCCACTTACGTGTGTGAAATATAGGCTAGCAAGGAGGGAGACTTCCTTATTCAGAAAGTTATCAGCTCAAAGGCAGAGGAAAAATAGATAGCAAAACATAAGAACAAACATCCTTTTCAATGGGAAGGAGCATGCTTCTTTTAAATGTGACGATAGATTTTTATGAAATGAAATACCAAAGAGGAAATTGCTTCCTTCTTGTGTTGTATCTGGATCTGAAGGTGATGATCCTGTCAGAGTTTTTTGTTCTTACCTCAGACTTTGGTCGTGTGATGTCCTTCTAGGAAATTGCTTTGACCCACTGTCTTGACAGAGCAACTGACATATTCTGTTTGTCTATATACTGTGTTTTACACGCTGTGCAGAATAGTAGCAATGTATTTAATTACACATGAAATAGATCATCTGTCTTCCACACAATAAAGTTAATTATTATTGCTAGCAATAATAGATTTATATAGCTTAATTTACAGCATGATTTTGATCTTGGCAAATGAGACTTTTTTCTTATTGGTTCTACATATAAATAATCATATATATGTTTAGATATTCTATATATAAAAATAAAAAAAAACAGAACTGTACTACATTTTTAAAAAAATTACTTAATCATGAAGTACTGGCTTCTGACACTTCTATCCTTCCCTACTTGTACAGTATGTCATCCTTGAAAATGTTTTCATTATCTCTATCTGTGTTGTAATTTCTAATATGTAGGAAAAATATGATGTTAGTGATTAAGGCACTGTATTGGGAGGTTGGAGATCTGAGTTGTGTGTCCAGTTCAATTATGACTTCACATATTGATAACAAGGTTGTCAATATTGATAGCAAGAGCTATCATCTTTTTAACTTAGCTTCCACAAATTTGCATTAAAGTAATTGAAGAGTAATTCCTGTTGTTTCCAATACATAGCAAAAACAATAGAATAGAAGTCATAGAATCATAGAAACACAAGGTTGGAAACGACCTATGAGATCATCTAGTCCAACCATCTTCTCATTACCATTGCTACCACAAGCACTAAATCATATCTCGCAGCTCCTCATCCAGACTCCTCTTGAACACTGCCAGGGACAGCGACTCCACCACCTCTCTGGGCAGCCATTCCAGTGCCTGACCACTCTCTGAGAGAAAAAGATTTTCCTCATGTCTAACCTAAACCCCTTCTGGTACAACTTGCATCCATTTCCCTGGGTCCTGCTTGTTGCCTGGGAGAAGAGACCAAACCCGTCTTCATCACAACCTCCCTTCAGGAAGTTGTAGAGTGCAATGAGGTCTCCCCTGAGCCTCCTCTTCTCCAGACTGAACAATCCCAGCTCCCTCAGCCGCTCCCCGTAAGACTTGTGCTCCAGACCCTTCACCACTTTCATTGCCCTTCTCTGGACACACTCCAAGGCCTCAATGTCCTTCCTGTATTGAGGAGCCCGAAACTGAACACAGTACTCAAGGTGTGGCCTCACAGTGCTGAGTAGAGGGGGATGATCACCTCCCTGCTCCTGCTGGCCACACTATTTCTAATGCACGCCAGGATGCTGTTGGCCCTCTTGGCCACCTGGGCACACTGTCGGCTCATGTTCAGCTGAGCATCAACCAACACCCTGAGGTCCCTTTATTCTTCACACTCATCCAGCCACTCATTCCCAAGCCTGTAACACTGCATGGGGTTGTTGTGCCCAAAGTGCAGAACCTGACACTTGGCCTTGTTGAACCTCATCCCATTCACCTCAGCCCAGCGATCCAGCTTATATAGATCCCTCTGAAGGGCCGCCTTACCCTCAGGCAGATCAACACCACCTCCCAACTTGGTGTCATCTGCAAACTTGCTGAGGGTGCACTCAATACCCTCATCTAGGTCATCAATAAAGATATTAAACAAGATTGGCCCCAGTACCGAGCCCTGGGGGACACCACTTGAAATGGGTCACCAGCTGGACTTAACTCCATTAACCACTACCTGTTGGGCATGGCCCTCTAGCCAGTTCCTTACCCAAAGAAGGGTAGACCTGTCCAGACCACGGGCAAAGAGTTTCCCCAGAGGAAACCTGTGAGAGACTGTGTCAAAGGTTTGGCTGAAGTCTAGGTATACTACATCAACAGCCCTTCCCTCATCTACCAGACTGGTCATCCAGTCATAGAAGAGGATGAGGTTGGTCAAGCACGACCTGCCTTTCACAAACCCATGCTGGCTAGGCCTGATCCTCTGGACACCACACACATGCTGTGCGATCTCACCCAAGATGATTTGCTCCATTACTTTCCCTGGTATCGAGGTCAGACTAACAGGCCTATAGTTCCCCGGATCCTCATTACAGCCCTTCTTGAAGATAAGAGTCACATCAGCAAGCCTCCAATCTTCTGGGACCTCTCCAGTTAACCAGAAGTGCTGATAGATGGCCGAGAGTGGCTTGGCAATTACCCCCACAAGCTCCCTCAGCACCCAAGGGTGTAGCCCATCCAGTCCCATGGCCTTGTGACAGTCTAGATGGAGGAGGAGCTCTCTGACTGTCTCCACCTGAATCACTGGGGATATATTCTGAGTAGCATCCCAGACTTCCAGATCAGGGCATAAAACGCCTAGAGGATAACTGATCTGGCTATTAAAGGCAGATGTAAAGAAGGCATTGAGGACCACAGCCTTCTCCTTGTCCTCAGTGGCCACATTCCCTGCTGTGGCAAGTATAGGATGAGAATTATCCTTGGTTCTTCTTTTGCCATTGATATATTTATAAAAGGATTTTTTTATTGTCTTTTACTGCAGTGGCCAATCTGACTTCAAGTTGGGCTTTTGCCTTTCTAACTTCCTCCCTGCATACCTTAGCTACTTCCTTGTGATCTCCCCAAGTAGCCTGTCCCTTCTTCCAGAGGATGTAGACTCTCTTTTTCTCCCTGAGTCTCAACAGTAATTCCTGGCTGATCCACACCAGTCATCTTCCCCTACAGCTTGCCTTACAGCACTCAGGGACAGCCTGTTCTTGTGCCTTTAAGATTTCCATCTTGAGGAGCATCCAGGCTTCCTGGGCCCCTTTACCCTTGAGAAGTGACTCCCAAGTGACCCGTGGTACAAGTGCCCTGAACAGATCAAAATCTGCTCTCTGGAAGTTCAAGAAAGTAGTTTTGCTGGTCACTCTTTTGACATCTTCAAGAATGGAGAATTCTACAATTCCACGGTCACTCTGCCCAAGACAGTCCCCAAGCTTCACTTCTCCCACCAGTCCTTCTCTGTTAGCAAAGACCAGGTCTAGCAGGGCACCAACCCAGTAGGCTCTCCTACCAGTTGCATAAGGAAGCTACCTTCCACACAGTCTAGAAACCTCCTGGACATCTTCCTCTGTGCCGTATTATATTTCCAACATACATCAGGGAAATTGAAGTCCCCTGTGAGAATAAGTGCTGGTGATTGCGTGACTTCCTCGAGCTAAGTGATGCTAAAGAGACATAAATGCTTCTTCATCATTCATTTGTCTTAGAGCAGTATTTTTTTTTTTTTAAATGAAATAAATAAACAAACAAACAACAAAGAAACAGTAAGGAAATAACGTAAAAAATACATACAGTATTTCAGTTTGGTTATCAGTGTAATAATGAAGTAATGAGGATGTTCAAGAAAAAAAGAGCAGAAAAGGTAAAACAAATGTGTCCATAGTAACATGTGCAATCTTTTTTTGCTTCCGTTTTAGTTTCCCTGTTTTTTTTTTTTCTTAATGTAAGTACTACAACTTGACAGTTAGCGGAAGATGCAATCAGACAGCTAAAGAATACAGTGTATCATATTGTATTTCAGAAGGAAAGTTTGAATAAGAAAACTCTTGGTACCCAAATATGAAATCAGTTAGTCTGGTTCAAAGTGTATTTGAATAATAAAATGGATTTCAGATCAAACTGTGAACGTTCCACAATGCAAAGTTAAAGAGTTCTATTTTTTAAGAAAATGAGATATTAAATAATTACTTTTTTTTTTTTTTTAAACAAACATTCATGTTACTTTGTTACCACAGTATCTAACCTTTTTTGTTTAATACACATAGGCTCTCATGAAATGTAATAAAAGATTAGACTTGCTGTGTATTAATGTGTTTATTAGACACCACTTTACAATCAGTGGATGCACACATTATAGTTATGAGGTATACCAGAGAGCTTGGCTACATAGTTATTACACCAAAGCAGAAAAGATAGGAGCTTACCCATATCCTGGGCTCACTTATGAAACTCCAGCAGAGCAGAGCAGTAGTAGTCAGCTGGTAGTTACCTCTTAAATGGGTCTAGGAGAAGTGGAGCCAGGCTCTGCCCCTTCCGGTAGCACAGGTGAATTGCCTTCACCTGTGTTCCCGTGGTTGACTCAATGCTTGCCTCAGGTGATCAGTCGGAGGTTCGGGCTGTGATTTAGCAGTTCCCATACACACCACAAATAGGCAGACTTGCTGCTCACATACTTCTGTTATTAAATAGCTAATTGTGCAACATGAGGCACTGAGGGAATAAAAAATTTGCTATATTGACGTGTTAAGTTTAGAATTGGAAGCTGAATCTTTAAGCCACCTGCACCTCAAGTTATGAACTTATTTTCTGCCACTTTTCTCATAACTTTTCCTTGCTTCTTTCTTTCTTATCTCATTTTTGTTTGTTTGCTTACTTGTTTTTCATTTGTTTTCTTCAGCTTGCCTTTGTACAGCCTGCTGCCAAGGAAAAACATCTGTCTTTACTAAACCATAAAATCATTGATATTAGAGATGGAGAATGACTTTTAAAGAGCCTATTTCTCTGCCAGTGCTGGATCACTTACTATTGTATATTTGCTGGCATTTTGTAAATTCAAGTTTTAAAATCTACAGCGATGGGACTTTCAAAATTGAACTTGAAAAGACTCTGGTAAATGTACATTAGGGAAAGCTAAACTGGAAGTGCTCCTTTCGGTAGACTTCTCTTTTGGCTACTGGCAACAATAGTTCAAAGTTGACTCCAGTTAGGAATACCACAGAACCTATAGAAGCTTCGTCTTTTTAGGTTAACAACTAGAAGCCAGGTTATGTGTCCTAAGTCATTTCAGATAGCACTAGGCTCTTCTGTTTCGGTAACTTAATTCTATTCCAGATTTTAATGAAGGTGGAGATTGTCAAGGCACTTGTAGGTATGGGGCTCTCTAAGGTAGATGCTGTAATTTTAATGTCTTGATTTGGAGTTAACTCCTTCTCTCTTCATGGGTGCTTTTCATTAAGTGTCTGAGTACCTGGTGCTGTTCACATTGTGTTGTCTGTCTTGCTTGACCTTTAGATAATGTTCCAGAATAGCACAGCTAGGGATGTATTTGCTGTTCTCTGGTAAATCAGATCCTCTCAAGTCACACTGGAAACTGTATGTCAAGACAAAGCTAAGAACAGAACTGCACTGCTGTAGAGTACTCTCTCTCGCTCATGCCCCACACATCATTAAATACATTTATCACATAATGCCAGAGGATAACACTTACCTCTTCAGATTTCATGTATTTTAAATATTTACAGATGTGAAGAACAAAGCATTGCTCTAATGACATCAAGGCAGTTTTGCCTTCAACCTTAATGAGGCCAGTCCTGAGCCTGTTTAAATCAGTGTGCAACATGCTAATCTACAGAGGCACATTTTACAAACAGTGCTCATGACAGTTTTTTGATGCCTTTCCCTAAGTGATTTTAAAGGCTGTCTTTCCTTCTGAAATACACAAACCTCTAAACAGCTATTTTTTGCCGTTAAAGGAAGAGAATAGAATGTTTTTTTTATAGAGTAATTAGAAAATATATTTTAGAAGAATAAACTTCCTCGATGTCTATAGCCTGATAGACAATCCTCCAAAAATTAAAAAATGAAAATGACATTTTATTAATTTATCTGTGTAAGAGTCTTGAGTCCTAAAGAATAATTAGCTGATTACAAGTACTTCTGTTAATTTAATGGACTGATTTAATGGAAATTTGCATTTTTGTGTTAATGTTAGACTTTGCATCTCATCATAGTTGGATACGTTAATTCATTGATTTGTTTATGCTATTTGCTGTAGGCGTCCAGAACTGTGAAAGTGACTGGGTCATAATAAGAGAGTTGTTGGCCAGTTTATACGTTTGCTTGTTTACTTCTTTGTACATTCAAAACTCCTAATACCTGAGTGTGCTACCTGATGTACAATTTCACTGAATTTTCTGCTAAAATGTAATTATAGAGATAGTAGTTCTACTGTTGATTCTTAGGTTTGCATTTGGAAAGGAAGAGTGATTATATCTGCAATCTTCTATTCCTGAAGATCTTCCACTGTAATATTTAGTTCTACTCTATTGTTTTGCACTGACAGGCTCATTTAGAGAAAAAACAGTATTTTCATTCCTTTGTGAATGATCCATCATTTTTCCTGGCTGCTAGGAGAATTCACTTTTTGTCCCAGCTGTCAGATAAAGATAGAGTCATTGTTCTTCATGGATTAATTGCTTAGATGTATTTTCCATTGAGATATTAGAGAATTTTTCTCTGCATGCATGATCTTTCTAAGGAGCTGATGTCAGTTTAAATTGGACCAAAAGAATTTAGATTCTGTGGACATATATTCTTTCTTTAGTTTTGATTAAAACAAAGCAAAACCTGTGTTTCATGTAAGAGTTTGATTTTTTGTTGCTGTTGTTGTTATTGTTTGTTTTTGAGTTTGTGTTTTATGAATATTCCCTTCCCTCTATGAATTTTCAGCAGCCCAGGAAATGATTCTTAAGGTGAAAGCAAGCTTTAACAATGTTAAAGCACTGTGTTTGGTGATATTTAATAAAATTATGAGTGGCTGAGGGCAGGAGAGTCTTAAGCAACTGTAGCTTCTCTAGTGTTCAAATGAAAGAATTTGTCACGCACATTAGTCTTAATGGGATAACCAGAAAAGGAGAGATCGAGACTTTTAACTTTAAAATGTCCTACAAAGAATATACTTTGTAGATTTAATCTTGTTTTTAGACATCAAATAGCTACATGTGTGGCTGAAAATTGTTTGACGGTGTTTAGTGAAATACAAATAAAATAATTAAAAATGATTTTTTTCCTTTGTAACAAAGAATTCATAGAGCCATTGAAAGAAGTGAACAGCCTTCAAATTTATGTACAAGAGTATGAATATGCTTAATATGCTTTTGCTACATGGTTTCTTTTTATAGAGCTCATATATTATCCGTGTTTCAATGATAAAGAGAAACAGTTGAAAAACAGAAAGAAGGGAATCTACCCATATTTTCTCTATTTTCTTTTACTTGTACTATTTTTACTTGTGCTACTTTTTGCTTATTTACTTATTATCCTAATTGGATATGGATATGGATACTATGTCAAGTGGTCTCGACTGGAAAGCATTGATGAGATTCAAACTTAACAGAATCCATCAGATTTTGCCATTAATTTTATTGGATCCAATATTTACTCCAAGCTGTTTGAAAAGCCTTGAATCACCCAACATTTTAATGGTGTCAGTGAATGGTTTACACTGAATGCCTAAGATGAATGTTGTTATTTAAACCCATAATCTCAGCCAATACATACAGGTTAAAATTGGTACAAAAAGAAGTGGAGATAAAATATCTGTGTGTGTGAACTGAATCTTGTCATTAGAAGAAAGTGTGATACCACTTAGAGAGAGACCACTATGAAAAAATCCCAGAAAGAATACTAGGGGGGAAAGGAAAGTTAATTCTAAGCGTTTAATGAAAGAGCTTATATAGTCTAACTTACGTCATCAGCCATAATGGACTGGATTCTTTCCTTGCCCTATACTCTCAGTCTAACTGTAATTTTCCTTCTTCAGTGAAGCTGATGTCTCTACTGACAGCTATTAACTATAATGTTTATTCTTTCGTATTAGTCTGTCTACTTTAAGAACTCAATAACTATCTCATTAGAACAAAATTTTGTATTGTATTGCATCAATTGACTTCTCCGCTTCATTGCTTTTGTCATTTAATACTATTCAGCCACCATATATGAAAGTGTCTTTTTCCAATAATATTTAATTCAGTGCTGCCAATTGTGACCCTGTGTGGTTTGAAAGTCATAAAATAGCTTTTGAAATATTTTTGTTTGCCTTCTGATTTTTGAGCTTTTTTGTGAGCATTTTCAAGATAATTTTTTATTTTCCTGAATTAATGACAGGAACTTCAGTTAAAGAAGGAACAAAATATTTTCATTATAGCCAATAAACTAAATCTTCAAGAAAGATACCAAATGGTTAAGGTATCACTTATCTAAAATTCCAGTCACAATGCTCACCTCACAGTACTTTTCAGTTTGGATTGTCTTTCAAAACACCATTTGCTTGTTATTTTTTTTTCTACTGTTAAAACTTGCCACTTCAAAAGGTCAAAGTGCTTCTAGCTGCTGCCAAAGACTTTTTCAAAGGGTTGTTGTGAAGGGCATCAACATTTTACATTTTACCTAATACTGTTAAACTGTCTAAAAGTGGCTGGCTGACAGGCCTGGTACAGCAGTGTATGCTTGACCATGGAAGAAGCCTAACTATGATTAGCCTAACTTTTGTCTTGAATGCTAACTGTTTGCAGCAGCATAGACTGAACTTTTTTTTTGTACAGAATCTATAATTTATTACACTGGAGGAGGAAAGCACAGGTTCTACTGCTTCTAAACTAAGATTGTGATTTTATTCTCTAACTCAGTATTTTGTAGCATCTATGGGAGACAAATGGAATTGTGAAGTGGCATTCTAGAGAGCAGACATCCAAAGGCAGTACGTTACAGTACCAGTGTCAGTAATGACATGTACTTTTAGTAACATACCAAAAATCACTTGTAAATGGGTAGGTTAATTTAGATACTGGTATTTAGATAATAAAATTCCTCCTTCTTCATATATAATTGGATACTTTTAAAATTATTTTATTTTGCTGCTTTATTTTGGTTTACCTTAATTGAAAAATGTGAAACTTAAGGAGACAGAAAAAGTAGCTGACTGTTTAGAAAATATTTTCATGAGAAAAATGCCAGTGATGCACATTCAATGGATATTGATTTTGAGGGAGGGAGAAGCAGGGAACAAACATTTGACTGCTTTAAAATATAAAGTTAAACTTCAGAGTTCCCTCAGTGATTCATACATGAGTCAGAAGTTGAAAATCAAGGGATGACCTTTGGAAGACCTTGCAATAGGGATTCTGCTTGTTCAAGAAATGGGAAGTTCAGCATTATTTTAACTATGTCTACCTATAATTTTAAATCAGCTACTGCATCTCTTTCCTACAATTCAGAAAATGTTACTTGGGTAGAAAGGAAGCAGCAAGTCTTTAATTTTAAAGTAAGAGCTTAACAGAAATACACTGTTACCTGTCAGATAAATGCAGTGGATGGTGTGGCTGTCTGTTTTGAAAGAAGAGAGCAGGAACATTGCTCTTTGCTTGTACCAATAGACTCAGATTTGGTTATATTCACCCAAAGAATCTCTAGACTAGTGGAATGAATTTAACTCATTATGTTCAGCTTAGATGTAAAGCCCTGATCACAAATGTTGAAGACAAAAAAGCATTGGAAGTGCAGTCCCAGATGGCTGTAAAACCAGCCTTACATAATGTGAAGCAGATCCCTTACAAGATATTATTTCTGTGTTCACTATGAGCTTCAATTTATACTCTGTGGATTTATTCTGAAAGAACATGTTATTGGAAGATTTTTGAAAGAGATCTGTTTATATATAATATATTTAATAATACAACTATTTTTGAAGGTTTTCTGGAGAGTTCTTTGTAAAAATGTTGATCTAGTTTAAATTGCAGTAGACCTAACCGATTAATATAATTCTGTAGTATATTAAATGAGTTTAAAGATTTCAAGAATGGATAATAAACTGAAAAGCTTTGGATAAACTTTTGTATCATAGAAAATTTCTTTCAATCAGTTTTCTTGACTCAAGATACAGCACTCATGGCAAATTAACTTGCAGGAGTTAAGTTTCAAAATAACAGGTCATGTTTCAAAAAGTATAAAATTCACTATCAGACAGAATAACTCTACTGGTAAGCTAATGGATGCTACAGAAGTCTTCAGGACAATGCTCTGAGGGATTTGAGTTCAGGCATGCTTTGTGTTTAACAGGATAGAGGTGAGTTATTGCACTAGTTATTTGTGTGTGTGTGTGTGCTCAAAAATGGTCACAGGCACATTTAATTTAAGCATGTCTGGTCTTTTCTATGAGTGTTCTTACATGAACTGATTTTTGAGTTGTTCCGTTTGGTGATTCACTCTTCTCAGATGATATGTGAAGGGGAAGAGTCCAGAACATCTGTGCTAGTTGTAGCTTCTGTCAGAAAATACTAATGTCTGAGGCTGTGTTGGAAAACAGATTCTTTTACTGTTTATTTGTTTTGCATAACAGTATTTTCTTAGGACTCACATTATCCAGGCATCACAGTGAAGGGTTAGCTTCAGACACCTTTGTGGTAGATGGGGAGCTTAACCAGATTTGAAGACTTGAGAAACAAGACTTCAGTATTAGTCTGCAGTAGAGTCATAGTGATCTATTGGGAAAGGGCTTAGTCATATTTTACATGTGATTTTGAAACTATGCCATCAAATGTCTGAAATCATTGCATAAATTAGGTCGAGAGTCTGCACATTGTTGTCTGCCCTGCATTATATTTCCTTAGAATTTCTGCTTTCTAATGAGCATGTTTTCCTTGGATGCAAGTTTAGGTTTGAAAGAGAAGGTGCTGATTACAAGGGAGATGGACATGCTTTTTTTTTTTTTTTTTTCACTGTCTGTAGAAAAGTTAGTGACAGTGCAAGTTACCCAACACTGTGCCAAAGCTGATCAAACCAGAAATAGAATGTGAGAATGGAGTCAACAGAGGTGGAAACATTAATTGTTAACTCTGAATATCACCTCTGCATCAGCTCTCATGAAATCTAGAGAGACCTAGAGAAACCTTGCCATCTGAAGAAACCTAGACAGGCTTGAGCAGTATGCCCAGGAGAACCTCATGAGATTCAACAAAGCCAATTGCAAGTTCTTTTAGTCTTTTACCTGGGTCACAGTAATCCCCATTGTCCATACAAGCTAGGGGACGAAAGGATTTGAGCACAGACTGCTGAAAAGAACTTGTAGGTACTGGTGGATGGGAAGCTGGATATGAGCCAGCAACATGCCCTCACAGCCCAGGAAGCCAGTCATATCCTGAACTGCATCTGAAGAAATGTGGTCAGCAGGTCAAGGGAGGTGATCCTGCCCCTCTACTTTGCCCTGGTGAGACCTCATCTGGAGTACTGTGTCTGGATATGGAGTCCTTGGTACAGGAGAGATATGGACCAGTTGGAGCACGTACAGAGGAGGGCCACAATAATGATTCAAGGGATGGAACACCCCTCTTATGAGGAGAAACTGAGAGCTGGGGCTGTTCAGCCTGGAAAAGAGGAACCAGGTGTCTGGGAACACCTGGTAGCAGCCTTTCAGTATCTGAAGAGGAACTATAGGAAAGAAAAAAAGTTTTTTTTTTTCACACTAACGGCAATGAAGCACAGGAACAGGATGCCCAGAGATGTGGTGGATGTCCCATCCCTGGAGTCATTCAAGGTCAGGCTGGATGGGGTTCTGAGCAACCTGACCAAGCTAAAGATGTTCCTGCTCACTGCAAGGGAGTTGGACTAGATGAACTTTGAAGGTTCATTCCAACTGAAATGATTCTGTGATTCTATGAAATAATTCCCTGCAATTTATATGCCTGCCATACCAGATTACAAACTTTCTATTGAGGTTGCATGTTGTGGATAGTGTAAATGCTATGATCTTACCTCACATTCAGGTCTGTACCTCCTGGAAAAGTCCCAGAATTAATGAAATCTTGGTGGAAAACCTCTTTCCTAAGGGCAAATAAAAGGCTTTAGCCCCTTAGTTGGATGTGGAGAATTACGTTGCACTTATTTGGGATGTGATTTGGGAGTAACCTGTGCTTGAATTCTCCTGTGCTGATGGGCATAAGTCAAAGGAACTTTGAAAAGATCATTCTTTGTTGGTGCTTCTTGAAACTCTAAAAAAAGCCAGTGAAAAATTATTTGAACCATATTTTTTGGAGCTGAGCTAGGAGGATCAGATTGTGTTATCTAGCAGCAGCCCTCTGAACTCCTGTATTAGCAGGCATCCAGTATTACTAATGCCCTTAAGATTACATTCAAAGTAGTATTCAGTTGGGAAAAAATGAGTCTTCCTCCATTTTTTTTCCCCTTACATTTTTTTTTTATAGTTTGTCCTGGTGTATAGAATAAGACTGGAAAAAGTCTGGGAAAGCATGCTTTTAAGAATGGTGTTTAGAGTAATACAGAGTGTTCAGTGTCCTGAAAGGGGAAAGCTCAGTGTAGTTGTTTTTTTTAATCATTGATATTACTATCCTTCTCACAGAAGGATAATACTGTCTTCAGCATAAACTGTGTAAATTTCAAGCTACTGATAACTGTTGTGATAACTCCTGTACAAGTCAAATGTTTTCTCCTGAGCTGACACCCTCCATTCTCTTTTCATAAGCAAATTCTAAATCTGAATGAGCGTTTTTTTTTTGGTGTCTGACCTTGTAGCTGAAACTGCTGTGTGGTACATCATGAATGAGCTTCAAATCAAGGTGAACAAAATGTTCATCATGTCACACTTGTCTATCATATCAGCAACGTGCACAATAAATTTGCTGTGTATATAGGTTGTCTTTGTTGTATGAGATTGATTTACTTTATCTATGCTACATACAGTTTTAAAAGTTTGTAGGTAAGACCATAACAAGCATTTTCAATTTCTGTCCTAAAGTGAAATCGGAGCTACTGGATCGTGGTTCTTCAGATACACCCTTGTTCTTTATGTGAATGTGGTTATTAGAACATAATGTATGGGACTCTTTCTCCCCACTTCAAGTTTATTGTTTTACTTTAAAGTACAAGAGAAATTACTGAAAATAGGGTAAGACTAGTAGTCTTAGTAATAGCCAAATTCCTACAGTGAAATTGTGTCCTGATTGAAATGAATGGGGATTTTTATTTGACATTTCTGTGTCTGTGGTCACCTTACTTCTCTTACAAAGCTATTGCTTAAAGTGTGAGAGGAATATGGCTGCAGTTTGGGAATCCTCTGCCACCAGCTAGCATGTTTCCGGTTGCTTGTACTCTCTATTCTTCATTCATGAGATTAGCTCTTGGTAGCATTAGTGGTTGAATGCTGTAATATATGGGGAGTATTGCTTTCATGATAAGTCTGTGGCTGATAGAAATGACTGATAATTTTCCAGAAATGTTTCTTGTGTGATTGAAAAAATAACTTTAAGTCATTAAGACTTACTGCATTTTATTTTTATTTTATTTAGAAAGTGATAAGATAGAAAAAAATGGGGCAGTGCAGATAATTGTAAAGATATCTGTGAAGAGACTTAGCTAGGTCTTGTTTGAGTGAGATACTGGACAACTAATTTTCAAGATAGCACCTGAGTTTAATCCACTTACAGAAAAATAGAACTGTTAATTATATTTAACTTACCTGTATATACCAGGTGGACGTATAGAAGGTCAGTAGAAACATTTTTCTTACTTTTCATCATGGTATTAAATGAGTACATCATTTCTGCCTCAAGTTGAAATAATTTTCTCTCAAAATTATTCTGGAGTGTTCACTAGCAGTACAAGCTGTAAATGCTGCTACTTTGACCTATCCACTTTGTTTGATCTGCATGCTGAGACAAATTATTTGCATTTTGCTGCAAGTGGAGAAGGAAAGCATGATACATACTACACCACTGCTGCTCCATTAGCATTAGCAGTGCTACTCCTCCTGTCTTTGGCTGAGGACCAAGTGTTTATATTAAAATATGTGAGATGCTCATATGTCACTATAATTGTCTTTGTGATATGCAAGACATATCTCTCCTACAATGCATAGTGAAACAGATATCCCGAAAAACCATTGATTCTATCTGCTATGCTTACTAGGTAGTGGAGTCAATTTCCCAATAGCAGTCATACTGCTACATACACGAGACTTCATAGAATCAAAGAATCAGAATGACCTGGGTTGAAAAGGACTACAATGATCATCCAGCTTCAACCTCCCTGCCATGGGCAGTGTCACCAACCACCAGACCAGGCTGCCCAGAACCACATCCAGCCTGGCCTTGCATGCCTCCGGGGATGGGCATCCACAACCTCCTTAGGCAATCTGTTCCCATGCATCACCACCCTCTGAGTGAAAAACTTCCTCCTAATATCTAACTGAAACCTCCCCCGTCTTAGTTTAAAACCATTCCCCGTTGTCCTACACTGAACCAAGAAATCCGTGTATCTAAAGACAAAAAAAAATAATTGTATAGATCAAGACTCTGCTCCTCTAGGTTTAGAGATGTAGAGGAAGTCCTTTACTAAACTTGGAAATACATCTTACTGCATTTCACTTTTCTGGTCAAAGTAACATTTTGTTTAACATTTAAAATAGTAGAGCAAAAACATGAGAGTCCAAGATTACTGTGTGCACGGGAGGAAATATGGGGTGTCAGGATGAAATGAAGTTGTGATGGCAGTCTGGAGGAAGAGCCTTACATTCTTTCATAGTCGCCTAGCAGCTAAATATGACTGCATTTTATTATTTCTGCATTTAAATGTGTCCTTGTTCAGTGCTTTCAAAAATGCTTGACAAACACTGGCAAACATATTTTCATGATGATATTAATGCTATGTAAAAACACGATCTGTGCACTTTCTGTAGCACTTTATAGGACATTTATTGAAACCTTGTAACATATATACTGGAAAACATTAGTCATCACTCCAGACAGACTTTTCAGTCACTCTTCCACAGTCTTATTGTTCTTTTGAGTCTCCAGTCTGTACTGCTTCCACTGTCTAGACACGTTCACTCTTTGCTTAAACATCCCATTCAGTGAAAGTTTGCCATCCCTGGTGATTCCTATGGAACTTGGCACATGCCATAGGAGTTATCTGCAGTTTGGTGGTAAAGTCATTTAACATGTCGTGGAATTGATCCAAATTTCTGCGTATGTATCTGCCCAGGTGGAATGTCTGGTTATTTGATCAGTGTGATCAAAGGCAAGTCTCAATTGGTACTAGTACGGAGAATGGTAGCCTTGTAAAACTTCAACAGACTTTTCATCTTTTTAAGACCAAATTATAAATTCTTACTTTGTCAAATGGGATTTTTCTAGGGTGTTTTTCTTAGTCTGGCATACACATATAGATGAGGAAGCTGACATCCATTAATGTGCTGTATCTTCACCGTGAGAGCAAAGATAAGTTGTCAAGATGCATAGCTTTGGAAAAGCAGTGTCAGACCACAATATCATGTGTCCTCGTAATAATAAACTTAAAAATCCTTTGCTCACCATGTCCAAATGGGGTTACAGAGGATGGATCAAATAACTAACAGCAATGCATGTGCTAAAGGAAACAGGAGATAGAAAGAGATCTAAGAAACTAGAAACAAAAGAGAAAACTGCCTCCTTCTGTTCAAAGATCTGCCTTCCTTTGGGAGATGACAAGGCAGTTCCATCCCATTTTTTCCTCCTAATAAGAGTACATAGAAGAAAACGGAAATTGCTTTTGGACAATGTGAAATCTAGTGCAACTTATATGAACAACTAGTTCTTTGTTCTTTTCTGTGTTAAAAGGCTCTAAACCTGTAAGTGGCACTAATGTCCCCTATATGATTGCTGTACATAGAAGATCGAAAAACCATGCCAGTTTCTGAAAGCCAAGTCCAAACGAACCTGTTTCTGATATATTCTATCTTCTGTATAATTTTGACAAGCTATTATATATCAGGAAATGTGATTTTTGTTAATTACCTTTATTTCCTTGCATCCACAGGAGCATATGAGTCCAGCTCAAGAGTTCTTCTATTGACTTTTCATGGCAACTACTCTTTTTACACTTTTCCCCGTGTCCACATATGGTGTGTTCTAAGTGAAAAGTCAACAAAGTCTTACTTAGGTCTTTTCTTTCTGTTTTAGAAATAAAGGAATTTAAGCTATATGTTTATCTTTATTATTATTATTATTTTATTTCTCCTTTATGAGTAATAGTTTGTAAAAGTCAAAGAGATTTATTAACATCAATATCTACATTTATTTACAGAAGTGTTAAGTGCGATATTCATGAGACAACAGATCGATAAACAGAGGAATAACAACTTTTTTCATGCTATGTATGTTCAGGAGAGAATAAGAGACCTGACTGACATTGCTGATTGAAGGCTGATTCAGAAATAGTTCCCTTCTAGTCTGCATAAAATCAGCAGGAGCATCAGAATCATTCACCACATTTCCTCAGCTGTCCCACACTTGTGCAGTATCTGGATTTTTTAACGTTTGTAATGAGGTCGTCAGCTCCATGATACTCAGGCTGTTCTGTGTGCAGCCCTGGAGACAGACCAAACCTGTCAAATCCAATGGAAAATAAATGTAACAGCCAGTTGGCTGAGAAGGCTGCAGTTAGATCATCTTGAATGAAAACTCCACCTGGAGGTCTGCCCTCCTCCTGTAATGGAATTTGGGCTTCCAGCAATAGACCACAATATCCCTACCTGAGTGTCAAGATTTTTACCTTTATTTTTTTACCATTTCATAAATGAGCAAAGGGACTTGCTCTATTTTTCTGTTTAGAATGCTTCAGATCATCAGCAGTCTTTTTTGTTTGTTTGTTTTTGTGATTTTTTTTTTGTTTGTTTGTTTGGTTGGTTGGTTGGGTTTTTTTCATGTGTGTGTGATTTAGTGGTGTCTATCTAGGCAAGAGAACTTTAAATCTCTGGGTGATGAAATAGTGAAAATATATCCCACATGGTCTTCTGGCCAAAAAATATGTTATGGGGAGAGTCAGTCATCCATTCCTATCTAGGTTTTGAGTTCTTTACATGCCAAAAAATTGTTCTGGAAAAAAAAAAAAAAGTATGCTTTTGAGCTTATTTACCTACTTCACAGTATAGTGAAAATAAATAAATAATTATTGTGAATTTTGGTGGTTGGATTGGGATCAATCAGAAAACTATTGATCTCAGAACTACTAAGTTCAGAACTTAGTATCTGCTTAGATTTATCCAGAAATGCACTGATTTACAGTTCTCATCTATCAGCCTTATTCAGCAAGAAATGGTCTCAAATAAATATTTGCTCATATGCATGTCATAGCCATCGGGGACACTGCTGCAAAATGGTATAGCGTTTCTATTTATGACATTTTATTAAAAAATAGAGAACCTCTATGGGAGCACCCGCAATCAGAAGAGGTATGCTGTGTTTACTCAGCCCCGATATAATTCAAGTACAATTTTTACTAAATAGATATATCTGGAAAGGATAGAGAAGAATATTGACAGAGAGAGTTGAGCTTAAGTGGAGACTGAGATTAGCAATCATAGCCATTGGCTTTCAAAATATTTATGCATAGTAGATTCAAGGTTTTGGAGCCCTAACAGGTGTGTTTAATGGAGGGAATGAGAGACTCTACAAAGATCTTCAAGGACAAGTAGTAAGAGATGCTCCTTTCCTGTTTCAGAGTTACTGCACAGAAGTCATGTCATTCTCTGATCTGTGTGCTTATGGTCTCAGATTGTAGGTTTTCCCATTATCACCTATGCAGGGTACACTGTGGCTTGCAAAGGTTATATATACAGTATATATAGTGTGATGTCAGCATTCCTCAGAATCACATTTTCCAATAAATGTATAATGTTGAAGATGTGAGAATGTGTTAGAGGGAGTGGTTTGAGAAGTTTTCTGTAATAAACAGGTTTAGAAGTGAGAAAAAATCAAGAATTTTATTGTACGTGGTTGCAGAATATAGGATTAAGATTCTTACTTTGTACGTATAAAAAAACGTGACCAGTCTCTTGCCTTTGGGGTAGTAAAGTTGATCGTCATTTAATAACAGATGCCTGGAGAGCAAAGAACAACAGTATGTAGCAGGAAAACAGTTTGGTAAGTTAATTTCCTTTAAATATTAAAGAATAGATCTCAATTTTGTTATTGTTAAGCTATGCAAAAATGTTGTGTTTTCGTGTTATACAGTATTAATTCACTGAGAAATAAGACATTACTTCAGTAAAAGTATTTTTCTTCTTTCAGGTGATTTGGGGCATTTCTGTGTAGTATTTTTCGTTTACTTAATAAATATGACTGGGTTTTAAAGTGTGATGAGAGAGCTCTAATAAATCAGTATTTTACAGCAAGTATATTTAAGGAGGTAAAGGAAATCAGAGTAATAAATCTTGTTTCTGTATAACGATTTTGTTTTACCCCTACAACTCTGCTTTAGTAACAAAAAATAAGTCTAAAGAACATATATTTTTAATAATTTGCCATCTGTAATGTATAGGGTAATCTGCTTGTTTGAAGAGCAGCAGTAGCTCTCATTAATAATGAGGAGCTGCTATTTCTCCCATGTATAATATTAGTTATATCAGTGCAAATAGGAACTGGTTAATGAACCATTTGTCATTTAAATCTTTCAATGCAGTTACTGTAGGTGCTTTTATAACCTTATTTTGCTTCTTTTTTTGTTGTTGTTTCGGTTATACCTATTGTTCATTGCTAAAATGAAGACGGCTGCTCAGCTGATGCCGCTTTTGAGATGCTCTCCCAGTGAGGAAGAGAACAGGAATAATGCTGCATGCAGGTCTCCATGGCGACCTCAGTCTTGGCCTAATGCCTGCAGTCTGGCCTGCTCACAGAACACCAGGCCCTGAATTATTTAGTTCTGCTGACGAAAAAAAATACAGCAACAGGCTCCTAGTGAATAACATAGAGGAGTAAAGTGCCGTCAGTCTGCTTACATGGTTATGCTTGAAGGCTCTCACCTGCCAGCAGAGTGGCCAGTTTGCTCTTGCTTTTCTTAAGGCTTTGCTATTGATCTCTGTCCATGTTGGGCACTCACATTTTAGTAAAGGTATTAATAGAAAACAACAGAATAATAATTATTTAAGTTGATAGGCTTTTTTTGTTTGTTTGTTTATTTTAGTAGTCTTTAAACACCTTGGTACGATTTTGTTCTTCCATTTTTAACAAGGTATTTTCATAGGAAAAAATGTCCAGAATTTGACCAGATCATACACCAAATGGTGAGGCTCATAAATACTTATGCCTGAGATTGATGCGTGTTTCTGCATATGTAATTGATTTTATTGGTTAAAGAACATTTGGTAGTTGTGAACTGTTTCTGACAAAGTTAACTGACCTATATTCTATTTTCACCTTGTTACTGTGCTTAGATTACATGTATCCTATCCAAAAAGCATATATACAGTTTTGAATTTGAGGCATCCTTGCAGATCAGGAGTTTAATTAAAATAGAGGGAAATTATTGTTAATTCTAGCAGTATTTCCTGAGAGTTTATTTACTGCAAGAAAATATTTGATAGCAAAGGAAAACATAGCATATCAAGTGGACACTGGTTCTGCACATTGGACTTTTGGGACAAATTTGAAAAGTGTGTGTGATTTTAAAGTGCTTACTCTACAGAATATTACAGAAGTGCATGTGCATGAGGGCAGGAAATCATTACATTTGTTTATAATGCTCAAATGATTTCACAGGGGTTTTCTAAGGCAAGAAGGTTATTTCATGTTACCATAGCCAAATTTCTATTCCTCTTGAAAAAATGAAATATTTCAATTTTTATTTCCAGCCCCTGGTGTACTTTTGCATATTTTTGAGCCATAGAGTAACTCAGTTTAGGCCTTCTTGTATGACAGCATTAAGTGAGAATTGTAAGTAGGATATTTGACATATGTCTGTGTCAGTGGGTTGAAATTCAGGTCTATTCTGTTGCTCAACTCACCTCCTTTTGATTTTGACATGGCAACATGGCAGTTAATCTGTTCTTAATGGAATCTACACCTGTAGAAATTGTGTTCCATGTCTGCTGTAGTGTATAGTTAGGCCAGGTGAGACTACAGCTAACTTGTTGAGATGGTGCCATTTGCTCACAAAGTTGGATGTTCCCTCCATCCATTCAGCCTGCGTCAGGAGGTCCTTCTCCATAGCTGTTAGCATGCAAGTCCATGGCAGGATGCAGAATCATGTGGCTGAGAATACTCTGTCCCTTCACACCCTGCTTTTGTTTTAACCAGATATAACATTAACTAAATCAAAATCTTAGCTAGTAAGGTTATTAGAAGTAAAAAGCTGTATGTTAGTCATTAAATCCTCATTTTGAAAGAGAGTAAGTCAGTCTAAAACCTCATTTTGCCTTGGGACTCACATTTCTTGAAATAAAACATGGAACAATTTGCTAAAGGGAAAATTGTAGCTCCTCTACATTTCAAGAAGTCACATGTTGAAGTCTCTTGAGTACAGCTAACATCTTTACATCTGCCAGCTGCAAATAAAGATGAATTAGTAAATACAGAGTTCAATTGTAATCTAGAGAATTTGAAGACCTAAGAGTGTCACTGTAAAGCTGCACAATATGTTTGAGAGGCGGGCAGATAATGATCTTAGAAAAGGAATTATCATTTTTTAATCAGATAAGCTGAACATGCTAACAGAACATTGCAGTAAAAAAGCATTAATAGTTCAGCTGGGAGGAAGCACATTTCAAACTACGAGGAATTACAAAGTCCTCATTCTCCATGAATAATCAACAAGTACTATTCTCTTTTTTTTTTTTTTTTTTTTTTCCCATTAATGTTTCTTTTATCAGCTTTGTTTTTCTTCATTTATAGGAATATTTGTTGTTCTTGGGAGATCTTTTTCTGAATTCTGAAAGTGGTGCTCTACTTAGGGCTATTAACAGATTACTTATAGCTAAGATCTGGAGTTTACATATTCCCTTATTTTAAGTTATATTACTTTTGACAGGTGGAACATCTGGGTATTGTTATTACATGGATTGTATTTACTCCTGAAAAATTAAACATGTAAGCTGATCTGTAGTATCACTTTAAAAAGTTACAAAAAGACTGACTTCAGAATTTAAAGCATCTTTGTAGAATCCATGAAAACAATTGTATGTTAAATAAATTCCCTTAAATACTATTGCAACACTTCAGACGGAATCGATTACAAGATCTCATTAGTCTGATTTCATTAACATTAAGCAAAGATCTTGTACTTGTAAAAGAGGTACTAAAAGATGGGAACAGACTTTCTTATTCCTTTTGCTTTTAAAGTAATAGCATGAATAGTATTTTTTACTAATTCTTGATGCTTTGCACTGATCATCCAAGCTGATGGCTGCTTTGCTAGTGCCGTGGAATAGATTCAGGACCCTTCACCATTTTTGAGTGTAGATTAATAATTAGAGCAATTTATGTGATGTCATAATTTTTCCAGCCCTGACTTTCAAAAAAAAAAAAAAAAAAAAAGAAAAGAAAAAAAAGTCATATAAAAAATGCATTCTGCCACCAGTGTAGTGTGTGTTCCTGGCTGAGATGATTCAGCTTTACTTTTTGTAAAGCTGACTGTCTTAGTATCATCTCTAAAAGCCACTTTGTCATGATGAAATGCCTGTCAGTCACTGAGTGCAGAAAGGATTTCAGTCTTTGTATCTTTGCTGGTCTGTTAAATATTTTCAAATCATAGTCAAAGTTCTTCTCTTTCTGTGAGGAGTTTATTACTAAATTCATTTTGCATTTTTGGAAAAAATAGTATATACTTTTTTGAAATAATTTAATAAACACAAGCAAAATTCTCAGTTAAAAGTCCATTATCCAGCTCAGTATATTTTTACCTGACATGTTTTCTGAATCTGAAAACTTTTGTAAGTCAGCTTGAACTTTAATTCAAGTCTCAAAGAAAACTGCTACTAAATTCAAAGGGGAAAGCTACACCACTACATCTGTCACACTCCAGAGAAGAGGGAAGGAAGCTTTGCCACTTTTCTGCAGAATTCATTTCCATGTCCCTAAATTTAGAGACAAACTGCAAGAAAATATCCTAATTAATATTTAATGAATTGTATGATCTCATAGCTCTACTGAAGTATAAGACTGTAGTAATCCATAATTTAACAGTGTGAAATGCACTGTCTTTAGGCAGTTAAAACCAACATTATTTAAGAAGTGCATTGCAGATTGGCTAAACCTGGCTTTTGAAACACTGTATGAATAGGATATGGAAGGAAAAGTTCTGCTGTTAATTATGACTCTAAAAATGACACCTTAACTCTTGTTTATTAGTGAAATGGACTGAATCTCCTGTGGAGACTGAATACTGTAATTCTCTCCTAGAATTTTCTGTATTTTTCGTCAGATTGAGTTGAATATTTGAATAAATAAAGCACAGGATGAATCTCTAGACACATCTGAACTTCTGTAGAGACTGAAGAAGGAGGTGAGCACTTGGACAAAAGTCCATGTCTGGAATGGGTTGTCTGGCTGTCACAGCTGTAAAAGAAGTGGAAAAATGAAGGAAGCAAAACATAGTGCACAGCTTATGCTCATGGACAGGTCCCTCCCACATCCCTCAACGTTGTGGTCCAAAAGCAGCTGTCAGCATGGCAGTACTTTAATCAGTAGACTGAGCACAAGCAGCACCTTGAAATCAGTGTACACGACACTGTCGTTAAAATCAAAGATGAATAACTTCAGACTGACTTGAAGATCATGCATTTCAAAAATAAATTCATAGAACTTTGGTCGAAGTCAATTTAAGTTAAGGTACAGTAAAAAGGGAAAAAAATACTTGAAGAGTATTATACAGCAGTATCACTGTTTGAGAATCCATAAACAGTGTAAACTAAAGGGCCTGCAAAGAGGTGATTGGTGCTGCGGTTCTGGCTTTCCTTATTTCAAATAGCTGGATTTAATCTAACTTCACTATTCATGAGGCACTCTTTTTTTTTTTTTTTTTTTTCTGGTAGGTGATTTTCTGGCAACAGTCAGAGGTAAAAGTTAGAGGTTTTCAATACTTGAATAGATGAACAAACCCATGAAATTGTGAGATAAATGTGCTAGATAACATCAGGATTCTGTTATTGGTTGTTTTTCTTGGTGATTTTTTTTTTCCAGATGTGTGTGAATTTTTCCTGATTTGAGAGCTTACTTGTTAGTGTGAGGGAACCCAAGTCAGCCACAGCTGTGATGCAGATGTGCAGAGACTTTTCCTTTACAAAGAACACTTCAGAGAAAACCAGAAGTTTTGAAAATAAACAAGCAAATAAATAAATTACCTCTTGGCTTTCTTAGCATAAAACTAGATTAGTAGATTAGTTAACTTACTAAGAAAATTCAAGTCACTTAGGAAAGGAAAATGAAATAAGAAGGATTAATAAACAAATGTCTTCTCAGAGTTGAATCTTGCTTCTAGTCTACTCCCTGACCTCTTGATTCAGCATCATCCTGTGGGGCCCCTGGAAAAAAAAGGTCAAATCAGCTGTGGGGCTTGGTAGTTTGCAGCTGTTTCTTCACTTTTTCAAAGGAGTTGCAGGCTCCCAGTTCTGCAGGTTCCTTTGCTTTACTTGTTTCAGGATTATATCCCCTGGAAGGAGCAATCACACCTTTTTAGCAGGTTCCATCCCAACAGTGTTCATAACTACATTTAAGAATGAAAGACCGGAACTGCCCATCACAGCTTGTTCACAATACAATTTTATTTCCTTGCAGTAGGTGAGGTAGGCAAAATAGCAGACTGCTCTCCAAAATGGGTTGGTAGAATTGACATGTGTGTACAGTTGTTCTTTGCTGGTTTGCCTATTTCTAGATGTGAAAGCAGGAAATTATAAAGATATTGCAGTATGAATAATATAATGCACAGAAGGCATAACTATATCTAAATTACAAGTTGTCACTGTATGGATATATCTATTATGCTAAAACCACCCACGAACCAAAATGTTTATTATGCTATAGTCTGTGTATAAAATAGTGTCAGGTACATGTGTGCAAACTGGCAATTGCAATGAAGAATATGCAGCATACAATTTCAGACTTCTGTTTAGAGTCATTCTTTTTATCTCTTTTTGCCCTTGCATGCTTTTAAAATTGTTTTCATTCCCTTGTGTATTCAGACAATTTTGTGATTTCTTCAGAAAACAATCCTATTGCACTTCAAGGAAGAGAGAAAATTATTTCAGCAGAGATCTGTTCTAAATGTTCCTTCAGAACATATTCAGGAAATGTTTCTCCAAATAATACGTAATGGGAGTGATGTATAATTTTTGTTAATATTAGGCTGAATTACTTTTTTCTGAGGTCAGTGATCCCAGTATCTGAGAACATGTCAATCACTGGAACGTTCACGATTATGCTGGTCTGACTGTGGTTGTGCATGTATGTGTGCAGATAGCCTATGGAGTTGGTGATTGTATGCTTGGATGATAAGAGTTTTCAAGGGTCAGTCTCCCCTCTGGGGGCAAGCTATTTAGAGTCCAGTAAAATGCTGCAAGTTATTTGTATTCCATTCATTCATAGAGTACAATTGGTCAGAAGTGTAGCTTGAACATAGGAAAGTACTTCTGGTGTGGTATGATAACTGACTTTCAGATTGAGTACTTTTCTTTCTGAAATAGGTTTTATAAGTTTTGCAAGATTTGCTTGGTTTGCATCTCCAAATGAAAGCAAACTTTAAGATTCCAAAGAAATGAGTACAAGGCATGTTCAAAAAAATTGAGTCAAGGCTATCAAAAGAGTACTATCAAAAGAGGTTTAGCACAAATGTGAATCTGTGTGATCCATGTGCTGAAGTTTCAATCTTTCTTGCTATCTAACATTTCTGGAAGGCTGTTTTAATATTCTGGTAATACTAGTATATGCATTATTTCTCTAAATTTTTTAGAAGAATTATTATATCAGCTACTGTATGCTAAATTGAAACTGTGCATCATTAGTATTATTGTTCACCTTTACAGTTCAAAATATGGAAATGGTAAGTTTAATATCAGATTTTCATTCCTTAGAGTTTTGTGTGACAGGTAACACTGGCATCTGTCTGAAACGCAAAGCTACTTAGAAGCAGAAATGCTGTGTATGGCTGACAGAAAAGAAAGGGCACAGAAATGGAGAGAGATATGGAATTTTCAGCATAACTTGATCAATACTAGTAGTAAAGGAGGTTTCTCCAGGTCTGTTTGCCATCCTGCTAATAGTGAATGTTGGAGTGTTTGAAGAAGTATATAAAAAGTGTTCTGATAAATTGAAGGCTATTGGTCAGAAACTCAGTGCAAAGAATAGTGAACTATTGAAAGAATGGATTGTAAGTTACTGAGGTCAGCATTTCTCTTAAAAGAACTGGAGTTATATAGCAATGGATAGTCTTCCATTCCTCTTAGGCTAAGGGAAGATTTCCAGGGTTTCCCTCCTGTTTCTCTCAGTTGTATTGTTAAACCAATGTTAGACACAGCACAAGTTAAGTGAGAAAGACAAATTTCCAAGAGTCAGTGCATTGTGATCCTTCCTTCTCAGGCACTGACAACTGTTGTCATCTCCCTGGTTTTAGGCTGCTTGCACGTCAAGGTTTTTGAAGTTGAATGTGCATGGCAGTTCCTAGGGCTAGAGAACAACATGTAAACATACCAGTGTTTTGAGAAGGTGGTATGACATGGTAACAAAAGTCCAGATTTTCTTAAGAGAAATAAGTACACAACCTTGCACTTGTGATTATTAGAAAATTTGAACCTTATTTTTTATAATTTCCAATCAAGAGAGATTGTGTATTGCTGCAGTAGATTCCATGGGTTGGGAATCTTGAGGAGAAGCCAACTAAGTTGTCAGAAAATAAACTGAAAGTCCATGATTGACTATAGTTAAGGCAGGCATGGACATAAACACTGTAGTGCTGATGCCCTAACCAAACATTTGACACATTAGGAAAGCTTCTAAATGAAGAACAAAATTGAATTTACCTGAGAAAAGCATGCATGAAAGAGAGGCTTATCTCATTCTATAATTCAGTAGATCATAGAATTGTCTGATTTGGAAGGGACCCTTAAAAGTCATCTAGATACAATTTCCCTGTAATGAACAGGGACACCTACAGCTTGATCAGGTTGCTCAGAGCCCCATCCAGCCTGACGTTGGGTGTCTTGAGGGATGAGGCATCCACCACCTCTCTGGGCAACCTGTAATAGTGCCTCACTACTCTTATTGTAAAAAAAAAAATAAATAATAATAATAATAAAAAATCCTTATATACAAGATAAATCTCCCTTCTTTAACTTTGAAACCATTTCCCCTTCTATCACAATCAACTCTGCAAGAGTCTTTCCCCTTCTTTCTTACAGTCCCCCTTTAGATACTGAAAATTGCTATTAGGTGTTCTTGGATCCTTCTCTTTTCCAGGCTCAGCCCCAGCTCTCTGAGTCTGACCTCATAGGAGAGGTGTTCCATCCCTTGCATAATTTCTGTATCCCTTGTCTGGACACTCTCCAACAGGTCTATATCTCCATAGGTGACATCCTCATCCATAGACGAGGGCTGCACATCTGGATGTAGTACTCCATGTGAGATCTGACCAGTGCAGAGTAGAGGGACAAGATCACCTCCCTCAAACTGCTGACCACATTTATTCTGTTGCAACCCTGGATATGGTTGGCTTTCTGGGCTGGGAGGGTACTTTGCTGGCTCATGTTCAGCTTGCCAGTACACCCCAGTCCTAGGTTGAAGATTCAGATTTGTAAACCCTGGTTTTGGACCTATTGAAAAATTTCCCAGGAAGTGCCTAATGTGAAAATAGATATTAGCAGAATGTTAACCCTGCAATGTATTCCTCAGAATACCCAGAGTACTGCTTCTAAATCAAAGGATGAAACATAGCCTCTGAAGGTGAAATATTTGGTGCAGGATGCCTAGGAAGCCTCCAGGATATGAGTAACAACTGGTTGTTCTGAGTCAGAAAAAGCAAGTACTCTGTAAAACTGAAACTGTTGGACTACTGGGTATTTTAAACAGCTAAGAGATTTCATGTTAAAACACAGAGTAGGATGATGTGGGAAATCACTGTGGGTAAAATAAACTTGGAACAGGAGGTGACAGTTGCAATTGTTTATAGCTATGAAGTGCATCACAGAATAGTCTGAAATTTATCTGGTAAGAAGTCAGGAGACGGTGATAGCCAGAGCCTTGGCAAATGAATGGATTGGCTTGGGGATTTTGAGTGAGTTCAGATGGGAAAACTTAAATTCCAAAGTATTTCAAAAGTCATGAACCAGTCTGGGTTCAACAGAAGATAGACCACCTTGGAAATTAAAATGTGGGAGAAATCTAATGTCAGGTTTCAGTAACTCTGCTAGGATATGTTCCCACAACTTGTTATAGTGGTTGGCCTAATTAGGTGTGACAGAACACTTCTATAATGCAACTGTGCTGCCTGTACTCGTTGAGATAACCTGTGCAGCTCTAAATGCAGCACTGTATATTGCTGACATAGCTTGGAACTCAGCTTGCTTCTTGTGTAGAATATGAGAATTCCTGCTCAACGCCTCCCTGCATACATATTCAGGTAACTAAGTAGAAATACCTAAACCAAAAGAATAGGAACGTGTTATCATTTTCTTTCCTGTATTGATGCACGTCATGCTTTCTGCTGAAATCCACTCCTTTATACACTATGCTTTACCTCTCTGTCTTTCCATAGCAGGATAGCTGAGTCCTTGGGCTTGGTCAATCTCAACCTCAAATCTTAACCTCAGCCTCAAAGGAAGTGTGGTAATTCTTGCACTGCTTGTGTTGTCTTTCATTTTCTAATACAGTCTAGAATTATTATGGAAAGCTATTTGAAGGTTATGTAGTCAATACCTGTGTCAGTGTGTAGAAATCTCCCCCTTCCCAGCTGTGGAGGTTTGAACATAAGTATTCCAAAGTAGCCACTGTGAGAAGAATCAGAACATTGATTGTGGTCAGCATTAATTACCTCATACAAAGCTTCCTTCCCAGAACCTTTGAATTCCATCTTCACTTGGGCAAGCAGATTAAATAGGAGGTGAATCTCTTGACTCTTTCTTCCTGCGCAGAACCGTCCAAACAAATGCCACGCACATGGGAAAGATAACAAGGAGCTTGTTATCTGTTCCTGCTTGTTGGAAAAATCTGAATAATTCATTTCTTACTTCTACATCACTCCAGCATTTCTTTATTCATTCTGTCTTTATCTGGTTTTCCTACTCCTTAGGCAAGAATTTCTGTTCTGCCTTGATCTAGAGACAAGTGCTGTTGGTTCTGTGATCTCACTCACGTGCAACAGTGACAGTGATATGGTAAAAAGATTAGCACGTATGGAAACCTTAGTGTTCTACCTCTCAGCACTCATCACTAATTATTTCTATCCTTCTTTGAAAGCAAAAATTTGAATCAATCAGTCATGCGTGGAAATAGGATTTATAGGTAACAGATTTCATCAAAGAAGTCCAAGTAAGAGAAAAGACTTGGAGAAATCTGTTCAAAACGAAAGACAATCCCCAAAATTACAAGCCCGGAATTGAATTATCACATGTAATTACTAATGGGATTAAAACAAAAAACATAAAGACCTATGTTCATGCTGAACATGATGATGAGACATCTCTGTCAGTGACTGGAATGGGAAAAGAGGGGCTTTCCTATATCATGATAATCATGTTTGTGACCTGGATGTGTTTCATTTGGCTTGGTTTGTGAGAAAATTAATCCAAGGCGTATTATTGAAAGATTGCATTTGATTCCTTTAGATATCCACTGGGTTTGTCTACTGACAGAAGACCTATTACTTTTTCATTAATGCTGATTAGCTAAGGAATGGTGGTGTTATACGAGAAGAAGTAGGACATGAATAGCTATTTTCCAGAAGGAAGCAAGTACAACTCCACTGTATATTTTACCCATATTAGACAGTCTGCAGTACATACTCAACATACAGTGCTTTCAGACATGAAAACATCTTCCTTCTAATTCCATTCTAATACATTCTAGCATTCAGATGGAAAAGGAAGTGAAATGTTAGCACTAGAACTGAAAAAACGCTGTGAAAGGCTAATCCCTTACCTACAGTTTTTTGCACCTAGTGCTCAGGTTCTATAAGCCACTTGAAGATTTTGGAACTTCACAGACAAGGAATCCTTAAACTTAAAAATCTCTTCATCAGCCACACTCAGCCAACACAATCTAAGCAAATTGTTGCAACTGTCATTTGGACTAGTATAAAATTATGGGAACTCAATTACAACCAGTGCAGTTATACAGGATTTGCTCTAAAATGGACAATAGGAAATTGTCTATTAGGTTATGTATTACAGAGAAAATAATCCTGATATCTATGCAGTATGTCAATCAAAGACTATCCTGGGGTAAAAAAGTTATCATGTCCTAGGGTTATCTTTATTTGAAGCCAAAATTTGACTCATCGTAAAAGAATTTTGCTAGCCTAAACAGGATTAGATTCCTATAGCAAGAGATGCAAGTTATGTGTTAAGTTATATGATTAGAGAGTCAAGGCCTTTTGGGAATAAAATATTTAAGGAAAAGCAATGTGAAATTTGGCTTCCTGGTGTTCTATGTAATAATTCTTTTAAAATTCTGAAAAATACTTTCTTGCACTACTTGCTGAACATAGTTTGTTCAAGTGATCTTCACATGTCAGTGAATAATGTTTAAAAGTGGACACAGTGTGCCAAAATTGAAGTTGTCATAAAACAAGAGATGAATGCCAATAGTTAATCCCTAGTATTGGAGAATGTAACATCATTGCCAAAATCTCTAAAACTAATTTCTAATGTGGCCCTGTCTTGGGCTAATTTTTATCAGTAGCTGTCAGTGGAACTGTCATATTGAATGCAGATGGTATAAGGGAGTATAGGAAGCATTTTTATTAACTATTCCAATGACATAATGGGAATCTTTGTCTATAGGGAGCACCTGTCCCCATGTGAAGTCCTTTAAGTACTGCAGGTCTTCTAAGCTTCTCATAACAAAAGTTCCTGATGTATTTTTGTGCTCTATTAATGTTTTTGAAGGTGTACTGCTGTGAGTGCAAGTGACAAGCTGCTAAGATCTGTGCTCTCAGTATTTTTTGAAGATGTACAGCCATGAATGTATCCTGTATTTGTTGTGGATGACACTGGTTACATTATTTCATTCCAGCTAACAGAATAATTTCAGAACCTTATAGCTGTTTGTTAATATGCAGTTTTCATCTTTTTTTTTTTTTTTTTCTTTAAATTTTCATTGAATGCATTGATCCACAGACATGTCTTCTGAAAGAAACCAAAGAACTCCAGAAAGCCTCCACACAAGATGCCTTGTCAGTGTTTCACGAGGCTGCTTTATGGCAAAATCACTTAATCACTTGTTTTATAACTTAGAATGACTGAGAGCAGAAGGCATTATTACATCAGATAAAGTGTTACTATGTACTGCATATGCCATACTAGCACAAGATGCACAGTCTATGGGGACATCCTCCCATATGGTTCGTGGTAAGCTAATTGGCTGACGCTGATGCCCACTATGTTTTGCATTTTTCTGTGAGTGAATGTAAATGCTGATTTGTAAAACCTGAGTAAGAGTTTATTTAAAGTTTATAGTCTTCCACATGACTGGATTGAGTGTTGATTTTGCTGAACTCTCTTACTGAGATATTCAGTTCTTTTTCTGTTCTTGCATGTCCACTGAAACTTAAAATGCGTATCAAATCTTCTAGAAGAAAATAGCATTGTCTTTCTGCAAATTGTGTGTTTTCATCCCACAAGCTGTTTGTGTATTAAGCTTTTTTGTTCAACCAGTTATTGTAGATTCCATTTCAGTTTCTCTATCTTGTAATGCTTGTATTAGCTCAGTGTAAGAGACTGCAGCTGCAGAATTTTATTTAATCCTGTCAGATAGCACTTCCCTGTCTCAGTCTTCCATAACTATCTGTGTTTATTTTAGATTGCTCAGAATATGATTGCTAGTCAGGTTTTTTTCTATAACTGGGGAGCCAAAATGGGTTGCTTTCCATATTTTTGGTTTTGCTATATATGTATTCTTCTTTTTATCTCTCTTTTTTTTCTTTTGTACCAGCTTGAATACCTTACCAGGAAGACATTGCAGTGTTACCTGCTGATCAGTTTTTTGGTTCTAATAGTTTACACAGTGTTAACAAACATATCTGCTTGCTATGGGGTTGAAAATGGAAGAAATATCTACCTAATGAAATCTGATACTAGAAACGGTTTTTTTTGGTTGTTTTGTTTTGTTTTTTTTTTGCCTAGTTTTATTCTTTTCAACAGAAACATGTTGAAATTTCGAGGAGGGAGAAAACGGTGGCAAAATCCCATTATGGTTTTCATCAACAAGTTTTGTAGTCATCTGTTGTTTGAATTTACAGTTGGTATTACATAGTTTTATGTGGTATCTAAGTTCTGAGATGCTTCCTCGGTCCTTTTCCTAGAATGGAGCAAATTTTTGCATCTAAGAAAATAAAGTGGTTTGAGGGAAGAATGCTTCCTTCCTCTGCTTTCCTGTCTTCCTCTGAAACAGAACGTATTGAATGGAGTCAAAAGCTGAAGTCAGTGCTAAAAGATCAAAGATGCCAAAAATATTCAGAGATTTAAAGAAACTTCTAAAAATAAGTATAGCTATTTTTACACTTATACCTAGAAACTGTTGACTAAGGTAAACTTGTTCTATAATTCTAAATATCTCAATATAGCTTCCTGTATTGTTTTTGTCTTCCTCTTTCACTTTTCTGTTCTACATTTTCCTCCACCATCTCTGTTTTCTTTACTCTCTTTTCTGCAGAATTTTACCATAATTTTTATACCCAGTGCTTTTATAATTGTCTTGTGTCACTAAGTCTTCCACCTCCTTTGTTTTTTTTTCCTTTTATTTTTTTTTAATTCCTTGTTTACCCTCATATTTATCATTCCTTTCATTGTATCCCCATTTCCTTGTCCTTCCTGAACTGTCCCCTTAGATAGCTTATTCTGTTCTCCATTCTCAAAAGCATGTTATTCTTGATGATATTTGGTAATGTTTCAAATGAGTGTATGGAATGAAGCATCTGTAGAGTGTTCCCTGCTTATCTGCAGACCCAACAGGTATTAAACAGGTGAAGCAAGTATTAAAGCACAGCAGAGAAATGGTTAAGAAAAGTAAGCCCTACACAGGTAGGTCTTGCAAAAGCTATTGCAATAACAGATTCTGAATACCTATACTTGCTTAAAAATTTAGAATAGGCTAACTTCTGCTGAGAGATCAATTTGTGCAGAAGGGATGAAGAGAAAACTATTGTCTTCAGCTGACCCACAGACAGAAAGAAACATGCTGCTCCATGCTTTTTCTTGGTCTGTTACAGCAGTAGAGAACCTGCATTTCTTATCCCAGAACTAGTCATATAAAGGCAGCTGTACCTGAACCTCTGACCTTAATTTGGATTGACTGGGTTAAACTGTGGCTAATGAGCTACTGAAGAAGTTTAATCCCACAGTGCCTACTAGCTAAAGCTGTTGCTCTAAGATTTATCATTTGAAAAACTATACTTTTCTATGTGTAAGTGCTGAGTCAAATACATGTAATTAAAAAATGGACTGAAATTCCATAAGTGCAAGTAACTGCTCCCCTGCATCAAAGTGATATACCCTGGATCACATCCAGTTTTCTAGTGAAACAACTGAATTACATGAAAGATTTTATTACGTCTCTTAAAAACATTAGATGCTTTAGACAAACTTTTTTTTTTTTATTTATTATTATTTTTTTTTTTAATGAATACTGCCATGCATGATTGAGTAAATGAGATAATTAGATAATGAGTTTGGAAATAATGCCTCCTGAAAGGCATTTTTTTTTCTCATTTGGTGGCTATATCAGCAGAATCGGAGGCGCTTTCTTACAGTTCAGTCATTCTTGACTTTCCAAATCCCTTTAAAGATCCATATTTATAAGTAACTAGAACTATGTATTTGTAGAGAAACTTGTAATTTGCTCCATAGAATAGCAATTTACAACATTTTCTGGATGCAGTATTGTTGTCTGATTAATTTTATCACTGAGACACAAATAATTCTTATTTGCTAGTTATTCCTTACATTTTGTTTATCTTTCTCATTAGAAATCAGGCTCTTCAAGATATTAACTGAGCCTTTGTATAGCAGAGTAGTGTTATTTCCTGCATAAGAGGTGTGGAAAACAAAACCCAGACTTTTATTCAGATTCTCAAAGGTAATGTGATCAGAATGCTTAGACTGTGGTGTAGCCAGAACTCAACCAGATATTAGTCTGGAATGATGTGTTTATTATGTAATATGAAATGTCAGACAACAAATCAGGTTTCTTGAGTATTATCTGGGTTATAGTCCTCAGACTCCCCTCATCTAAACCCATTTTCCTTTATCGTATTACAATTTATGACTTTTCTAAGTAACTGTTTCTCTGTGATACACAACAATTATTTTTGTTTCTTCCACTGTTATTCTGACACGGGTAAAAGCAGTCACTATTCCTAGAGCTATGCAGGTATTACTCAAATGATGGTGGTATAGATATGTGAGAATGTCAGGACTGTATGAGTTGAAGTTCTTAGAATCACAGAATCACAGAATGGCTTGAGCTGGAAGGGGTCATCAGGTTCTAAACCCCTGCCTCAGGTAGGGCTGCCAACTGCTAGGTCAAGTGCTAGATCAGGTTGTCCACGGCCCCATCCAACCTGGTTTTAAAAACCTCCAGGGAAGGGGCATCCACCACCTCTTTGGGCAACCTGTTCCAGCACCTCATCACCCTCTTGGTGAAAAATTTCCCCTGACATCTAATCTGTATCTTCCCTCCTTTAGTTTAAAACTATCCCGACTTGTCTCATCACTGTCTACCCGCGTAAAGAGTTGATTTCTCTCCTGCATATAATCTTCCTTTAAATATTGTAAGGCCGTAATGAGGTCTCCCTACAGACTTCTCTTTTCCTGACTGAACAAGGCCAAATGACACAACTTTTATTCACAGGAGTGGTGCTCAAGCCCTCCTCTCCAAAAGCTCCACATCTTTCTTGTGTTGAGGGCCCAAGACTTGAATACTTTACTCCAGAAAAAAAAGAATGATATATAGTGTTAAGATCTTAAGATAGTGTTAAGATCTTTAGAAAGGTGTATATTGCTTGCAACACAGCCCATGTACATATGCATTTATTATGATACATATATATGTAGTGTAGTGTATTTTTGTATGATGCATTTAATATTAAATATGTGATATTTATATAATATATAAATATAATATATAGCAAATATTATATATATATAATATACTATATTATTAATATTATATACATATAATATACTATAGTACTATAATACTATACATATATAGTGTATAATTTATATTAGCTAGCATACATAATATAGTGTATTATATATATATTATACAGCTTCTTTGAGAGGCTGATATTTGTGCTGAATCTATAAGATTTCTTCTTAGACCTGAAGAAATATTCTTGAGGTTTTCTTCTGCAGAGCAAGTAACTGCAGAATGGATTCACATATACTACAAAGCATTCATTTATCTCTGTTTTGAACACTTTAGGCATTCTTCTTGTCCTCTTTCTACCATTTACTTTCCACTCAGCACTTCGTGAAACACAGTGAACCACAGCAATAGCTTTTCAGCCATGCTTGCTTTTATTATGCTCTTTATTCTTTTTACATTTTGGAGAGGCGAATAAAAAGACAACCTTTTAGAAGTGGAATTAAAAGGGCAGAGGCATTTACTTCTTGGAATGTTGGAATCTGAGAAAAAAAATTTACATTATTTAAAAGCCCCTTAATAAAGTAATTCACAAAATTTAGAATGTTCTGGAAAATCTAGATGAGTTATTTTTTCCTTTTGTAAAATAGCTTTGTGAAATACTGTGAACATATTTCCATTGAGCTATTATGCAAGTTTGCTCCTTCCAGTTTTTTATGTACCTTAGTTCTTGAGAGTTAGGAAAGATATTTACATTTCCAATTATCCTATCAACAGTATTCATAGTTGATGTTCTTCCACTTTGTAAACAGTTAAATTGAAACATATTTTACTCCTCTGAGGCTATATACAATGTTTGCTTTTCTATATTATGTTGAATCGCAAAATTCTGAATGGTAGTTTGAAACAAACACTTCATTCTTGCTTGGTTACTTGGATACAAAGTCTGCTACATTGAGCTGAAGTCTTGCATTAGAGAGAGTACTGCAGTCTGCCTCTTGGCAAGGTACAAGAGTGTAACTATTTCCTTCTTTATCAGATTCCACAAGAGCCTACCACAAGCAAATTTTGAACCTTCTTAGGACCTATGCCAGCCTTGGAACACAACTGCTTGTGTGTTGTATGTGCTGTTGCTGACCTTCAAAATTTCCATAACAATTCTCAGCATTCTGCTGCTTAAATAGATCCTTTGACTCAGATAACGTAAACTCTACTATTATCATTATTTAAATATCTGTCTGAATTGTAACCTTATAAAACATGATATTTGAAAAGGCATGATAGTCAGATGAATCCCCAGTGTCTCTGAAAAAGGCATGTGTCATCTATTTGGATTTCTTTGGAGGACATGGTCCTCCACTACATCCTTCTCTCTACATTTGAGAGAAATGGATTTGATCAGTTTGATGGACAAGGAGCTTGTTGCAAGATTGTACCCAGAAAGTAGAGGTCGATGGATCAATGTCTAGATGGGGTTCAGTGATGAGTGGGGTCTCTCAGGGGTGAGTATTGGAACCAATGTTTTGTCTCCTTCAATGACATCAATGTGGGATCAAGAGCACCTTCAGCAAGTTTGTGGGTAACACCAAGCTGTATGGCGCAGTCAGCACACTGGAGGGACAGGATGCCATCCAGAGAGACGTAGACAGGTTCGAGTCATGGGCTCAGGAGAACCTCATGAGGTGCAGCAAAGCTGAACGTGAAGTCTTGCACCTGGGTCCTGAGAATCCCCACTATTAATTCAAGCTGGGGGATGAAAGAATTAAATACAGCCCTGCCATTAAGGACTTGGTGGCAGGGAAGCTGGACATGAGCCAGCAATATGCCCTTGCAGCCCAGAAAGTTAACCATATCCTAGACTGCATCAAAAGTCTGGTGGCCAGCAAGCAAGGGAAGTAATCCTGCCCCTCTACTCTGCTCTGGTGAGGCCTCACCTGGAGTACTGCATCTAGATGTGGTGTACTGCAGAGACATGGACCTCTTGGAGCACAACCAGAGGAGAACCACAGAAATGATGCAAGAGGTGCAACACCTCTTCTATGAGGATGGACTGAGAGAGCTAGGGCTGTTCAGCCTGGAGCTGGACCGGGGAGACCTGAGAGTGGCCTTTCCATATCTAAAAATGATCTTTAAAGGTTCCTTTCAAGTCAAGTAATTCTATGATTCTATGATAAACTGTGTTTATGAGGGCAGCCCTGCAAATAATGCCTCCTATTTTGTTATGGTGGCCCACAACATCAGAGGTGGATGATGGTGGTGGGGCAGTACAGACAGAAACTTCCTGACAATATTCCTTTACATTTTGTTGCCATGTGATAGATGGCAGTAGAGGGGCATTTTGGCAAAATGGATTCTGACTTGCAAATGCTTGTAAAGCAAAGGTGTGCCATTAAATTTCTCCATGTGGAAACAAAATGCCATCTATTGATATTCATCAATGCTTGATGAACATTTATGGAGACTGAACTGTGGATGTGAGCGCAGCGTAGTGGGGGTGCTGTGTTTCAGCAGTGATGACAGTGGTCCACTTCTGCTGGGTCAGATTTTAATGAGTGCAGTAGGCAAATTATTGTTCAGCAGTGGTGAAAATGCATAGCTAATGGTGGTGATTGTGTTAAAAAGTATTTTTTGTAACTGAGAATTTGCTCTATTAAATAGTGTTATTGAGCTCTTTGTATCTGTTGTAGTTTCTATGGAAATAAATGGAAGGCATTACTTTTGGAGTAACCTACATACAATACATAGTACTGGGCATTATTAATTTGCATTTAATGGAGATAAGTTTTGAGCAATTATTTTACAACACACTTCTAACTGAGCAGTCCTCTTGATTATACCTACATGAGTCTTAATAGGCACGCTATGCTGAAGTTTCTGAAGATAATCCTCTAATTTAAACTTCTGAAATGCTCCAGTAGTGAGATGTACAACTTTTTTCATAACCTGGCCATATTGTTGATCTGTTTAAAGACAGCTTGCAAGTGAAGGATGGCTTTAGGAAAGTCAGCCAGGGCTTATTACTTAAATGATTGATTTTCTAGTTGCTGACCTTGGACACTACTGCATCTTTAATTACACAGCCAAGCACTGCAAAATGCAGATATTTGATTAGGTAATCAAAAATTTAACCTCTGACTACCTAAGATATTATGAAAAGTACAGGTTCTTTTTGTGTGTTCTAAATGATTATCTGCCAAAACTAAGCACTTTTTTAACACGGCTGATGCTTTATCTTAAAATATTTCAAATAAGGCATTGATTTATGGTGAAGAGATAAGGTAGTGTTTTGCACTTGTATACTTTTTAAAAATATGGAAACGTAATAGAACCACTAAGACAATCAGAAATTAAAAATAGCATTTGTATTCTCATGTAGCCTGCATTTACCCATTACATGAAGGTCATTGAATAGCCTTCATCTTTAGTTGGGGCACACAATCCAATGAAGTTTGGAGCTTGACTGTACTGCCTCTCCATGCTTCTGGCAGACTGTACTTACAACACTGTCCTGAATCCCTTATTATCAACTGAATGGCAATGCAATCCCAGCCCTTATCTGTAGGGAGAGTGGGTGTCAAATAGTTAATGAATTTTATATGTAGAAATAAGCTTCCAGGTTTTAATATTGCTAAGGCTACATAATCTTCAAATACAATACATCTACCCTTTATCTATGGTGAGTTTCTAGAAATACAGAATGGCCAGTCTCTCCAGAACTTATTTCTTCACAGTGATTACGGGGAGGAGAATTGTGAGATATTCCCAGTCACTTTCTGCAGCAGCCTTGGAGCACATCTGCTGTTGTTAACCTTCAAACAATGTGCCAACAGACTTTTTTTTTTATTATTATTATTTTATTTTTTATTTTTTTTTCAAGCAAGACATCTGATATCTGCACAGAATTTGGAGAATTTGGGGTAGATTACAGTTACATTTGATATGTATGTGGAAGATGCATTTCATATACATGTAGGATTTATAAATATTACCAGGTCATAATTTTTAATGAAGACAATTAGTAATACCCTTATTTACCAGTGAGGATAGTAGTCCAGAAAAGAGGTCCTTGCCTTGTTGTCCCTTTGTTATATATAAGTTGGGTCAAGATTACTGGGAGGATGTTAGAGAGAAAAATAGATTCCTGGATCCCATGCTGACAGCTGGAAAATAGAGGGCTGAGAATTCCTTGGTCTTTTTCCTGTAAACACATAAAATCCATTCTAAAACAGTAAACACTGAGCTCTGAGGTGCTGTTTTGACAGGAACGCATTTTGGAGTTGGACTGCCCTTTGCATTTGACTGGCATTCATTTGTTCAAGAAGGGTGTTTTTTCATTTTTTTTCTACAGGGAAACTGTTACTCAGTGTGGGAAGATGTGTGAGAGAAATGAAGTGCAATCAGCATTGATTCTCTTTGGGAATAGTGTGGATGTTCTCCAGGCAGGACCATTTACTCTGAACAGCTCTCTGGCAAGAAATCCAGTAGCAAACGACAGGAGCATTAGAGCAAGGAGAACTTACTTTGAAAGAGCAGAGATAGGAAGGTTTTAAGAGAAGAGAGGTCTTGACAAGGGCTGTTTACATCCAGTGGAATATGAGAAGGGAGAGTGAATGTTACTTCTAAACAAGCACAACTTTCATTAGAAGTTTCACAAATAAAGTTACATTCAGCATATTGTTACCTGGATAGTAATCCAAAATCTTTGTTATATTAGTGTGTTTTCTAGAGTACCTAATTAACTGTGACATTTAAAAGGCTTGAAGAGCTAATTCCAGAGTTGAGGTGGCTGAATTTGAGCATCCTGCTTATATGGAATTGTATCACATTAGAAGGTGCACTTGAGAGAGCCGAACTAAATGAGGTAATCATCACTGCTCCAAAGGGAGTTTTCTAGCAAGTTAGATATGTACTTCTATCACAGAAGGCTAATTTTCGCATTTTCATCAAGAATAAACTGATTTGAGATATGTGCTTATTGGACAAACACTGGAAGAGAAAGGCTATATTGTAGATTTTCAGTAAATTAAAGAGGGAACCAATTATAAGCTTTTTATTTTACCATTTGCTTAGGAGAAAGTGGACTGAAAGGAGTGTTTCTAAATCTAACGTGAAAGAGACAGTAATTACTACTTAGTAAGTCCATTGAGTTCACAGGCAGCCTAACATTTTTGAGGGCTCTTCAAAAAGGAATAATATTTGGTTACTGATATTATTTCTAGGGATTTGTTATGTGGCAATAGATGATCGTATTTCTTTAACACATAAAGAGAGATTGAAGAGAAATATAGAATTCTTGTAATGAAAAATGGATGGCATGGAGAAAGGGATCTGTTTCTTATATATATCATGGGTACTGTGGCAATGTCTTCCTCTCAGAGCATCGTGTCCTTCAATTAAATATGAATCAAGTAATTGCTGAGTTTGGAAGTAAATTCAGAACTCTCACAACAAGCAAATGAGAAAAAAATATTATTTTATCCCTGTAGAATTTCATCCTTCACTGATTTGCAATAGCAAATACATAATGGAAAGAAATATTATATTAATGGGAAATGCAGAGGTGTGGACTTCAGCCAGACATGTCATTTTCTTGTTTCCTTTTGTGCCTTTTTACTCTCCCCCTGTCACAGAAGAAGATCATTTTTTGGTTCCTGCAATTAGATGCCTACTACTGTCAAGTATTCTTACACACTTTCATGTAAGGAAGCTGCATGAGTGAATTAGTGCTTCCCATCATGTCATGCATCAGTAATCGTTGAAGCAAAGTAGAGATGTTTGTCTCCTTCTAGGAGATGTTTTCAGTGTTCAGTATCTGTTTCTTCAGTCTAGCACCTGTCCCAGACAGGGGCAGTATCTATAACATCACTGCTCACATAAATGAGTTTATTTAAGTTTGGAAAAAGATAAATGGGTTGCAGAGAAACTTTGCTCTTTCACAGTAGAGAGATGCTCCAGATGCCTCTTTGTCTATTAGATCTACTTTAAAAGAGTGCTAGTAAATCAATTCTCACTCTTAGTGTAGGTGTTTTACACTACAAAAGAGGAGAGAAATACATTGTTAGCACTGAGAAAATGTGATTGTAGAGGTACAAATTGGTATGGGGATTTTGGCCCTGTAATGTGCATGGAACTGCTTTTAACACTGTATCTGGAAACTAACATTATTTCAAACTCAATTTCCTAAGCACAAATCAGTGCTGTGCAAGTTAATATGAATACTTTTTTTTTTTCCTTTCACAACAGGAAAAGGCAATTTCTAATCTTGCAAGTACTTAGGGCAGTGTGTACAGGAGTACTTTTAAATAAAGTGAGAATAGATTTTGTTACAAGACTTTGTATTTTGGTCGGTCATATATATATATGTTTTATGCTAACCACAGGCAAAGGAAATTTACCCACAATTATAGTTGAACAAGGTCAGAATTTAAAACAGGATGATGCTGTAGTAGATTTAATTCATGACAGTTGCAAGACAGGCTCTTGCTAGTGTGTTTTTCAGTTAAAAAGATAAAATTCTCTTTTGGTTAAGTTACACCTTTAATATAGTGAGTTGGCCAGGCACAGTTTCACAGACAGCTTAGAGACAAGGAAAAGAAATTGAGTGCCAAGTTGGCACAGCAGAAGACACAGTACTGTAAGAAGAACCTTGACTTTCTTGACTTTGAACTATCCATTATTAAAAAGTCAGAGAGGCTTACTATGTGAAATGATTGTAAATAAATATGTATATATTGCTATAAATCAATTGGACATGGCTGTTGTGCAAATCTCTTATGGGTATGTTATACTAATTCACTTTAAGCAGGGTAAATAGCTGTAGAAAAGGTCAGGGTTGCTTAACTGTGGTCGATGCCCTGTCCCTGGAGACTTGCAAGGTGAGGCTGGATAAGGCTCTGGGCAACCTGATCTAACTATGGTGTCCTTGTTCATTGCAGGGAAGTTGGACTAGATGGCCCTCAGAGGTTTTTTCCAGCTCTAAGGACTATGATTCGATGATCATTCTTTAGAAAGTGAATTGTGTGATGCTCATTTTACATGCAAAATACTAATTATAACATTTTTAATTTGTCTGCAAAGATCAAAATGATGATTAACCAAAACAAATAATTACAAAACCTTTAGGTTTGTTAGGCAAAAGGAAAAGGAGATATAGCAGCCATAATATTTAAGGGAGATACACATGTATAGGTACTTTCTCATCTCTTTTGGCCTCTACTTTTCTTTCACTATTACACTCATGGTGTATAATTAAAGGACCCACCACAAATCCCATTGTGAGTTTTCAGAATACTGATTGCAACATCATGAATGTATGCATAGTTTGCGGAAATGATAGCTTTCTAAAACTTTATCTTATACAGTTACATAAAAATGAATTACATAAAAATGGATAGTTTAATGTTAGATTCTCAGGTCTTGGTCATCTTTAAAATAATAAACTGAATACTGAAAACCTTGTCTCATGTAATGGTATTGAAATTATTCTTTCTCATAAGAGCACTGTGGACATCTGCAGGATGAACAGGAATCCAGACTACATAGCTCAGCAATTTCAGGAGAATCATGAGATCATATTTCATAGATGTCCAGAGATAGAGGTGGATGAACATTTCCATCAGTGGCTGCCCATCAATCCCACATCTTGGTCTGTTGATCACATCTCCCTATATTGTCTCAGAGTTGCTGAGAATCACCTAGAGGGAGCTAGCAAAAGCCTGGGAGACTGGAAATTAATGTGACAGTTATCATAGCAATCCAATAAACATTGGCGAAGCATTGTGTGAACCCTACATACACAAAAATTGGGAGAATTTAGCACCTGCTTAATGATTATTGCACATCCTGAACCGAAATTTAACATTTATTCAAAATTAGCTGTCTGTGCCCTATATAATTCATCGCAGATGAAGAGAAGATGGTCGGCAGGTCTGTACTTTACTACAGCAATATAAATTGGAACGGTAAAACGTGCTTTTAAATGTTATAATAACACTGCAGTCTCAAAGTTGGAGGCAAACTGCCTTCTACCTTCAAAGACAGCAGAGGAAACATCTGTGATGGAAAAGCGTTTGGATGATAGCATGTTTTTATCTGAAAGTTAATTAGCACAGTTGTAACAACAAATGATACAAATCGATATCGTAGTATATCAGGAAAAAAAAAAATCAGTTTAGAGGTAGAATATAGATTAGGATAGAGATACAAGTTTTATTACTGTGGTTCTGATAAGTTGCAGATGGATCTAAAATTATGCTCACAGTGGGTGTTTTCCATTCAGAGAATGAGAACTGCTTGTGTCTACATAGCTATCTGGAACTCATTTATTTGATCTAAAACCAAGACCTAAAGCTAAGGCAGAAAACTGCCAGTAGCACATGTAATGAGTAAGGATTTAAATAAAACTTAGCAGTAGCAAGAGCTACAAACAGAAGTTTTAAACACTTTTCTCTTTTTCTTTCATAAAGTGGCTTTAGGCTTTTTTTAGGTTCAGTGCATAGCCATTTGTGTGTGAAATTAGTATAACTAACTGCTAGATCTTTGCAAAGAGATATTGATATCGCTTGACTTTGACACCTGTTTGTCATCAAAGGTTTAGTGTTTTTGTCTTTACACATAATGATATCTTATTTTACTCTAATTCTTCTAAAATTAAAATAAATCAGGGTTTAAAATGTATTTATAAATATTACCTGTTCAGTCTTCTGTAATGTTCTCTATTGAAAAGTGATAAATTCTGGATTAGGGGCAGATCTTTTCTCCTTAGAGTTCTGAAGGCATCTTCCTACTCATTTATTTGACAGTATGAGAAAGGCTATTTAGAATTAGTAAATATAAAATCTTTGCCATGACAGGAATAGAAAGGTGTAAATTAGTCTGATAATTAAACAAATATAAAGTTTATGAATTCTGAAAGCGAAGAAATGACTAAAAGCTGGAATTGGTAGCCACATATGTTTCCTTCATTAAACTCATGCCTCAAGCCCAGTCACTTCAAGGTAATAAAGTTCTATAAGCCAATTTGTACCATGAACCTATTATGCACATTTAAATTTCCTGGGATTTAATCCTGCAAACTACTGCAAGTTCCTAACATAATGCCATAAAAAGTTGAATACATCGTAGCTGTTCACACAACTGGAAATCTAATCTTTGGTCACTGCCATGATCTGTTAAATATGGTTTCAGTGTTGTTTTGTTGTGTTAATAAATAATAAAATAAAATTTTACACTGCCAATTTCAAATTCACTTTTCAGGATTTAGTTCTTGGGGAAAAAGTATTTTAGAATTTGTAATCACAGACTTCTCATGTGAGTGTTTAGTCTGCAGTGCAACAAAAAGTCGATAGGAATAAATTGCAGCTGTGAGGCGGTTGCCTCTCTTTCTGTGCTGTTTCTACTCTGCAGGCTACAGATTCTTGCATGTATTCTGGAAGTGACTCTAAAAATTTTCAGGACCTTATGAAACAATAAATGGTAGATTTCTATTTTTATATTTTAAGTTAAAACTTCTAAAAAGCTTGTGTGTGAGAAAGGTAAGATCTACTTGAAAATAGCTCATCTAAAAGTTTGGATTCCTTGCTATAGACAAAAGAATTGTGACACGATTCATGTTCATTTGGAAAGCAGTCCTTTTTTCCTAAATTCCTGCAACGGATAATTCATTCAGCTTTATTATAAAGTTCAAAATTTTAGAGAAAGTTGATAGAATTCTACTTTGGTTTGGAGTTTCCAATACAGTCCAACTTTTTAACTCTTATCGGAGCTCTGATTCTTGTACCCAACTGCTTTGGTAAAATTTTACACATTGCATTGTGACATTTAGTTCAGTGATAGATCTGTAGTTGTATACACAGTCTGGTAGCAAGGATCTGATTCCAATACATTTAATTTAAAGCATATTACTTGTTTGAATGTCTACAAGTCATCACAGTAAGAATTACACATCCCTCTAGCCAGCTGATTTCTTTGATACTCACAGGCCTGATTCTCAGCTAAAATGTTTCTTACCATTTCTGACAAGGCTCATATAAGTTGGAACAGACTTGGCCATTATTTTAGTGGTTTTATTTTACATTTTTCTTTGCAGCTTAGTGTAATTCTGTGTACAAGAATTTCATCAGCTTGGAGAGTGAACTTTGGGAACGTGTTATCGAATTTTTGCTAATAAGAGAGCAGTTTTACTCACACTTGGTTCACACTACTGCAGAAAAGATCAGAGTTAAATTAGTATTTTAACATCAAGGATTAATAGATTTCTTTGTAACGCTGTCTATCTAACATTCAACCTAACATTTGACCCTTTTTTTTTAATCTTGATATTCTTGAATTCTTGAATTTCCCTTGAAATTCCTATTAGATGTACATTTCCAGCCACTTCAAAGACTACATCAGAGTTTCTTTTCATTATCCTTCCACTGCAATTTCATTTCTGCTTGAAATTTTCTTTGCAAATATGGGCAGTGGGGTGTTGAGAAATCTGGATCATGTTGATGCTAGGAGAACTTCTGTTGATTTTTGTTCTCCTTACTTTTAGAAAGCTATAATGTTTGTCCTTGGCTTTAGGGCTTTGCCAGGCACGTTTTGTAATTCTTAAGATTATTTTGTTGTAGATTCAGTTGTTTTCTAGTGAAGAGATGTTCTCTCATTGTCTATGGATCTTTGCAGTTTCTCTTCCTCCGAAATTTCTGTTTATTCTGTGCACCAGAGCACAATACTCAAATTTATCTGCCATAATTCAAATCGTCATGAAAGTATTGCAATGAGCTAAACTATAATTTTTTTCTCTGTTATACTCTGTTCAACATAGTGTACAGAACTTGTGAAGTAGAACCTGACTGAGGCAAATTCGTAAATCACAGAATACTTTATATTCTTTTTTGCTATATCTGATAACTGTTTTTGTTATCTTGTTCTGGTAAATACTTTTGTATCTGAAGTGGTTTTAATTAGGCTTTCATAACCTTAAAAAACAAACAAAAACAAATAATAATAATAAAAAAAACAAACAGAAACCATCTCCTACATCTTACAAGAATGTAAGAATAAACTCAAAGGAGCTGGAGATTAGATCATTTTCAAGAAGCCTTTCAAAAGACATTAGAGAATGCCTTAATCTTGCCCTGTTTAGGTCCAATCGTAAACCACAGAAAGCATGGGTGGACTTTTGATAACGGCCTATAATTGAATGAAGAACAGTGCAGGGAACTGAGATTACCACCCTCTGGGGAAATTTAAATATCTTTAAGCACATGGAAGCCATAATGATTGGCATTTTTATAAATGTTTATACTGTAAAGAGATTGTTAAATTGCCTTGCATCTTTTAGTGACAAAAAAGCTCTCTCTTAAACCTTAAGTTATACTGCAGAAAGGTTAAAATGTTTTAACTCTTCAGAATTGTATATAAAATCAATTATACACTGAGATAACCTCACCAGAATGCATCAATAATTTAATTAACTGTAAATTGAACGATTAATCCAATGTAAATAACGTCACTGTACTAGCTGATAGTTACAAAGTCAGTGTTTCTGTCTGTCTGTTTTACAGCGATGTACACATAGCATAAGGAAAATATTATGAAAATATTTCATTTTATTGGAATTTGCTTTTTATTGGAATTCTTTAATCATTTTTATTTTAGGACAATGGAGTGCTACATTTCTGACTCAGATGCTCAGTCTTTTAACATATTTTTTATCTGATTAAATAAATCAGTTTTATATGAGCACTGGTTTTAATTTCTAAATAGATTCTTTTAAATGTTCATTGCATTTTTATAATACATACATAATACAAAACATTCAGTGATTTTATAAATTTAATTATATCCATTTCAATAATGCAAATGATGTCATTATTTTCCAGTTTATATTACTGTTTAAATGTTTGCAGGTGTGGATATATGTTTGTCAGTATATATAATTATAAAATGATACATACGATTATTGTATTTATTTTTTGTGTGGAAAGTATTTAAAGATTCAGTGTTTTGATAAATACGTATATCTGGGAAAAAAAAAGCTAAGAACTGGGATTTTACAATTTGGAGGAGACCCAGATGAGACCTTATCACTCTCTACAGCTGCCTGAAAGGTAGTTGTAGTGAGGTGGGGGTCGGACTGTCCAAGGAGCTGGTGAATCTCCATCCCTGGAGGTTTTCAAGAAGAAGGTAGATGTTACACTTGAGGCCGTGGTTTAGTGGAGGCTTGGTGGTGATGCGCTGACAGTTGGATCAGATGACCTTAGTGCTCTTTTCCAACCTTGATGGTTTTATGATTCTGTATGTTGCCAAATGCTCACCTTTCAAAGAAAACCTTGTGATAGTAGGAGTCACACTACGGCAGTGTCATTTTTGGATATTTTTTTACAGTGATGATTAACAAATTGATCACAGTTTCCCTGTTATCTCCAAAGGAAACTCATGGAGGAATTAATCATTCTTAATTAGTCTGCTTTTATGAAAAACAAGACCAGTGTTCTCATCCTGGCTTGTATCAGGAGTGGTGTGGTGAGCAGTACTAGGGAACTAATCCTGCCCCTGTACTCAGCATTGGTGAGGTTTCACCTTGAGAACTGTGTTCAGTTTTGGGCACCTCAGTACAGAAAGAACATTGAGGTGCTGGAGTAGGTCTGAAGAAAGGCAACAAGGCTTGTGAAGGGCTTGCAGAATATGTCCTTTGAGGACAGACCGAAGGAACTGGGACTGTTTAGTCTGGGGAAGAGGAGGCTGTGCAGAGACCTTATTTCAAACACCTGAAAGATACTTACAGTGAGAGCGGGGCTGGTCTCTTCTCAATGGTGACAGGTGACAGGATGAGGAGAAATGGCTTGGAGTTCTGTCAGGGGAGGTTTCAGTTGGATATAAGGATAAACTTCTTTATAGAACGGGTGTTAAGCACTGGAATAGGCTACCTAGGGAGGTGCTTGAGTCATTATCCCTGGATGTTTAAAAACTGTTTGGATGTGGTGCTCAGGGACATGATTTAGCGGAGGGTTGTTAGGATAGTATGGTTAGGTTGTGGTTGGACCTGATGATCTTTAAGGTCTTTTCCAACCTGAGCAATTCTATGATTCAGTGCCAAATTCTCTTGCATAATGAAGGATTTGTAGAAGTTGCATTACAACTCAGGTGTTGTAACATCACTGGTAGAACTTTCTATTGCAGATATAACCTTGTTCTACAGTTATTTCCATGCTGTGATTTTACTGAATGTAACCGTAGCTACTTACACCAGATGTTCAGTACCTACATCCAGTGATCATTTTATTGCAATCTTATTAACTTATTTTTAAGTTCACACATTTTTCCATAATGTCTACAATACAGAATTTCCTCACAGTTGTGAATATAATTTAATGAAAGTTCCAGTCATAATGAGATCAAGGAACATGACTGATAGGTTTCCACATCATACCTGATTCTTCAGAAAGTATGAAAGCAGATAGGATTCTGTTAGTCCTGCCTAAAGCAAAACAAACAACAACAAAAACAAGTTCAAATCCTAAAAAAATGCAGCTGTAAGAAATAGAATGGGTTTGTTTTATTTTAAGCATTAATATTGAGAGAACTGGTTGTTTAGTAGCATTTATTATGGTGTTTTATGTTTCATAAACAATTATTTTTCCTTCATTTTTGCTTTTATTAATATGCACATAAATGTAGATAGATACATGCAATTAATAAAAATCTTCTGATGTGATTTATAGGAAGGGAATATGCTGCACTGTTAGCTTGCTGAATCGCAGAGGTTTGAAGAATTTTTTTAACCTAAGTTTGAATGACAATTTACTTATAATTTGTGACTAAAATTATCATTGAGAAGCTGAAGTCTTTCCACAGCTGAAAGCTGAGATGAGAACCTGGAAACTGCAGGACAGCAGCAAGCAGTGCCAGATATTGAGAATTCTTTACAGAAATGTCTGAAGGATAATCTAGAAGATCTTAATTTGAGCACTTATTATAACAATTACTTTGTGTGGATCATAGAGATGTCATGATTTAAGTCAGAGACTGACTTCTGGATAGAAAAGTATGTTTTGTTTAGAAGAGATAAGTCAAGGCAAAACAAAAACAAAACAGTTATACCTTAATAAAAAAATATCTTTTTAGCACTCTGACATCCAGGCAGGAATTGAGAAGCAGATATCTTGAAAACACACCTTTACCAGCTTGCATAAAGAGGAGAGGTGAAAAGAAAAGAGTCTGATTCCTAGAATCTACTGAAGCTAGTTTGATCAGTAAACAGAGACAACAAAAGCATCAGTGAATCAGTGCCAAAAATAGCATGGAAGAATAGAGCAGGTTTGACATATGAACAACTTTAAAATATAGAGGAAGATATTACAGATATCATTTCCTAGATATGATTAAGTGATTTCTAAAAATGGATGATGATCTATCTATACTTGGAAGCCGAGTTCATGTAAGTGACTGTAAAATGGCAAAGTTTGTGGTTTTAGGAAGAAGCAACAGTAGTACCAACAGATAGACAATAATTTTCAAAAAAGCATAATTTTATGCGCTTCTGGGCCTGGTAGAAAAGGTCTCCTGGGAAGATAATCCAAAAAATAAATGAATGAAGGTGAGTTTGCAGTTACTGAAAGAGAATACGTTAACAGCAGATTGACAAACAATTACTTTGGGAAGGTATAGCAGGAAATACACTCAGAGACAGAAATGGATGAGTCAGGCTTCAGAAATAGGGCACATGAAAGCATTAGGGGAAAAAAATCTGAGGGTATTAGAAAATTATACTAGAATGATAGGATAATAGAGTTGTGTGTTAATCCATTGCTTAGCAGGAAAGAATAAGAAAAAAACAGGTTAAAAAATTCTCTTCAGTTCTGCAGGCAAATATTTAACAAAATAACATTACCTAGAGGAACAGAAACAGAATTTGGAAGGAAGAATTTACAATAATATTACTGTAACATGATGTATTCATGTTGACAGGTTCTAGTTCAATTTCCCTGAAAGATTTAGAAAATCTAGCAAAGTTGACCCCTGACCCACTAGCAAACATAGAATGTAACTTAAATAAATACACAAGCAAAGAAATAAATAATTAAATGGAAGAATAACTTGTGGAATTATGGATGAATCTGTATAACATCAACATCTGGAAAATTATTGGAACCAAATTATTAGGTGTTGGATATGTTGGTACATAGAAGATAAATAATAAAACCAACAGATATGTTTTTGTCAATAGCAGTCCCATCAACATATTCTAATTGCTGTTTTAGAAAAAGGGTTAGTTAGATATGGGAAAAGATAGGATTAATTTTGGCTTCAAGTAAGGTTTTTTACACTTTCCTCTAAGCAAAACATGATCTGGATGAAATTTAAACAGGGTACATAACTAGTTGAAAACTATACTGAGAAACTTATTGGAAGCTGAGTTATCAGTGGCTGCTAGTCCTGGTTTTGTTCAACATTTTCACAAATGAGAAACAGAGTAAAAATTATAATTTATAAAATTACATATGAAAGCTGAGATTTTGGAAACATTTTGAACAATGATAAAGAAAGATCATTGTGAAGTAGATTATTATATTGAATGGAATGGAATAGAATGGAGTAGAACAGAATAGAGCACAGTAGAGCAGAACATTTGGAAGGGATTTTCGAAGATCATATAGCCCAACTTCCTGACCACTTCAGCACTAACCAAAAATCAAAGCATATTAATGAGAGTGTTGTCCAAATGCTTCTTGGACTGTGACAGGCATGAGGTATCAACCAGCTTGCCACAAAACCTGTTCCAATGTTTCACTGCCCTAACTTTTCCTAATGTCTATTCTGTATCTCCCCCTTGTACTGTGCCATTCCCGCATGACCTGTGCAGGAATTGGAGATTTGAGATCGTTTGTATCACTGTGCAGAAATTCATTGATAAAAGAGTACAAAATGTGGACAGAAAGCTGAAATTCATGAATAAAAAGTGTAGGAAATAAACTAGGTGTTTATTTAGAAGAACAATGTCTGAATGTCGCAGAGGACCACAGACTTTTTGAAAGCTAAAATACAATGGCTTTAAACAAGAAATATCAGATATTATTTCAGCTGTTTTAACTAGAATGCCATAATCGGTGTTGATAAGTTAATAGTTTTAATTTGTATGGAGTTGGTGAGGGCTTGGCTATGAAGTAATGTGTCTACTGTTTGCCTGGACACTTTAAAAGACCTTAAAATTAAAAAAATTACAGAGAGCCTACAAACAGTAGGGGAACCAACTCTTTGAAAGGGTAGATAACAGCAGGACAAGGGGAAACGGTTTGAAGTTGAGGGAGGGAAGATTTAGGTTGGATGTCAGGGGGAAGTTCTTTACCCAGAGAGTGGTGAGGTGCTGGAACAGGCTGCCCAGAGAGGTTGTGGATGCCCCGTCCCTGGAGGTGTTCAAAGCCAGGTTGGATGGGGCCTTGGGCAACCTGGTCTAGTATTAAATGTGGAGGTTGATGCCCTGCTTGTAGAAGGAGGGTTGGAGATTTATGATCCTTGAGGTTCCTTCCGACCCTGGCTATTCTGTGATTCTGTGATTATGTAAAATTACACTACGATCAGAGGAGAGCTTCAAATTTACAAGAAGGATAAGAATGGGTTACCATTGTTCCAGGGGAAGGTTAGATTACATATCAGGTAGAATAATGGAAAGGATGATTAGGTATTGTAGCAGGCTGCCAGGAAAATGATAGAGTCTACATCTCTGGTGGAACTTAAGATATGTCTTCATGCAGAAATCTTGGATGTGCTTAAGTGCTGGACTTGTTTAGTCTTAGATGTTGATTAGATTTGATTTTAAGGGTATTTTGTAACCTTAATGATTCTATGATTCCATGTAAATTCACTTTTGAGTGGAAGACGTTATTTGATTTTGTCTGAATGGTGGAACACACGATAACTTCCATTATGTAAAAAAGGCTTCCATTTTGTAAAATATTACTATAGAAAAAAAGAAAGATATCATGTGGGTAAAGAGCAAATTATTAGCCACTTGTAAGAGAACAAGCAAATAAACAAAAAAACAACAACAACAAATCCAATGCAACCAACCAACCAACCAAAGCCCAGTAATTCAGATTTGTTACTAGAAAAAAAAATTTGTGAATGAAATGCAGGAAAGCTGTAATCAGTAAACTGTGGACTAAACTCTCAACCAACCTTCCTTTTCTATAATCCTTTGCAAAATACTAATTTCCATTATTTCAGTGTTCTTCAATTTGATCTTTATATTTGGGAATCGGACCAGTTACCTTCAATGTGTTGTTTTCCAAATTAATCTATTTTTCCAAATAGGTTTAAACATAGAGAGACAGGGAACAGAGCTCCTGAATCGGCTCAGGAAGAGTCACTTTCCAGACTGCTATTTATTCTACCACAGATACTCTCTCAGCAGTTCTGCATGAACACTTCTGTCTTGCAGATGCTCCAGATGTGCTTATGGAGCAAAAGAGTCTCTCTGTTGTGGACTGAGAAAATCACCTCTCCAGGCTTCTATTTGGTTATTTTGGGACTATTTGATAGAAATGGCAGCTGCTGTATCTGAACATATCACATCAGAGCCAGCTGAAATCACAGATTTTGTCCCACAGGCAATTCCAGTACTGTGACATTTGTTTTCTATCTGTCTTCCTCACTAGATCGGATCCCTCTGTCACATTGGTTTCATTTAGGTTAGACAGCAGTTCTTTATCGAAGATATAACAGGTATTTCACGACTGACTGACAGCAAATAGCACTGGATATTCTATTTACTTGCATGACTTTTGTTTTGGAATAAGTATATAAGTTCTGAGATTATTCTTGATTTGTGTCTGTGTTAACAAAAGAACTATAAGCATCAAGCTGTGTGATTCAGTGGGAAAACAGAGCTTTATATCATAACTGTTAAGTTTTCTTTAGCAAAAATATTTCTATTTTCATTTAAAAGCTGAAAGGTTTATATGAAACACAGGTTGATGTTTTGTTTTGATTGATGACTAAATGCATTTCTATAGCCATGCTAATCTGAGTTGCTTCAATAAAGGGAAAAAGGGGGAAAAAAAAAGAATAGAAAAGACAATGAGGAGCTGCAGTAATGTGATATTTTGTTTAGTTTGCTCTGTACAACTGATAGACAGTACTAACAGGCCTGCAATTTTTAATATTTTTTTCTAATCTTTTTGAAGTTGAAATGGTTATGTAAAAAGCATGTTTATTTGCTCTTACTTCTGGTAAAACAGACACATTTTAACTTCAGTCCATTATACTTTCTTTGTAACAGTTTATTTTTTCTGAAAAATAAATAGTAGATCTTCATGTCACATTGTTTTCCAGTCTGTTTTTACTAAAGCTGTGGAGTTCCTTGAAAACATTTAAGTATTTAATATATATTTATACGACTTATAGTATTATAAGTAGTTTTGTGGATAATGAAAGAAATCTCAGCAAAAATTCTGACAATTTAAACAACAACAGTAACCATGTTTCCTCTTCCATTGCAGTGTTTTATTTCTGGTCCAAAGAACAACAAATATAGTTTTCATTATTTATTTATCTTCATTGATTAGTTTTGTGTTTAACTTCTGTTTGAAATATTTCCAGATATTTCACTTATTTGGAGGTATGGGGGAATTCCCAAATCAATCTTATATTCAGTTTACTTAACAGTACATAGTTAGATGTTCTGATAAGCATTTCCTAGCTTTATATGTTTTTCCTTCCTTTCCTCAGTAGACCTTGGGCAGAAAACCTTAGATGGGGTTGTAGTAGAGGGATTCTAGAAGTACCCATTTATGGGAATATCCACTTGAGCTTGGTTCCTTGTCCTGACATTACTGCTGTGGTGGTTTTGTTTTTGAAGGAGTATGACAGGTCACTGTCAGAGCATCTTCAGGCCCTATAAGTAGTGAACTAAAGTAGGACCACATTATCCAGCAGGCTCTCCTTCCTTTCTGCTCCAGATAAACACTTCTATCATTTCAACTTGCATTTTTATCTGCTATATCTAGAACTGGATTTGTTGATCTCCTTTTCGTGGTGAATGTCACACAGCTCTACTGTCACACAGCCTCCCATCTGGAGAGCTGTTTCTACTATGCTGGTTTCATGAATGACTTTAATACTCCTCAGGGCTTTGGCCCTGTTATTCAGTACAATTACCTATTTTAAGCAGTGTGTAACTTCTAGCAGTACCAGTGTATGTAACAGAATGAGGAAAATAATATTTTTTGATAGCATCAACAGTTTGCTTTCTTTTTTTTTTCTTCTTTTTTCATGAAAAAAGATGATGTTTTAATTTATTTGCATGCTTTTAAGTTATAGCAAGTTCTTATTAGAGGAAGTTTTATTATACTGCAGCCTCAAGTAGAGCAGACATGCCACTGATTAATTTACTGTTTTGCCTTTTTGTTTTCTTCAATTTAATCTAGAACATCTCAGTTGGACAAAGAGTGCTCTTTGTAATTTTTCTTTATGTCAGCTTGCATATGTGGAAACAACAATAGCAGAAAATGACAGCTAATGTTTAACCCTGTTTGAAGCTTATTATGAGCCAGTCTTACAACAGTAACTAAATTCAATGTTTAAAACAGCAGAAGGGGGATAGGGCACTTGTATTCTGAACAAATAAACTACACTCTTATCTGGTTAAAAAAAAGAAAAAAAAAAAAAGGCTATTACTGTAAATGAAGGTGGCAAGGATGAGGAGGAACTGAGAAAACAGGAACAAAATCAACTTTCTGTTATCAACAAGAAGATTATGTAGGCCAAGGTATAATTTCAGTCAGCACTGTTAACTCTGCTCTGGCCTTTGCAGCTGTGGTAAGACTCAGAGTCCAGCAGCCCTGTGGAGGTGGTGGCTCTTGATTTCTGCTGACTCTGCAGCTTGATGGCATTAATGAGCCTTTGAAAAAGGGAAACACAAAGTGTCAAGGAGGAGAAAGAAGAGAAAATTTTGTCAAAAACAGGAAAATGAATGAAAGGCACAAAGTTGTTAGAGTAGAAATCACAGAGTGGCTGAAGATTGAAAGGCATCTCTTCTTGCCTTGGGGAGTCCGGAACTGGAAACAGTGTGGTCTCTGGACCATACTGATAAGATGATAGGAAGTATACTACAAAAGTGGAAAAAGGAATCCCATAAAAAAGGCAGCATCAGAAGCAAGACAACTGTCCAGAATTTAGATAAGGCCTGGACTAGTAAGACTTTGTATGATGGGCCTAAGGAGAGCTGGCTTGGGTGGCTTCATGGGAAGCAAACAAGTTTAAAATGGGAATAGCAAGAATAAACAAAACAGTTCTTAGGACTTGTCTTTTTTAATTTGACCAAGAATGCTTTGCACACATTCATGTGAATGCATGTGCAGTTTTGGAGAGTGAGCAAATATCTCCTAGATGTTCTGTAGGTGTACTTAGAATGTCTCAGGCACTCAGAGAAAGTGCATTATGAGTTGGGTTGAGTCCAAAAGATGTGTGCCCATACCGATGTGCTGCTGAGTTTGAACAGGTGTACTTTTTATCTCTAGAGGACCTTGTTAATTTAGGTGTAGCTCCATGTAAAGCATGTACGTCTTGTTTGGCTTGTACAGATAAATTCCTCATTTCCTGCACTGTGCAGACTCACGTGGGTTGTTGCCAGGAGGACTGTAATGTGGCATGGAAACTCTCGACATGGTAAAGACAAGGAAGGAGGCTAGGGCAAAGCTGAAGTGAAGAAGTGCTGCACTCAGTTTTAGCGCTTTGAATTCCCAGGAAAGGTAGTGAAAGAGAAGAGGCAAGATTTTCTTACAGCTTTTAGAGAGGCCAGAAGGGGTCTAAGTAGGAGTAATCCTGACTCACATGTGAAAGTTTATGAGTACAATAGACTTGTGAGAAAGGAGTGGAGGCAGGTGGATGACTGAAGGGAAAGCCTCAGGAAGAATATCAATCAGGATTTCAGAGACAAGTGGGCACATAAATGGAAGTAAACTATACAATCACATGAAAGACTATAAAATACACATTTTTTAAGAAGGATGACTGTTTAAATAGCTGGTTCATATAAGAATGTCTGATTCTTCTAAACTCAGAATGTATTGCGATTTACTGCAATTTATTTAATTCACAAACAAGCTGTGGTGAGGCAAGGTGCAGTTGGTATCAGCTATTTGTATATTCCTAATTCTATGCAATCAAAGGGCAAATATATCTAGTTGCTGAAGATTTTTCCAGCTGCAGTTTCTCCTTTTACAGTGTAATCACCACACAGCTGCTTTAGAACATACTTCAGGTTGATCATATCAATTTAGTTCTGCTGATGGTTGCCCGTGCTTTTTTTTTTTTAAGAGCTTATGCATGTCGTTCAGTAATAGTTCCTATTTTCATCTAAGGTTAGTATGTTTATGATGGCAAGCAGCTATAAATGGCACCACCAGGTGCAGACATGAGAACTCAATAGAAGAAACTAATCATATTATACCCTCAAGTTTTCACTCTGACTGCAAGCTTCTCTTCTGCAAGATGCAACCCCTAAGTTTCAAATATGTCCTCATAATACCTCTGAAGAACAGATGCTATACTTCAGCATTATCATTTGTGAGACTTTTGGTCTTGCATAATGAAAATGTAGAGCCCTTTACAAGCTCAAGAGGTGATGGGGACGCGGATGTTGTGATTCACATAATTTTTTCATGTGATTGAGTAAATATACCAAGTTCATGATAACACATGATGTATTTATGATAACCAATGACACAAATGTCCTTTTCTGATCTGAGACAGATCTGCCCATAAAATACAGTTCAGACTTTCATGATGCTCTAGGCTAAGCAATAGGTAGCTCAATTTCATATTTGTTTTGTAGTGCAAACAGCGAAGTGCTGTTCCTTATACTCTACAAAGTTATAATCAACCTCCTAATGCCAATCCACCAGCTGCTTTTAGAAAAAAACAAAACAAAACAAAACAAACAAACAAAAAACCCTCTTTTCTTTAAAAAACAAAACAAACAACACACAAGAAAAAAACTTTTCTTTCTCTTTCCTCAAATTTAGAAAAATGTTTGACAATGATTTGAGAATTATTTACAAATGTTAGAATAATGTATAGAAAAATAACTAGGAATGAGGCAGGCACCCCTCATGTCTTGCTTGACGCAGGTTAAGAAATAAAATATTTCACACAAATAATGTGTACTGTAAAATGTACTGCAGGCTTGGATCATATTTAGAGAAAAATTAAATTTTTGGCTTAGAAATATCTTTGCTTATGTAGATCTTGCATAAATTTAAGCACGTGATATTTTGCTATTCATTATTTTTGTGTCTAATATCATGCTCATATCCCACTTCTCTTTGTCCCTCTCTGCCCCTCTCCCTCCTTTCTTCTCTATGATCTGTTTCTTTAGTATTTTTTCCTGACATTCAGTATTTTATGTTGTACAGCAGAAGCCTCCAAGAGTTAAATCTACCACCTGGGACTTGATAACTTCCTTTGTTAGAATTGTGTGTCATTTTAAACCTATGTTATCTCAGTCACATTCCTCCACAAATATCAACACCAATTTTCTCTGCATAGTGTGCACTTTCTCTGATTGACATATTCTTACCTATCAGAGTTGTCAGTTTTCCTAGGCACTTCAGTTTTATCATTTCTGCTTTGCTTTTGAAATGGTATTGAATAGTATTGCCTGGGCTATATTGTAAAATACTAGTTTGACATCATGTTGTTTTCAGTGGTGGGCTTTTGAATTGTATCTGCAATGTACAACTACACATTTTGTCTCAGAAGCAATAGCAAAATGTTACTTTATTTTAAGTACTGTCATCATGGAATTAGAAGAGTATGCATTGCAATTTAAATTCAAATCTCATCTGTCCTATTGCATTTCTTGACTTTTTTTGTATGCATCTGTACTAAGGACAGCACTGTCAAGGTGGCTGGAACTGGATCAGAAACTGATCTGCCTTGACAGTTGTACCATCTGGAAGCTCTTACCTTTTGAAAGTGAAAGATGTGTTTGTGTTTTCAAATAAGAGATATTTTGATTTGGATCTGCAGCTGACCAAGCGGTACTTGGCGCATATTAAGTGGTGGATGGTGCAAAAATGACTTCAAGGCAGGTTGGTTTCTCACAGAGCCAGTCTCTCAGCATAGGTGAAAGACTGCAAGGTCCGTGCTCTGACTTGTACTGGTTGCTTAAGGTGCCAGGGGCTTTTAGGACAACAGCAGTTTTGCTTTCTTTTGCCTGGCATTTCTGCTTGATATATGTTTGCTAGCTGGAGCTGCGAAGAGCTTGGTGCAAGCTGTCAGAATTGGAAGGTTGAATACATTTCATGATCTAAAATTGGGTGAAAATTACTGTTGATCCTAACTGCCTGGAAAGCACTGAGCCTAAATGGAAGTGTGAGTTGTTTGCAGTATTATCATTACTTAATAGATATAGAGGCAAAATAGTACGAATGTCATAGATGGACTTTTTTGTTAATGGTGTAGAGCTGCACCCCACCCTTCAATGGGCTGCTGTCAAGTCTGAATTTACCTTCAGTGTCACTTAACATTTTGCTAGCTGTTGTTCTCCTCCAAACAGTGGTATACATTTTTCACAACTCATACAGTATCTATTTCAAAGCAGCATGTGAAATAATAATAATAAAACCATTAGATATTCTACTGCTGTATTCACAGAGAGAATGAATGGTAGCTGTTGGGTAGCCAGTAAATGGCACAGGGATGTGCCAGCTGCCACCACCATCATCAGATAAGAAGAAGAGATGAGACAGAAGACTTACTAAATGTGTCTGTGGCCCAGCACTGACTCTGCAGGAGTTGCTGCTCATTATACAGGGGAACCTGTGTGAAAATAATGGCAAATTAGAAAATGTAATAATCAAGATGTAGTAGGCAGAGGGCAATGAGGCATTTCTGTGTATTTTATCAGCAACTGACTTGTTTTCACATACTTGGTTTCAGTTAAAGAAGCTCACGTCACAAGCAATGAAGTAAAGCACAGCCTTAGGTGACATCCTTCTGCCTACCATCCACTAGGACCTGCGGGTATTAAACCAACATGCATGATAGAGTGGCATTGCTCTGTCCACATTTGTGTCCACATCTCCACATTTTGTGTGGAAGACTCATTTGGAAGCATTCCTTGAAATAAAATTACAACAAATAGTGGAATCTGGAGTGACTTTTGCAGGTTATGCTTGTTAATTGGCACTAGAGCATCTAAGAGATGTGATAACCTTTAAATAATTCTTCATTATTATATTAACTAACACCAGCATATGTATTTCTATGACTGTAATAGGTCTGAGGATCTTCTTCACAATCCGAGTGTTTTGGTTTTGTTTGTTTGTTTGTTTGTTTTCTTTCTACTTCTAACTGAAGACTGTTACACTAATGTACTTTCCAGGGAGTTCCTGGCCAGGATACTAAATATGGCTGTTAACAAATTTTCAGTTGGGTTGGGCTGTTGTTTTAGTGTTAATAAGAGGAGGAACAACTACCATTTATGTAAGAAGTAATCCAAGTGATGCTTTCAGATAGAAACTGTTTAAGATAAATTGCAAATGGTAATAAAAAGAGATATCATGAATTATGTAAAGAAATAAATATGTCCTGAATTCAGTACTACTGAGTGTTCCGTATCATCATAAGTAATTTGTTATTTTTTATTATCTCAACCACGGAAAGTAAAAACCGAGTGGGGCTATGTGTCTTTTCTAGACTTCTGACTGATCAGATAGAGTTAGTGTCATCTGGTTGGAAAGCAGACTGCAGCTACTCTGTAGTATCATGGAGACCAAACAGTGTTTGACAGTCATTTCAGTGGCAGCAAGTTGCAGACTGTTATTCTGTAGCTTTCACTAAGGTTAATCCTATTTTTGTTTCTACATTATTTTCTTTAATTCTGAACGAAGTTCACTGCATCCATCAATGCTTTGCTGTTTTCTTTGGACGCATTTTTTGTAGTTATCAACATAGCTACAAAGCTGGCACCACCAAAAAGTAGCATCAAACTTCCTTGGAGAGTCCAGCATTTCATGGTTACTATTTTTCAGATGTCCATTGAGAAAGGTGAACTCTTAGAAAAGCAGAATGTAATTCTACCTTGCTGTCACATTTTGAAGAGGCATACAAAAGGTCAAAGTGTTCCTGCATACCAGAAGCACTGAAGGGTTGATGAAGGACATTGCCTGCATAGACAGGATTGAGTAATCCATGAGGGAATAAACCAATTAAAGTAGTAGTTTCATGGCCCGGAGGTTGTTGAACTGAACAAAATTGTAACTAGGTAATCAGAATTTAGACATCTTTTACAAACACTCCAAGGCATTACAAAAATTATGATTTAAGAAAAACACTGTTTCTGAAGTATTCTTTTCTGACAGCTTTTCTAATTCATTTTTTTCTTCTCTGTCAAATGGTTCGTCATAGTCACCTAGGATGGGGTATTACATAAATGCTAGAGTGATAACATCAAAGAAAAATCAAGATTTACAAACATGTTAGTGCTTGTTTGTTGTATTTTGAGAAACCAGTCTGATATTGTGATTGATCAGACTAAACAAAAGCATTTTCTTCATCTAGACTGTTAAATACCATTGTGATGGAGGCTGCAAGTAAGATTGTCCTTCTGCATTGACCTTTCTAAAGCTGAACATGTCAGATTTTCATCACAGATGGCATTGCTTAGAGGTTCTTTGTCAGATCCCCTGTCACTGAGACTGCGTTTCAATTTTGTGTCAGTACAATTGAGACTGATAAGAACATAAGTTCTTATCAGTCTTATCTTATTCTTAATCTGTGCATTAACTGAAAATGTAACTCTCAGAATCATCTATCATACCATTACGTATTAGAAAGTTTATAAAAGTTTTGCCAGAAAAATAAAGTAAAATGAGAACTGTTTTTCCAAATCCAACAGTTTATAGTTTATTTAAATACTGAAAATATTTCAAAAAGCAGAGTTTATTAATTTTTCATCAAAATGGCAGCAAGCAGTTGACACAGTTTCTCAGTGTTACTCTTAAGCATTTTGCAAGAGTAAACATCTGGTGAGGCCACTTTAATCCCAATTTTAATAATATCCCATTTAGATAATAAACTTCTGACTTTCCTGTGCTTCAAGCTAAGCCTTTCCTCATATGCAAGTCCGCTTGCGTTTGTCACACACAAAAGAGGACATCTGGGTCTGGATTTAATTCTAAATTTCCACAACCAAGTGTTGAAAAAACATACACCCAATACTCTGTGAAAACCAGTGTGTTTACAGTTCATGTTATTAATTGAATCATTGGTGTCTACGAGACCTTGGGTGTTACAAGCAACATTAAAAGCATTACTTAGCTGCATTACAGTCCTGTAAAACAAGCTTAGTCTTTACAGATTTTGTTGTAAAGATGGAAAATGCTGAAATGAAAGTCAAGCTATTATTGCTGGAATGAGTTACAGTAGAGTGATAGTATTTAAGGCGTCATATGGATCTATAGGCTCTGTCACTGATAATAAGGCATAAAAAATATCTGTTAAAAACTGTGCTGTGTGAGACTCCCTAGCTAAATTTAAAGCTCCTACCTAGCTGCCGATTTGTGACATTTTTTAATGTAGTGAAAAACCTACCAAGGATATACCATAATAAAACTTGATGCCAGAGTAAACTGAAGCGCAAGTATGTTTTATCAAATTAAAATTATTTTAAACAATAGAAAGGGGGACAAGTACCTGTAAAGGACAGCAAGCAAAGCCAAGAGATAGTCATTTTGAAACATTTTGAAATAATGAGGAAATTAATGTAGCTTTAGTTAAAATGAATTGTAATTGCACTGTGACATTAATAGCTCATTTCTATTTGGCTGCAAACACAGTGAAGGCATGTAATATTTTAACTTAATCAGACAAGTATCTGTAGAGTCCATCTGCAATTCCAGTTGGAAAATTCATGCTTTTTCCTTTTATCAACTGATTAACATAATTGGAGAAAAAAAAATAAGCAGTTCATATTTGCGTCGCTGTAACGTTTGGTCATGTGCAACCGTCTGTGAATATATATATTTTATAGACCTTCATACATATTTTATACTTCAAAGAAGTAATGAATTATGTGCACTATGAAAATATGATCATCATTAAAAAAAAAAATCACTCTCAAAAAAAACCTCAGCAAAACAAAACATAGAAAACTTCATGACATAACTATCCTCTTGAGTTAAAAATATTTAATGAAGAAATGCTCACAGTACTTTGCTCGTATACAGTTCCACCTGACCTACTGAGCTATCCTCCTGAAGAGGCCTTGATGTGATTTTTCAGGCCTTTGATTTTAGCTGATTTCCAGATTATAATTTTTTGCTTGATACTGAATATATGTTCAAGTCCACTATTTGATTTCGCAAAATATATCTATTTGAGAAATGTATGTATATATCAGAAGTATTTGATATACTTCTCTGGCCTTAAATAGCTTAAGCTACTGTTTGAGGACATCTCAAGATCTGTTGTTCTGTGTGCTTTCTGTGTTATTCTTCTCTCTGTGACATCTACAAGTCTACCACTTTGAAAAGCAAAGTGTTCTGTTCAAAGGAGGTCACAGTGATTTAAAGATTTGCTGATTTGTATCTCAGGGGTGAATGCTTCCTTTGCTTGCCTGCTATTCTGTTTAGGATTTCATCTTATTTTCCTTGTGTTCTTTTCCTTAATTTATCTGAGTCTATGCCTTTTAAGCTATTCTTATTCACATTCACTGTAGTATGTATTGTGTACAATCACTTCTGAAGAAATTGGGAGATGTAATGTGACAAAGCAGACTGTTACAAGGGCAAAAGCTGGTAACAGATCACATTCCTTCAGCTTCCATGGACAAGTATCATAGAATCATAGAATGTTTTGACTTGGAAGGAACTTTAAGGACCATCCAGTTCCAGCTCCACAGCCACGATCAGGGATACCACTGACCAATTCAGGCTGCATGAATTTTTGTTTTAAAATAACTATGCCAACATCTGGAAAAATAATTCATATAATTCAAAATAATTCAAATCATTTGTGTTGGAAGGTACAGCTTGGGACACCAAGCTGAGTGGTGCGGTTGACACAGTGGAAGGAAGGGATGCCATTCAGAGGGACCTTAGCAGGCTTGAAAGGTGGGCCTGGGTGAACCTAATGAGGTTCAACACAGCAAAGTGCAAGGTTATGCACTTGGGCCAGAGGAATCTCAGGCATCCATACAGACTGGAAGGAGCAGTCCTTGAGAGCAGCCCTGCCGAGAAGAACCTGGGGGATGAAAAGCTTAACATGAGCCAGCAGTGTGCTCTTGCAAAGCAAATGGTATCCTGGGCTCCATCAGAAGAGGGGTGGCCAGCAGGGACAGGCAGTTGATTGTCCCCCTCTACTCTGCTCTTGTGAGGCCCCAACTGGAGTACTGTGTCCAGGTTTCACCCCCAGTACAAGAAAGACAGAGCTGTTGGAGAGGGTCCAGAGGAGAGCCACAAAGATGATCAGGGGACTGGAGCGCCTCCCCTACAAAGACAGGCTAAGGGAGCTGGGCTTGTTTGGCCTGGAGAAAAGAAGGCTGCAGAGTGACCTCATTGCAGCCTTTCATTACCTAAAGGGAGCCTACAAATAGGAGGGGAATCAACTCTTTGAAAGGGTTGATAACTGCTGGACGTGGGGAAATGGTTTGAAGTTGATTTAGGTTGGATGTCAGGAGGAAGTTTTTTACAGAGAGAGTGGTGAGGTTTTGGAACAGGCTTCCCAGAGAAATTGTGGATGCCCCATCCCTGGAGGAGTTCTAAGTCAAGCTGAATGAGACCATGGGCAACCTGGTCTAGTATTAAATGTGGGGGTTGATGGCCCTGCATGTGGCAGGGGAGTTGGAGATTCGTGATCTTTGAGGTCCCTTCCAACCCTGGCTATTCTGTTCTTCTGTACCATTAAACACCATCCAAGTCCCCTACAGTGAACAGGGACACCCACAGCTAGACCAGATTGCCCCATCCCGCCTGACCTTGAATGGTTCCAGGGAAGGGGTATCCACTACATCTCTTGGCAACCTGTGCCTGACCACCTATACTGTAAAAAATTTCTTCCTTATATCCAAGCTAAATCTCCTGTCCTCCAATTTGAAATAATTTCCCCATGTCCTACCACAACAGATTCTGCCAAAAAGTCTGTCCTCTTACTTTTTATAGCTCCCCTTTAGATACTGACAGGCTACCATCAAGTCACCTCGGAGACTTTTCCAGGGCAAACAATCCGTGCTCTCTCAGCCTGTCTCCATAAGGGGAGGTACTCCATCCCTGGGATCATTTTTGTGGCCTCCTCTGTACATACTCTAACAGGTCAATGCTGTACATACTCTAACAGGTATGTACTCTGTACATACTCTAACAGGTCAGTGCTGTACTGAGGACTCCGCACCTGGATGCAGTACTCCAGGTGAGGTCTCACCAGCACCCATCTATTTTTAGAATAGAGAAATATTCATTTTTTAATATCAAGATTACCTGGATATTTGTTAAAAATAGCTGTAAAAAATAAGTTTTCCTGTTATTTCCTAATGAGGGCAGAATTTTACAGGAAGAGAAATGAAGGTAATTATTTGTAAGGATTTTACATTTAATTCAAGTGTTCCATTATGGAAAGAGACACATACAGAACTTGGTGTGTCAGATGCCCTATGTACCCTACTGAAACAAACAGAATAAATAGCTCATTCTGACATTGCAACCAGATTTTTTTTTAATTGCATGACAGAATACTGGCTGAGGTTAAGTTTGAAGGGATGCATATGTGTCTTCCACCTGTCTGGACCTTATGTGTGCAAATGAAGTGTTTATATAAACAACCCTTGAGCCAATTCACTGTCCCAGACTTCAGTAGCAGACTTTTGATACATGTCTCTCAGATTTCTTTTTTCCTTCAGTTCAGCACTCATTAAAACCAAACAAATATTTTCCAGTCCCTTCCAGCACTGACTGGTCCATATTAGAGCCACTGCAGGTCCAACTCCTGCTATTTGTCAGTCTCTGCTGCTTTGCTTTTTTTTTTTTTTTAATTAGGATTTGTGCTCTGTTCCCTAGAGGCATCAAATACCAGACCTCTTGAACTCTTGTGATGTATATCTCTTATATATACAACTTTCTGTTACAATAAGCATTACATCTTTGCTGGCACAACCACGTGTTTTGTGGGGCTGAGATGAAGTCGGCAGGCATGAAAATGTTTTCTCTGACTAGCGTTTTGAGATCACGACATGGAAAAGTTTCAAGTCTGATAGTTACTGTTATGGTGATGGTTCAAATATCCCATCACATCCTCCGCTTTATAAGGAACCATAGCCTCTGAGTCGATTGTTACCTCAAGGAGGAAAATAAAACAAGGCCTGTTATCATAGAAGGCTGTTGATAATTTTGCTGCTGCAGCAAAGGTCATAATTCCCAGAAGCAATTGGATTTTGAAATAAAGAACATTCATTAAGGTGAAAAATAAAAATAAAAATCATCCTGATATCCAAATCGCTGGTGAGAAAGATATCTCATAAAACTGTGAAAATTACTCCAGTAGCTACTTATCCTTGAAATACATTTTTTTCCACACCAGTTTTATTTGAGAAGTGAGTTTATGCTAAGATTATGAATTTATTTTCAGAGGGAGATTATTTGCTGAGTGCCATAGTACAGTTCTCAGAATGTGTGCATTGGAGTAAATGGTTATTGATTTATTGAAGGTGGCAAGTAAAATTCACTGTTGATAAGGTAATGCACACTAGAGGGGATAATTTGAATTTACCACTCATGTTTCAGATTTCCGTGTTAATTTTAAACACTGAGGTAAGTGACTTGGGCAATGTTTTGGACAGTTCAGCAAAAACACTGTGCAGGAAAAGGGAAATGCTAGGATATTGAAAAAGCAGAAGTCTTAAAATTCTGAAATAGTGTCATTAAGCTAATCTTTTACTGTTTTCTTACATGTTTATTAGGTTCTGATGACTCCATCTCAGGAAATGGTTGGTCAAGACAGTGTTTTAGAAAAGGAGGAGGAAAGATCTGAGAAAGGGAAATCATTTTCTAAAGGGGGCCTAGGGTCTTCAAAACTAAACCTCATACTCTGCTTAATGACTTTGAAGTTCTATCTTTCAGTTGTTGTAAGTTAGAATTTTCCATCTAGTTGCAAACTTGGTCTCGACCTACTTCTTCAGACTTTCTGACATGAAGAGAAAGCAAATAAAGGTCCCTGCCACTTTCTGAGCCTTCATTCACATCCCAGTGTTTGACTGCTACAGGTAGCTTTTTCAGCAATATGATTGCACAGCTTTTACTATGTAGGAACTTCTTTAAAGTTTTATTCATAGCCGTGCTCCTCCTTATAATGCAATTAAAGACCAGCATGAGCACTCTGAGTACATTCTGCAGAATCAGGAAGTCGCCTTTGCACCAGTTTCTGTTCACATAATGGCTGCATTATTAAATCCATTATTAAAGTAAAAAAAGACTTGAGTCCTAATCATACATTTAAAATGCTATTATTATTTTAAAAGCTGATCTCATACAGTACTTAAAAACTGGAAGAAAAGGCCAGGAATTTCTTTTTGTTAGTAACATGAAATTCTCATTTAAAGAAGACTGTAACTTTATCGCTTTTCTGAAATTGGATACTTCTTTGCTTGGGAGAAGGAAGTAAGATTACTACTTCTGTGGGTGAAAAAATTCTTAAAAAAAAAAAGTCAAATATTTATTAAAAAATTGAACCTTACAATAGGTACAGTGAATGTTTGTTACAGAATTTTAAGATGAATGAAGCAGAAGGTGCTTGATAACAATGAAATTTTGTGATGACATTTTTTATGCAGATTTGAATCTTCAAACTGAATACAAAAGCCTAGTGTTAGTTTTTATACACTGGAATTAGAAAAGATATCAGCATATTACCCAGGATCTAAAATATGCTATAGTTTATCTGTCATATGGGAAAAAAATGAATGTACTGCACCTGTAATGTCCACCACATTTCAAGGTCTCAGATGGATATAGTTTGCAAGTCTGTTGTGTTTTGGTGTTGGATGGACTTGAACAGTGAATCCTAACTAGTTCATAAGGTCTCAGTCATAATTTGTGTTTGTTTGTTCCCTATTTTAACTCAGGGGGTGGTGAGGTCCTGGCACAGCTGCCCAGAGAATCTGTGGATGCCCATCCATAGTACACATCAGCCCTGCCCATGGCCAGGAATTGAATGTGGATTGTCTTTAAGGTCCCTTCCAACCCAAGCCATTCTATGATTGTATATGAATGTCAAGCCTGAGGATTTTTTTATCATTTTTTTTTTTTTCCCAAAGCAGAAATTACTCTGTTCCTTTTCATTAGTAGAACCTGAGAAATGAAATATTCCATTTGTGCATTAATGATTGCTAACTCAGTCACTGTATTTTTTGTTGTCACTGTTATTTGCTGCCTGGATCTGTTCACATATGTACACTTTTCTGGGGGAAATTCAGGCTTTATTACTCAATTGGGTTATCCCAGCTCAGATTTTGCCAGTATTTTGGTGTAGATCAAGTCTAGATAATTTATAATAAACTGAAAGTATATGAATATTAAATAAGGTATGTTTGCACCATACATATGATAATGACATATGAGAATACAGGACCTATTATGCTTATTAATTAGAAATTCAATATCTGAAATGTACTGAGTTACTTGTTTAGCATATTGTCTTCTTCACTGAATAGAAGTCATGCAGGAAAAGAAAAAACAAACCACCATGCAAATATATTTTACTGTGTCTTTTTATGCTGTTGTGATTCCATTTGAGCAAGAAAAATAATGTACTTATACAAAAAAGCATATATATATATACCTGCAATCTTATAAATGGTATTTGTGATAAGTGTAAGGAAATTGTTTTCTTGTAGAAACTTTTTTTTAATATATAAAAGTATAAATAAATCCTAATCTTGCTGTTGGTTGATAGAGACATTTCTGCCACGTACTGAGCACTCTAAGTATCCACTGGAAACTCTGGCTATTGAGGGTACTCAGGAATTCACAGCATCACATCCTAATTAAGCAAAGCTAAAATTGTTCTATTACATTTTTAAATTGCAATGCACATGACCATAGCCCATAGGGGAGCTAATAAAAGATAATACCGTGGTTTGCTTTGAAGCAATTACTGTGTGTCCCTTTCTGCCTGCAGGAATCACCTTGTCACATCCCTCACTTGCATCAATCTACCACTTCCCCTTCCCCCATTCTATTTTTGTTATCATGCCCTTTAATAAAAATAGAGTTTAGAGGATGACATAAAAAGCAGAATTGCAGATGTACTGAAATATATGCAGTCTTTCTGCTACTTGCTGAAGCGTTAGAGACAGCTGGTAAGTTAGTGTACTGCAAGCAAAATAGACTTACTTGTCAAATGAAGTATGAGAACTTTTTATGAAGTAGAAGGCTAGTCTGAGTTGGTCATATTCTGTCACTAATCTACACTGGTTTCAGGGAAAGGGAATGTTTAACTTCAGATTTGATATGGTCTTTACTGTAGCAGGTAGCTTTCTCTACTTTCTGTCTTTTTCCCTACCTTAACATCTACAGCAGGAGTCAATCGTGAGATTCTGCAGTGATTTTGAAGGAAAGATAATGTCTCACTCACACTGAATTCACCTTCCTGCTATTTAAGATTTGAACTTTAGATAGAAAAACTACCGTGTTGATCCATGCTGGATAAGAATTTATAAAAGATATGTGATCGTTGCTGAAAGTGATTTTTTTTTAAGTGTAAAACTATTTAACCAGAATTCTTGTTACCTCTGCAGCTGTAGTGCACTGTGTGGTGCCATTCAAACTACATGTACAAGAGGAAAATGTGACAGGTGTTATTTGAATAAATTATCAAAGAGAATTAGTAGAAGCAAGCATGCAAAAATGTGCTGGACTTTGATTTTTCCCTAGCATCCCTGTAACAGAGTCAGCTTCTCCCATGGGTTTTTTCTGGAGATCTGGAAATGAAAGTGCGGAACATTCATTACAGATTCACATCCCACGAAAATTCCTTTACTGAAATGACATCTTCAAAACTAGTGTGTAAAAAAAAAGCAGAAAGAAGCTGGGACAGAGGACTAGCCTATTTATGTACTGGCCTTTCCTTTTCATTCATACAGATTCAGATCAGGCAGAGTTACTATCAGTTAAGCGGATTGTCTTCATTGCAAAACAGGAAGAGAGTGGCAGAAGTTAAAAGTTGTCCTCCTTCCTCCCAGCTGTTCCTAAGAAATTTTAGATTTCAGGGAATATATTTCCTTTCTGCTCCCTGGTAGAAGGAACAAGATATTTTTCTTTTGAATGATATGTTGTAGTACTTACTTTTCACTATTATTATTATGCCATGTGGACTGAATTAAGTCATTTGGGAAACCACAGCATTACCTTTTCTGTTCACTGCATTTTCTTCCTGTTTTCTTCTGGAAGGGGACAGCCTGATGTTATCTTTAAATAGCAATGTGCCTTATAAAATCCATATTCAACTTCTATTTACAATTTCTGTAGGAAAACATGAATCAGTTTTTTAAAAGGAACAATATTTAGCACAAATTCTTTAAAATCTACATCTTGAACAGCTGACTTTGGAAAACAGAAGACAAATATTTTGAATTTAGTAGTTTTATTATAGGTTTATATTTAAAAAGTCTTTTAAATATAGGAAACAGACACTGTTTCATAAAAGCTCATGGTGCAAGTAGTGACATCAGTAGTTGCTGAAAAGGCATAGAAGGGAAGGAAGGAAGAGTAACATTCAATAAAATAAAGAATGTGCTGAATCAATTGAATAAATTTCCACTAAAGGCAGCTTTACTTTTGTCTTTAGTGAAACCAATTTTTTTAAAGACACAAGCATTCAAAAATGGCTACAATACTGTGTGATTTACATGCAGTCTTACCTGCCAAAAAGAGCCTATGAAGTATAAGCAGTATGTTATTACATTTCTTCTCTTTTGCATCCATGCAGTTTGAGTTGAATCCACAATATTCTCATATTATTAAGAACAGAAGTATATGTATGGGAAAGATTTGAATAGACATTTCATGGGTACTTAAATGATTAAAATACTGCTTTTCCTATGTGTGTAATATGTAAAAGTAAATTTGGTAATGAAGAAAATTAAATATGTAATATTGAGAAAAAAGGTTTTGCCAAGTCACATTTCCTATAAATGTTTAACTTCTATTACTCCTGTTTCACTAATGTAAACTTAAAACTTCATAAACTATAATAATACAGTTTTATCTAATGGATTCAAATACGAAGTGTCAGATATGGTTTGAATAATAATTTCCTCAAAGGAACTTTGCAACTTGACCTTTGATTTTGTTACAATGGACTACCTTCCCATGAGCACAAAGTAAAGTAGCACAACACCATCTGTTGGTATATTATGTATTTATTTATTTCCTATGCAAATATCTTAGAACAAAGTTTTAATACTTTTATTCAGATAATTTGAAATCCCAAAGATCATCTTGTTCTAACATTCCTGCCATGCGCAGAGGCACCTTCCTCTAGATACGGTTGCCTTAAGCACCATCTAACATGGCCTCGAGCACTTCCGGGGATGGGACATCCACAGCTTCTTTGGTTAACCTGTTCCCATGCCTCACCGCCATCATTGTAAATAGTTACTTCTTTATACCTAATCTAAATCAAACCTCTTTCAGTTTAAAGCCATTACCCCTTGTCCTATCATTACATTTCTTTGTAAATGTCCCCCCTCAGCTTTCCAGTAGACTCCCTTTAAGTACTGAAAGGCTGATATAAGGTTTCCCTAGAGCCTTTTCTTCTCCAAGCTGAACAACCCCACCTCTCTCAGCCTTTCCTGGTAGCAGAGTTGCTCCAGCTCTCTGATCATCCTTATTACCTTCTTCTGGACTCACTCTAACAGCTCCACATCTTTCTTGTACAGCGGGCATCAGTGCTGAACACAGGATTCCGTAAGTGGTCTCATGAGACCTGTTGGGGTTTGTCATCTCCCTTGACCTGCTGGTCACACTTCTTTCAATGCAACACAGGCATCTCAGATGTCTGAGGGACATGACTCATCACTGGTCTGCAAGTGCATATTAAGCCCTTAGTGACAACAATTCGAATGTGACTCTCCAGCCAATTCCTTACCCATTGAATGGTCCATCCATCAAATTAATGCCTCTGCAATTTAGAGACGAGGGTGTCATTTGAGACAATGTCACATGCTTTGTACAAGTTCAAGTAGATGACATCAGTTGCTCTTCCCTTATCCACACTTTAATACTTTGTAGAAGGCCACCAAGTTTGTCAGGTATGGTTTGTCCTTAATGAAGTCATGTTTGTTGCCACCAATCATTTATTTATTTTCCATATTCTTTAGCATAATTTCCAGAAGGAACTGCTATGTGATCATATTAAGCATAGAGATGAGACTAATTGTCCTGCTTTCCTTCTTACAATTTTTGAAAATGAGGGCTATGTTTTCCCTTTCCCAGTCACTGGCAACTTCACCAGATTGCTACAACTTCTTAAATATTAGGGATTGTGACTTAACAACTTCATCTACTAGTTCACTCAGGACCCACGGGTGTATCTTATCAGGTCCCATGGACTTGTGCACCTCCAGATTCCTTAGATGGTCTCAAAGCTACTCTTCTCCTGTAGTGTGTGGCTCTCCATTCTCCCTATCTTTGCCTTTGGCTTCTGCAACTTCAGTGGTGTGGATAGAGAAATTGTAAGTGAATACCAGAACAAAAAATTCATTGAGTACCTCAGCCTTCATCATATAATCAGGTAACCAAATCTCCCGCTTCCTTCTGGAATGGGTTCATGTTTTCCCTAGTATTCCTTTTATCACCAAAATATCTATTGAAACTTTTCTTGTTGCTCTTTACATTACCTGGACAGGATAAACTCTATCAGGGCTTTAGCTCTTAATCTAAACCCTGGAGACTGAGATAATGTCTCTATATTCCCTACAGACTACTTGTATTTGCTTCCACCCTTGGTAAGCTTCCTTTTTGTGCTTGAGTTTGTAGTTTGTCCAGGAGCTCCTTCTTCATCCATGTAGGTGTCCAAGCATTTTTACCTAATTTTCTCATGTGTGTATGTTTATATGTATCTGTATAAAATTATATAACCTAAAGTTGTAACCTTGAAGATATTCCAAATAATGATGATTTTTCACCTTACTTTTATAATAGTATACATTTTCTATTTGTCTGATGTTGCTGATGGTGATAATGATTTAAAGATTGTAAGGAAAAAACTCCCTATTACTATTGAATCTTACTGATACAAATGACTCTTTGGAAGTGTGTGACTGAATGCAATGATATTCACAGGGCGTAAAATGATCTCTGATCATTTCCAACAATTTGAGTGTTTGCTGCTTGTAAAGAAATCGTGAAATGCATTTCCTTTGTTGGTTACTACATATCTGTGAGGGCTTTTCTATAATCTCATGGTTTCTAAAACAGGAAAAGCAAAAGTACAGGCAGTTACAAAGCTGTAGGATCTACGTAGCTCATTGTTTCTTTGATTGGTGTTTAGTTCCCTGCTTTCTTTTAAAAATAGCAAAATGGGAGAAATAACTACATTAAAATATTGTCAAAATAACTCAAAATAATGCTGGCAATGCATAGATGGATTAGTCTAAAATAATCAGCTTGCAGGTGAGTTATTGCAAAGTACAGGGATCAAAGGTGCTAATACCAAATAAATGACAAGGTGGGGTTTATTCTTCAACTTTGCGTAATCTTCAGGAGCGTGATGAGAGAATCACTTTGAACTCTTGCTGTCCTTGAGATACCACAAATTGACAGTTGCATTTAGATAGCATTTTATGCATTCCAAGACCTGTCTGGATTCTTGCAGTGCCGTGATGAGAAAAGTTTGAAAGCATTACCTGTACTTATTTTTGCTGCCAAGAAATTCCACTGATTTTCCCAGGAACACGTAACAGGCCTGTGGCTCAACCAGGACTGTTCTGACACCACTCATCATTTGATATATGCTAGTCACCTTAGCCTGTCCCTTGGTGTTCTGGAACCCAGCTATCTCAATGAACCAAGCAGTTACAAATGACAAGCCTTAGAAATCAGTAAAAAAGAAAAAAATCAATTGAGAAAAGATCAAGAATGTTCCAGGTGTGAACCTCCCAGAGAAAAGAGAAGGAGGCAAAAAAGAAGAGAGAGAAAAGGTTGGGAGGGACAAATAAAAGGACTCATAGGGACTGGAGTTTATGGGATCCTGTGGGCATTCTCCATGCCACAAAAACCGTCTGATGGTTTTAAGAGTAGACTACAATTCTTGCAAAATGTATTCTAGAAAACAGATTGCTTAGCTGTTAGGCAAAAACGTAGCAAAGTTGCAACCAAGTGCTTCTTTTTTTTTTCAGATTCATAAATAAAATTTGCTATAGAACAGATATTGTAGAAAGAAAGCTTTACGGAGAATTGGGAAGCGAAGGGGGGGGCGGAACAGAATTAGGACATCTGATTTAAACTGATCAAAGGAATATTCCATATCTCATGACATCATGTTGAAGGAGTTTTGAAGGGCGTGAGATTTCATCTCTGTCTTTTCTGCTGAGGAGGTGAGCTGGACATCATTTGGGGGGTAGTGAGCAATTCCTCATTCATATTAACATATACATATAGTCATAACTATTATCCTTTTTCTTTTCTTTATCTTAGTAAATAGTCTTGTCTCAACTGACAAGTTCAACTTCGTTGTTTTTATCCCCAGATCTCAGCTCCATCCCACTGGGAAGGAGGGACTGAGCAAACAACTGTGAGGTTGCCAGCTACCTGCCAGGTTAAACCATAATAGATTTAATGACTCAGCATCCATTGTACATATTTGGGTTGCTTCAAAATTAATGCTCCCTATTTATTTCCATGGAAACTACAACAGATATAAAGAGCACAACAACACTATTTGATAGAGAAAATTCTCAGCTACAAGACATTATTTTTCAACATAGTCACTGCCATTAGCTGTGCATTTTCACCAGTGATGAAAAAAAACCCCTCCGTACAGCTCCACACACAAAGATCTGCACCACCACTGCTGAAATACACCATCCTCCACTTCACTGTACTATAAATCCACTGTTCAATCTCCATAAATGTTCAGGGAACATTAGCGTATGTCAGTGAGCGCCATTTTTTCCCAGTGTAGAAATTCAGTTCCACACCTTTGCTTTATGTCAGATGCCATTTTGTCAGACTGTCTCTGCTGCTGTCTGTCACACAGCAACAACATGTAATGGAATATTGGTAGAAAAGTTCAACCTCCATTGCCATACCACCATTTACCTCCAGCATTATGGGCCATGGTAATAAAATCGGAGGCATTACTTTTCAAGCAGTCCTCCTATAACATTTGCCTGTGTTTCTTCTACGCTAGGTATTATCCTTTTCATGTGACCTTGCATTCTCTCCTTCCTCTAAGTTATTTCTTCATTTTGCATTAATCTAGAGAGAATCTGTTTCTGATGAAGGAATTTACTCTCATTCTTAGTTTGCCCAGAGTAGCATCATAGGAATCTCTAGCTTCTTATAGCAAACTATCTACTTGCTACTGCATGAACACTAATGATTAGTGTTGATCCTTTTTTTGTCCTCATGTTAGGAGTAGTGTGTGTGCCTTATGGGCATAGAGGGCATAGAAAAACAAAGTTTTGCTGTGAAGTCACTTGATCAGTGTCTGTAAGAATTGCTGTTTTGAATCAGACTTAGGGGACATTTGTGCTTGCACCTATATGCTCTTCTTTCTGTGACCTAAACAATACATTTGTTTCAAATGAGGAGTACTATATACTGTAAAAGAATGTATCATCTTTCTCTTTGATCATATGAGAAAGAGTCTGGAATTATTTTAGTTACTACAACAGATTTCAGAGGGAGAGGGAGGGAACAAAAGAAACAAACAAACAAAAAGCAGTAAAAATATTAGTAATTACTTATATGGATTTCTGATCCCTCTGAGATTTTTCCATCATTTCAACCAGTATAAACAGGATTCTGCAAGTCTTTAGGATTCTTCAGTTAAAAATCACAGAACTGCAGAATTGCAGAATGGATGAGGTTGGCAGGGACCTCTGGAGCCATCTGGCCCAACCCCTGCTCAAGTAGGGCCACCTAGAGAAGTATGTCCAGGACTATGTCCAGATTGTTTTTAATATTTCCAAGGTGGGAGTCTCCTCAGTCTCACCTACATAGTAAAAAAGTGATTCCTGGAATCTCCAGTGTTCCATTTCGTGCCCATTGCCTCTTTTCCTAGCACTGGGCAACACTGAATAGAGCCTGGCTCCACCCACTTTGCACCCTCCCTTCAGTTTTTTATTGAGATCCTCTCTAAACCTCCTCTATTCCAGATATCCCAGCTATCTCAGTCTTTCCTCTAAGAGATGTGCTTTAGCGCCTTCATCGTTTTCATGCCCCTGAAGCTTCAGATTTTTCTCTGAAGCAGTCATGACTTACCCAGCCAGATTATTCAACACAACATCCTTAGCATTGCAGAGCATTTCATGTTTTCAAAGAAGCTATAGAAATTCTAGTAAGATGTATGGACAGTGTTTCCAGACATACACTGTATGAGGGAGTGTTTACATCTACCAGAACTGTTAGTTTTATTTATGGAAGTGTTTCCACTGGTTTGGGTCCATGCCAGACTTCTCCAGAGATTTCTATTAGTGACTTGAGAAAATTTCCCTGAGAAACTATTGAGTAAGTTTATTTTCTGCAGTCAGCAATAAAAATGTATATATACTATTATGAGTAATGATCAAGGTACAGAGAGTTTTTTTCCAGGGCAAAAATTTGTGTCATAGTCTGTAGTAACACTAACGCCTCCCTGTACAGACACTCAGTAGTGAATAAAGAATGTAACTCCTGCTTTTGGAACTGAGTAATATCAGACCCCTGTTCCAAGTGTAATTCAGAGTCTCTCAAGCACAGCATTACATGCAGATCCTACTTCTTCTATTTACTGGTTATTTCTTTCATTCCAATTCTCTCAAGTTACTTTTATTTTTTTTTTTTATTTTTTTTTTTCCATGCACAACCATGACAGTAAAGCAAAAGATTTAGCACATCTAAACTAAAATAATAATAATCATAAATATTGGGGAAAAGCATCACTTTTTAATATATTTTGCCATCCTGCTTGCACCACTTCTTTGTTTTAGGTTACTAACCGGGCAGACCTGGTTAGTAGGACTTTTTGCAGTCTTGACTTGCAGTGGAATTACAATTCACCATATACTTCATGAGGAAATTCCACACTCTAATCTCTCTCATGATTTCGTATGGGATGAGATATACATGAACATATACTGGCAAATCTGGTTTCTTATTAAGACTTATATAATATGGATATTCAGTTTCCTGTTTGTTTTGTAGAAAGAACGCTGGAAAAAATGTAAAAATATACATACTAAAAGAGTGGAAATTCCTTAACTAAAATGTAACGTAGATTTAATATAGCTGCAGTAACAGTGAAGTCAGTGAAGCATAATTTGTCCTCTGGCTCACTGTGAGCTCAGCTCTGCAGGTTTTAGGACTACATCTCAGTATTTACTGTAGTGCAGTCTACAACATATACATATCCTGCAGCCTTCTTCTATTTAAGACCTTATTATGAATTTCTGAATCCATGTTGAAATTGTAGATAGTAATGTATCTGAGATCATGCCAAAGTAATATGTGAATTGCTTTTTTGAGTTTTTTTGTCATAGAAGAAAAGAAGTAGGCACATTTCTACTTGAAGGAGAGCTAGGTCATATGAAAACTAAATGTTATACGCTTGTGCTTTGTCTTTTCTTTGGCAAGAAGACAGTTGTTGCCACAGCTGATACAGTCACTGTTTGGCTCTCTGGTTGTACCACAGGGCCTATCACAGGATTGGAGTGACCACATGGCTTGTCATGAGGGTCAGGGCAACCACAGGGGGCTCATCAGGAGGTTACAGCAACCACAGGATCCATCAGAAGGATTGGAGCAGACACAGGGCTCATAATGAGGGTTGGAACAACAACAGGGGTTGCTGTGGGACTTGGAGTTGCTACAAGATCTGTCCTGGGAGTTGGAGCAGTTGCAGTGCCTGCTGAACATCAGACTTGAAGCAGAAAGACTGGAAAGCTTTGTGGCAAAAAAGGATCAGGGGTGCTTGTTGGCAGCTGGCTGAACATGAGCCAGCAGTGTGCCCAGGTGACCAAGGCCAATGGCATCCTGGCTTATATCAGAAATATCAGGACCAGGGAGGTGATCATCCCTCCGTACTCAGCTCTGGTGAGGCAGCACCTCAAGTACTGTGTTTTGTTTTGGGATTGTTATGTCTGAAGGAGGCTCAGGGGACAAATTTTTGCCTCCCCTTACAACAGCCTGAAAGGAGGGTCGTCCTCTTCTCCTAGGTAACAGTGACAGGACAAGACAGAATGGCCTCAAGTTTTAACAGGGTAAGTTCAGGCTGGATATCAGGAAAAACTGCTTCTCTAAAAGAGAGGTAATACATTGGAACAGGCTGCCCAGGGAGGTGGTGGAGTCACTGTCCCTGAAGGTGTTCAGGAGACATGTAGATGTGACACTGAGGGACATGGTTTAGGGGACATAATGGTGAGTTGATGGTTGGACTAGATGATTTCAGAGAGCTCCAATCTTAATGATTCTACAGTTCTGTTCTATAATTTGTCAGTCTTTTTTTGTAGACTAAGATTCTCACAAAATGCTGCTGGTCTGCATGTTTATTTTTGCTTGAAGGGGGAATTACGTAGGAATGGAATTTTTTCTCACCAGATAGGTATCATATACAGTGTACACTGTGTACACAATTTTCTATATTCTGTAAAACACATTGATGTCTTCTGTTAAAGAAAGGAAATGTCATCAATAAAGAACTGGTGGATACAGAATTAAGAGGTAGAAAAAAACAGTAGAAAATTCCTATACTCTTCTGTGCAAGTACTTATGTACATCTGGCTGTGTCTGGCTCTTTACTTATCAAGTAGACACAGAAGAGTCAGTATTAGATGCAGAAATTAGGCCTGTAACTAAGACATACCATTAGCTGTTAAAAACTTGCAGCAATACTACATCACTAGAAGGTAAGCATTGTGGAAATGAAAAAATGACATTGATGAATTATTCTTCAGATTCTAATATATTGCATCAACTTCAGCAGTTGTTTATGAATACCATAATGGTTTTTCAAGTGGTATCACTGTAGCAGTAACAAGATGGGATGCAAAATCTGATGCAGATATTAACTTCAGAAATTGCAGGTTAGCAGAATATATAATTAATTGGCCGATGTGGAGAAGTAATTTGACTATACAAATGCAAATTCTAGAGTTAGCTTATTTGCCAATATCACAGCCTTCAAGCTCTTTTCAAGATGTCATCAGCACTTAAACTGTTAAATTCCATGGTATGCAACAAAAGTTAGATTCCTAAATGCGTATTTTTTGGAAACATATATACTGAATTACACAGGCTTTTTAAATAATTTCACTTATAGTGTCTTTGGAAGAAACACCTTAAAAAACAGAAGTCAAAACCTTTTTGAAATTATGAAACCTCACACTTTTACCCAATATCTATAATAATTTGGTTTTTTATGATAAAATCTGAGAAAGGAGCAGGAATACATGAATAACAAGGATATGCAACTGCACTACTGAAGATGTTTGTGGAATGCTTGTTTGATTTATTAAGCTTTCAGGTTTTTAGAACATAAGTACACTGGAGTTTATGCTATGCACTGTCATTTAGTAACACTAATGACACATTGATAAATTCTCTTCTATCATAGAAATTACTGAGTTCTCAGATACTCTGATTATCATCATAATAATCTTGCTTCATCTTTAATTATTATATATGAGATTTCTTTGTTCTCAGTAACACTTTAGTGTCAACATACTGCTTTAAAGAGCACTCTTCTTTCCTTAACTAGTAAAGACTTGAATGGCTGAAATTCATTGGTGTATTTCATACACTTTAAGTTAACCCATGCTTTATCTTTTAGAGGAAACAAGCATACATACAAGTGGCGAAATTGTATCTATTCTGTAGCCAGATGGTGGATATAACCCAGCATTCGTATCAGATTCAAGTGAATATAAAAAAGATCTTTCTGTCATGGCTGGAAATACACACATCAACAAACAAACAAATGAAGTAGCCTAAGCATATTGGCAATGACATCCAAAATCTGGAAGGTGATACAACACATGCTGAACACATGGGTTCTGTAGACTGCTTCAGAACGTGCGTATCTCTTACAAACTCCTAGCATCTCTCTAGGTTTCCTCACCTCTGATTTTTGCTTAATTTTTTTTCCCTACAGTTATGAAATAAGAAGCTGAAATTGTGTGAGGGAATTTTTCTAATGAAGAAGATCATGGTGAAAAGCATGGTTTTATCATTTTAAAATGTCTGAAAAAAAAAAAAAAAAAAAAAAAAAGAGACATAAACATGAGTTTCAAGAAATGAGAACAAAATGTGTAGTTTTAAGCTAATTTTGTTTCCATTAATTCATCCAAAACAATATGTTTGAGTATTCAGTTTCTTCTGAACCTAACACTGTTCATTTAAATTCCAGTGTTTGTGAACAGGCCAGCAGTGGAAACTAACATACAAATCTAGGGCAAGCAGATGTTTAGTAAAGAGAAATTTTAGCTTCTAATTTGCTACAGGTTAGTGTGAATAATGAAAAGTCTCTGAGATTAAACAGATGGGTTATCTTTATTTTAAAAAGATTGGAGTGACTCACGTAAGAGAGTTCAAATACATAAAAGGCTGCTGCAGAGTGGAGAAGAATAATCAGTTCCCTTCACCTGTAGCAGGTAAAACGAGAAGCTACGGGCTTCTCAACAATTTTGCAACAATAGAGGTTCAACTCTGAAGCAAACCTCACAGCAGTAGGATGGGGAAGCACTATAATGGAGAGGGAAGTGATAGAGCTTGTTGTCTTGCAGCTATGTTTTTTCTGTGCTTACCATAAGAGGGAGGCTACTTGACTGTCAGATTGTTGCAGGGCAGAAAAGTCTTTTCCAAAAGCTCTACTCGAAGTAGCAGTATTTAATCTTCCTAAACAACATAAAAGAATGGGAGTTAACACTGATTCTGGAGTCTGTGTGAAGTGTCTGTTGACATCCTGGATTTTATGTTAACATAATTATAGGATGGTTTGGGTTGGAAGGGATCTTAAAGATCATCCAGTTTCAAATCCTTGCTGTTGGCATTGTTGCCACCCTCTGGCACAGGCTGTCCAGGGCCCCCTTCACACTGGCCTGATAAGTTATCCACAGCTTCTCTAGGCAAGTTTTTTCAGTGCCTCATCATCATTTGAGTAAAAAATTTCCTTCTAGCATCTATTTTAGATGGATCTACTTCACTACTTCCTTTTACCAAGACAATTTAGTTTCTCAGAGTGACAGATGAATAGCTGGCACTGTGCTATCATTACTGAAGTGTGTTAATGCAGAGAGACATTTAATTACATTAGTGAGGGAATGGGAAATTCTTGTGGCCATAGTTTCTTAAATAGGTTGCCTCAAAATTACAAGGATGTGAGAAAATTATTTTAACTTATTCTCCTACTGTGGCTGCCTCATTCTTGTTCTTCTCCTCTTTGTCATTTTCTCCTCCTCTATATTTTGGACTTAAGTTTCTCGTTCATAGTTCCCATCATTTGCACTGTGCACAGCTCTTAGAAGCATTTTTCGTTTATTTGGCAGACTGAGCCAAGGACCTTCAAAATCTGGTAGTAGAAGTCTGGAGAGTCTGAGGAATAACACAGGAATCAAATTTGTTGTCTTTTGTTTCATTTCATGATGCACAGTAATACAGAACACTTGTAGCTTTTAATAGTATCAGGACTTGATCTCCAAGTATTTACCAGTTACTAGCCTTTTTAGTCCAATTTCTCTGAATTTTCGGAAAAAAACGAACTTGCTTTCAGAGTGTCCTCAAATGTTTGAATATGTAGACTTCTATTTGCTATTTTGAACACAGAGGCAGTTTGCTCGTTTTACTCAGTGTTAAGGAGAGATTATCAGTGATCCTGTATTATAAGGAGGAAATAGGCTATAGTGTCCATTCTTGCTGTCTCTTTTTTAATTTTTCCCTGTGTCTGCAGCAGCACTGTGCTAAATTGTACTTCATCCAGTCTTTTCCTTTTCTGCCATGAGCAATACTCCCTCAAGCTCTTTTGTCGCTCACTCTCCTTACAACTTTTATAATTTAGATATCCAAAGCTTTAGCTACCAGTAAACTTGCTAATTTATAACCCTATATCCCCGTCTCCTTCAGTGGGGATGTTTCTGAGTTGTGAAGGGCCTCTCAAGCTTACCAAGCAGTTTTCTGTGCCCTTAGCATTTAAAAAGAACGTCATGGAGTGTTGCTGAGTGTCTGTACACCAAATTCATGCTGAGAAGGTGGCACTGTTTTAGACAGCAGTAATATGCTGTTCAGAATTACTTTTCTTCCGTAACTCATGATTTGTTTTAATATCACGCTGACATTCTTCCTCTTGACTTTTCTGCACTGACTTGATGAGTCTCAAGATAACCCCAGTTTTAAATGTACTCTTTGTAAATATTAATTCAAAAGAATTCTACATGTTACCCTGAAAGCACACTCTCTAAGTCAAACTGATCTGTTGCTTCCAATGTCTTGTTTCTACATATCAAATTGTTCTTGCCAGCCTTCCACCTCTAACTGTCCTTTCAGAGCATCCTCCAATAATGGAAGGAAAAGCAGACTTCCTACAGGAAATGAGAGATAAGCTAAATGATCTGAGTGATGTCACAAAATAATACAGACTTAAAGTTCACAAGTTCATCCTCAAAGTGGAAAAGCGCAAGTCAAGTGTATGCAAAGTTGAATGTAGTACAGATTGTAGCAATTCGGTTTAACTGGAAATAAGAGCATCATCCTGTCTGTTGAATATGCTTTTTTTCTCATTTCTGAATGGCTCTTGTATTTAGAGATAAGGTGAGGGTGAGAGTGGTTAGACTAAATCTTAATCCTGTCTGTATTTCATTCTTCTGTTGTCTGAACCACATGACATTTTTGAGATTTTTGTATGTACTGTGTGCTGAGCTCATAACCTGAAGATTTTCCCTATATCTAGTGCTAGTCTGATCCTTCCCAGTGTTTACCTCTAATATGTTTTCACTGCACGATAAAGTTAACTATAACAATAAATTGATCCACTTGACCTACTAGAGGTACTTCTGTGGGAAGCTTATTCTTTTTAGCTGTGTAAAATGGGAGTGCCAAACAAATATGGCTATCTGGACTGGACTCTTCCAGCTAAACATAAGGTTGAAAACTGTAAAATGCAATATTTGGCGTGTCAGATTGTGTGTCAACTGTGTGTATGAGGCTCACATAGCTCACAGTGCACCATAAAGGGAGAGTTTAGATAGATGCAGTTTTTTAATGATTCTGGATCTGTGAACTAGGGTATGACACATTTGAGAGAGGTGACTGAGTATAATTTTCTTTCTATTTATTATTATTATTTTTTTTAAGAATAGAAAATCAGACTTACGGGATTGCAGGTGATTTGTTACTGTGGGCAGTGAAAAGAAAGGAGTGCAATCTAACTGTAGCTCATACAGTGACAATATATGTATGCTTTTCACTACAGGGAGGTGTTCCAATCCTTGGATGGAAAGCTAAGACATTTTCAAAGATATATCATTACTCTCATCGTCTCAGAAGTCTTACGCTGTCTTTTGTATAGGCTAGATTTTTAGAATACTTAGAAACATTAGGATAACTGCAGCTACTTGTTTGTGAAACATTGCCTCAAGGGGACAGCATGTTTCTGAGAGTTTTCCAGGTGTACTTAAGATATTGGCTTTAATCCATAATGCTTTCAGTTATTTGGACCATGTCCTCTTCCTCTCACTTCTACACAATTAAGAGCATAAACAGTTGGCACTAAATCTGTCTTGATCTGAAGAGGAGGATCCTCTTACCAGGGAGATTCCTGGGAGTAAGTGCACAGACTGCTGCTTCCCTGTCTCCCAACCACTTGCTTTGCTTATGAGAATGCAATTTTTACGTTCCTGGAAAACTGAATCTCTCCTCTCTCTCTTTTTGTGTTCTTTGAGAGAAGATAGAGAAGCAGTGTAAGTGTGTGAGAGCTATTGTGAATTTATCATAGTTGATGAATATTATTATGTACCCTTTGTGACATATATTGTAGATTTTGTATTTCCCCTGCTTTAAAATTCTTTGAAGTGCATACAGCCGGGAATAGGTGCTTAAGCTGTAACTTCAAATAAATAAATACATTAAAAATATTTGAAGCAGGTAGTTTCAGATAATAAAGAGAGTTGACTCCTGGGTACAAAACACTGTAAGTCTTGAAAGAACAGAATCTTTATTAAAGGAGAAGAAATAAAAGCTATAAATAATTTCTTCTCTGCAAAAATGCCTCCAACAAACTAACAGGTTTTATGCTTGATGAATTAGAAATTTCATTATATAGCATACATAACTAATTACTGGGGAGCATTTTACTTACCTCTAATTTCTATTTAATAGCCACTGAACTTGTCATTGCAGGTATGGTTACAAAAGTATGGCTACCTTCCACCAACTGACCCCAGAATGTCGGTGTTGCGCTCTGCAGAAACCATGCAATCAGCTATAGCTGCCATGCAGCAGTTCTATGGCATTAATATGACAGGAAAAGTGGACAGGAACACGATTGAGTAAGTAACTGGTACTGAACTGCTCTTGACTTTTCTGTTTCAGGAAGAATAAAATAGAAATGGAAAAACTTTATGACACGCAAAGTAGGGTGACCAGAATACCCAAATAGCATTCCATCTTCAGATGGGGAGCAAAAATCTTTCTGCTTCTCCTTGACTTTTTTATTTTCATCTTGTTCTGCTGTATTTTATGATAGCATGTAGTCAGCTGCCACTGCTGAATACATTTGAGCATGGGATTCTAAAGAAAATGTTTCAGGGTTAACTAAAGTAAAGGCCAAGAGTACAGTGTGAAACTGGAGAAGCCTAGTCCAAACGGACAAGAATTCACAAAATGTTTCACAGTGGAAAATCTTTACCCCAAATTCCTTTATCCTCATTGCGAAACAAAACAGTTAGCACACTTCAATGGCCCATTCATTTCATGGTTTCCAGTAACAAAAGACCAAGTGTGGGCATTTTCACATGCAGAAAAATTAGATTAATTTTGCATGCCGTTTGCAATTATGAAATATGTAAGGCAGGCAGCATATGATCTTGTGCACAAATTGTATTGAAAAGAGATTAAAAGTCTCTTCCAAACAACTCTATACTATGACAAATTTTAGAAATGTAACAGAAGTATTGAGAGAAACTTATCAGGTCCTAAGACTTGAAGTTGTGGTGATTCCATTTAAAACACAGTAAGAATTATCGATGATTTTAGAAGAAGTTACTTTGCTTGAAAAGCAAACCGTACCGAAATAATACATCCAACATTTACCTTACTGAAGTATGTTCCTCCTGTTTCTCTTAAGTGTTTTTTGGGAGGAGAAAAAATTCCTTACCAGCCCCAATCTGATGTGTCATCTTTTGTAAATTCTTTTCTAGTAAAGTAGTTGACATGAATGATTTTTTAGTCATTTACGGTTTAGGGAAGAGACTGCCTAAAATGCTGGCAGAATTGGAAAAATCGTTTTATTCCACTGGCACATGCATTATTGCATTGAAAAGCAATAAAGCACAGCAGATTTTAGGGCTGCCCTAAGGGGAGGTGAGTCGATTAAACATCCCTCAGTTTTGGAATTTAAAGAGCCTTGAAAAAGGCAATGCAATAGCAGTAGGCTCAGGAAATGCCTTGCGAGGGAGCTGTGCTCAGAGGTATGTTTATGATCAAGCCTCCAGGGTGGAAAGACTGGGCTCTTTATACAGCTTCACTGATTGATCCTTGAGGAGAGAATGCTACTACACCCACTGCTTGTAGCCTTATAAAGACACATTAGTGGCAGCTTTGTAAGAGGCAATATATTTCACTAAAAGGAAAATAATCTGTTCACAGGTAGAAGTAAAGAGAGACTAGAGAGTAGGAAAGGAAAAGTAAAGCAGAGACCATCTCTTGCTTTAGAGCATTGGACAGCAAGATAAAACAAAACAAAAGCTAAAACAAACAAAAAAAAAACAGACATTTAATTGCAAAGGGAAGTACTTTATGTTTGCAAGATTGTTCTCATTTCTTCAGTCATATAAGAGGAAGAGGAATACAACCATGCAGCAGTCCAAAGCATTCATTTTACAAGCTATTGAAAACTGAATTTTCCAGTCACGAGTTTCTTCCACATAGAAAGATAGACTAGCACACAGCAATTCTTTGGTATGCCAAATGCCAAACTTATGCCAAATGAATCACATGGTCACATTTGGCGCTGTATTAACTTGAGTCAAGCTGGAAACAGACCTGATTCTTAAAGACTTGTCTCATTTTCATTGAGAAAAAAACCAACTCATTAAATTCAAGTTTGCCTCAAGTTACTATCATTTTACAGAACTGAATATCCTTACATGAAGTGGCTATGTAACAAAGGATATATATATTTCTAATTGTTCATTTAAGGCAGTGATTTGTAAATATTTGCAATCATTTTCCATTTTGTATATATAGAGAGAATACATACCGTTTTTTGGCCAGAAATATGTGACAATTTAACATTTCTTTCTTTCTGCTTAATATAATCACAAAAAAATACTGGGATTTCAAAATAAAGACTGCAGCAGGAACCTCACAGAAACATGTTCTCGTCTTGTGCATACTTGCTTCTCTAGCATGTCTTGAAAGGTGATTACGAAATGCCTCTTAGTCTGCAGAAGAATGAACAATTAAAAGAAGTTGTTGTAGTAACTTGATAGGAATAAAGTTTGAGAATATTAACAGAGAAATAATGTCCTGCAGCATCATTATCAAATGTCTCCTGGAGGAAGCTTGTTGTTCTTAGAGACAGCTAATCCCTCATGGACAACTTTGACATGTATAATTGTGAATAGTGTTAATCTTCCCCCTTCTCAAATTCACTTAATTTTGCTATGTTTTTTAATTTGTTTCCCAGGTGGCTTGAAAAACCTGTTATATGCTTATTGCTGGGGATGACGAACAATGAGTAGTAGAAGTAGATCTTATCATAATACTGTAAAAAATGAGGGAAATTCTGAATGGAAGTAGTATTACAATGCCAAGTCCCTTGAAAATACTCTCTCAAATTTGCATGGAGTGCAACATTATTGTATGTGATTCACTTATATATTAACAAACCCAGTCAATGACTCGATGCAAAACTTCTGGAAATGGACCCACAGTCGGCTTCCTGGTCTTTCACATCCTTGTAAAAAAGCCCCTAAGTAGAGAAAGGGTAGTCAGTTGCTGTCTTCTCATAAAACTGGTGTACATTTTTATTTCTACAATGTGTTTTGCATTTTAAGGGGTACATTAGGAACTTCTTGGTATACAGATTGGTTGGTATCATATAGGATGCTGAAGAAATCTGTTCAGTGTTAATAAATGATTGATTTTATTTTAATATCACCCTTTAGAAATAAATGGCAAATGTGGTCACTTCAGTGCTCTCAAGAGCTTCTAATCAAGTTTAATTCATACGTTATAATTAAAATACAATTGTATTTCTCCATGATCTCTCCTGCATCTACATTAATTACCAGTCACAAAATAAGAAATGGTGGTAAACTTTGAGCTGCAGAAATTGTTTTAGCAGTCTTTGTTATTTGTAAATGTTAGGGTTTGTGCAAAAGATATAAAGTCTTGTTTCCTCGGCAGATGTTCAGTGAGAAGCCTTGCAGAAATGGCATCTTCAGTAACAGGGTTGAAAGTATCATATATCACTCTTTGACTGCTTTCTAATACATAGAGGAGTGCCAGTAAGGTCCTGTAATAACAGTAAGAATGCAGTAGAGAAGGATAAAGACATTTAGAAAACATGTCTCTCTCTCCTCACAAGGAGATTCAGGGCAATTCAGTGGTAAACTGTACTGAAATAAAATTCTACAGTTTTTCCGGCCATAAAGTCAAGCTGAATTTTTTACACTCTCTCCTTTATTTTCCTTCTGTGGTAGTTAGTGCTTTTTTCTTCTTAAAATGCTCCTCCAGACACTCAGTAAATCTCCAACTGAACAAATATTTATTTATTTTAATAAATACTGTACAATTTTGATTATGGTTAAACTGGAAAGACATTTTAAGTATTTACAATTTATTCTGAAGGTTTAAGGTGAGGAGGGAAAAATTAATCCTTCCTTTACTCCCCAAAGAACAAAATATGGTTAGACATCTGGGCTGAGTCATGGGAAGTTTAGCTTCAGCCTTTTTTTTTTTTTCCCCACTGGAGGAACATTATAATTTTGCTGCATATTTTTATTTTAATCTTCTCAGCTTTTCCGTGAGTCTAAACTATTTTAATTCTCTTGACATAAATAGCTCTTCAAGCCTTAAACTAATGGACCTAAGAAGAATTTGACGTGACATAGTCTACAGATAGAGTACATTCGTCACAGTTAAGCCTCTTTATTGAGTACTGATAAAATATTAATATTGAGGGGCTGCTGCATAACATAGTTTCACAGGTTCAGAAACAGTGATGAAAGAGAGGCAACCATTACTAGTATGCAACTTTTTTAAAAAAATAATAATAATAAAAAGATATTTATTATTTTTATAATTAAAGTCTAAGCACTCAAGAACAGGGAAGACATCAGTCCTATTATGCTACAAGAAGCTATATTGAGAAGAAAATAGAAAATAATGTTTTCTATGTCAATTACAACCCAGATGGAAGAGCGCTTTATAAACTAAGTATCCACGAATTTCATGAGCATTAATGATTGACAACAGAAGCCTTCCCCCTAGTGAAAATAAGGCCTGTCAATGTTCTTGACAGTGGTCAAAGAACTTTTAACATTAAAAAATGTGAAAATGTAAATTATCTTCTGGAAATTGTTAACATTTTGTCTCATTTCTGGACTTGACTGTCACACAAATTTACTACTAATAATTTGTTATAAAGTCCAATTGCCAAATGTAGCTCAATTAGGATCTGGGTAATAGATCAGTTAACAGTCCAACTCTTCCACTGCATTAAACAGAGAAAATTGCATCTTTCCTGAAATGTCACTTGAAGATGAGTTGCTGAAAGCTACTGAACCACTTATTCAAAAGCCTCCACTTGATTTACATTGAGATTTATGCTATGTATGAGCCACAGTTCCAGTTCTCATGTAACCATAAGGACATAAAGTGAGATAGACAGCATGACAACATGGAAAATCCCCTGCCGATGCCAACTGGCAAGGAAGCAAGCATAATATTCTGGATAGGTACATGGCTCTTCAGAATCAATGGAAGAACGAATTCATTTGAGGCTCCATTAGCTAAGTTAATTTTTTTTTGGAGGAAGGAGTGGGAGAGGAAGAACTAATTCGATTGATTTGAAATTATTGTCCATGAAACAATAAAACTGTAAGTGGTATATTATGTATTTATGTAAAACACAGATGTTTTTGTAGCTAACAAAGTACAATGGGCTTTTTTGTTGTTGTTATTTGTTATTTGTTTATTTTTCTTCATTACTTCCGACTTTGTTTTGCTGTTATGTTAAGGTGATACAACTTGCTTTTTGTCATGCGTCTTTTTCTGCAATTTGAGTGTCCAGTTTCAGAAGCATAATATAAATGCCATAAAAACCCATGGTAACTACATGATGACCTAACATGCATGATTCAGTGAGAAAATGTATTACTGGCAACATTTAAAAGCTTTGTGATGTCTCAGCAAAAATTTAATCTCATTTGATGATATATATTTCACTAAGAATAGAGCCAGCTTTGGTTTGTAGTTAAGACAGGCCTCTATAGTATTCTTTTATTATTTGAGCAAACCTAAATAATGCATCCCAGAAACTGTTTATATCTACTTCGCTGAATTGATACTTTCTATAAGAAATGAGAAGAACCTGAAATAAAATTGCAGGGTATTTCAGCAAATGTTGGTAGGATAAATTTTATATACTTTGCACTGTTGTCTTTGCAGACAGTGGAAAAAGATCATTATAGTCCTTACAAACACATATCATACAGTCAACAGTTTTATGATTATGGAGACATACTCCATAATTATTCTGACAAGAAATTAAAGCAAATCATTGTTTCATATTTGATAACAGATCAAAATTTTAGGTAAATGTTAGTTACTGCGTATAAATTTTGGTTTCTCCTATTGCACTACTTTATGGAGGCATCACCCATCAAAGTTTTTGCTGCCACTGACATTCTGCTATAGTGTTTATCAATGCAAGTGGGGTTAAGAGTCAACTTCATGCAGTCACTGAAATTTATATTTTCCTACAATCTGATTTTGTTTAGACATTTAAACAATAGTTTTCAATCCGTAATTATAAATGAAACATTACAAGCTTGGCTCATTTATAAAAATTAGAGTGGCTGATTTGACTGGAAGTTCGTATTCCATTAGCCTGTCTAGAAAAATTCATTCAGTATGCAATATAGTTTTTCCTGTATTAGTTGCAGTTATAAAACTTACAATGTACATTTTATTCCTTGAGTACAGAATGGAAAAATCAAATATTTCATTGGATTGTGTAGTATATATATAATTTTCAAATATGTACAGGAGGAGATTAAGTAACTTGATTCCTTTTTGTTGTTGTTGTTGTTTGTTTGTTTGTTTGAGGTTTTATTATCTGCGCGTATTTTTAAAAGGAGTCTACATTCTAATTAGATGACATTTCAAGTAACTTCTATGTCTTCCATTCATAAAGCTATTGTGTATACGTATTTATGAAACATTGCTTAAATGCCAGGTCAGGAAGTCCTTCATGCAAGCCTGAATATAGAATAGGTATGTACCATAGGAGAGCTATATTTTTTACATCAGTAATTATTTGGTATGATAGAAATAAAGTCAGTGACCTAGAAAAGTAACAGAGGAGTGTGTGCTTTATTTACACAAGTAATGTCTGAAATCTGACTGTTATTCTGATGGAAAATTGTGCTGTAGCTGTTCAGTTTGTGTAAAAACATTGCTTCAGCTGAGCTTTGTTACTTTTAATCAAGCTAAGTAAGCCCTTACACCACAAAGGAGAAACAGTGCTGACAGTGATACTGCTGCTGAAATCATGTTTCATCTTACTTTTGATAATTTGTAACATTGTAACATTGGCAAACTGAGGATATTTGAAATACTGGAATACTTTGAAGTATGAAGACAACTGCAAGAGCTAAGCATTTCTGTGGGGAATCTTGTGCTGCCACAATGGTTGTTTTTGTTTGTGAATTAGACCTTTTCAAATCCATTCTATGCAGAACATCAAATTTTCCCCAGGCAGAATTCTTGAGTTAGATATTTCCAGAGCTGATTCTCTTCCTTGTGTAGAAAGACAGTGAGATAGTAACAAGACAGTAATAACTAATAAATAGTATTGTACAATAGTATATATAATATTAATAGTATTACGATGTTAGAGGTTTCAATGTTCTGACGGTTGTCTGGGCTCTTTGGTTAGAAGAACTTGAGGCTTTTTTAAATAAAATGTCAGTGAGGCAAAATAGAAGGATCATATAACAAAAAATTGATCTAGTAACTAGTGATTTGAGTATACCTGTGTACATTTACTTTAACATCACCCCCAGTAAGCAATAATGCAGATCATAATTACCTTGAATGAATGAGAGTAAATTACTACTTATGCACTACTTGTAGGTGTTTTTGTTCAGTGTTTGTTCAGTGGTTATAGCAAAAGAAAACTAGGAAAAACAACAGCAAATACATTTGATTCTGAATGTCATGAGAGTAATGAATCTCCAGAAAATACATGTCTGGTAACAAGATAACTTCCTCTTTTTAGCCAGTTTCATGCAGACAAAAATTTGATAGTACTATCACTTTGGAAAAAGTTAAGTTTTTTTGTTAGTTGGGTGTAGTGGTTATGATTTTTCTACCATGTTGCTTCAACTACGTGGTATTTCTTGCAGCTGGATGAAGAAGCCTCGATGTGGTGTGCCTGACCAAACAAGAGGCAACTCTAAATTTAACATCCGTCGGAAACGATATGCATTAACGGGACAGAAGTGGCAACACAAACATATCACTTACAGGTACCAAAATACTAACACAGACTTATAAATGTCACTAGTCACACTGAGTTTTAAAAGTAAATGTAAGTTTTTGAACTATATTTCAATATTTCAAGAAGTTTATTGATAATATATGTTATAAAAATGGTGCTTTGAATACTTGGTTAATTACAGAAGAATTAAGTATTTTTTTTTATCAAAATTCACCAAAATCGATGTATATAGTAAGCAGTGAATTCTCTAAAGCTTTCAGCATCAAATTAACACCCAATATGTCCTTAACCTTGCCTTACAACCCTCTTAACAGCTTCTCAGGGAGCATTTCTCTGAAAGTGGGAGCACTCTAATGAAATTGAGATCTCTAATTCAAGTATGTAAAATATGTTATTGAAGAAAGCCAGTCTCAGTAAAATGCTGGGGCCTACAGCATACCGTCAGGTATGTTCTGAAGTAACCATGAATTGGATTACATTACTGTGAGTCACTGACCTAACTTTTTCCTGCTTACATGGTAATGGGCATTGGAATATGGGGATATACATCTGTGCAGTTCCTGAGTCTGGCACATAGGTTACACAGCACATTGCCTATTCTGTCAGACTGATCTTTCCAGGATAAAGTATGCCACATAGGATACACAGTTTTTCAACAGGCCAATGATTCCAACAAGACCTGATTGAAAATTTGCTCAGCCTCGCTGGGATTTCTGTTCTAAGAAGAATGAGATCAAGGGGACAAAACTGCTTTTAAATTCACTGACTGCTGACATTATTCATAACCCTATTTACATATTAAATTTTAAGTCCGTAAGCTCTAATGGCCATATAGACTGTTCTTCATACCACAGTGAAGAGAGTTTTATTAGTAATTATATATCAATGCTATGGCTTATGTTTTAATTGGAGAATTTTATTTTAAGACATTAAACACTGGTATAACTTCAAGTGACAGAGAACTGACTACTTTGTGATTAGCATGTTGTGCTGGCTGATGGTCTTTAAATTTAATGTGGATGGAATACATAGCTGACCAGAATAAGAAAGCACTTTCATCTGAATTCTAAAATTTAAACATAGTGTGCATACAGGCATTTACACAGAACAGGAGGAGCGGTCCTTGAAAGCAGCCCTGCAGAGAAGGACCTGGCAGTCCTGTTGGATGAAAAACTTAACATGAGCCAGCAGTGTGCTCTTGCAGCTTGAAAAGCAAATGGTATCCTGGGCTCCATCAGAAGAGAGGTGGCCAGCAGGGACAGGGAGGTGATTGTCCCTCTCTACTCTGCTCTTGTGAGGCCCCACCTGGACCAAAAATATCTGGAGTACTGTGCCCAGGTCTGGAGCCCCCAGTACAAGGAAGACAGGGAGCTGCTGGAGAGGGTCTAGAGGAGCCACAAAGATGATCAGGGGACTGGAGCATCTCCCCTACAAAGACAGGCTGAGGGAGCTGGGCTTGTTCGGCCTGGAGAAAAGAAGGCTGTGGGGTGACCTCATTGCAGCCTTTCAGTACCTAAAGGGAGCCTACAAACAGGAGGGGAATCAATTCTTTGTAAGGATAGATAACAGCAAGACAAAGGAAAATGGTTTTAAGTTGAAGGAGAGAAGATTTGGGTTGGATGTCAGGGGGAAGTTCTTTACAGAGAGAGTGGTGAGGTGCTGCAAAAGGCTGCCCAGAGAGGTTATGGATGCCCTGTCCCTGGAGGTGTTCAAGGCCTGATTGGATGGGGCCCTGGGCAGCCTGGTCTAGCATTAAATGGGAGGTTGTTAGCCCTGCATGTGGGAGCTGGGTTGGAGATTCATGATTCTTGAGGATCATGAATGAGGTCCCTTCCAACTCTGCCACTCTGTGATTCTGTGATACATAAATATGAAAAGCATTCAGGATTAGCCAAAAGTATGTGTTTTTCCTTCTCCTTTGTAAACAGTCTGATTTCCTATTTCATTACAGATTTTTTTTACAACCTATAGTAATTTTTGGTGAATTACAGACCAAAATACACTTAAAGTAGTAAAGCCTCGAATAAGGCTTAGTGTTAAAAAAAAAAAAAAAAATAGAATAAATAATACAATACTAATCTTTCTGGATATAGAAAATTTGAAACAACTAAGAGCAATCAAAAAAAGAGAAATATTTTCTTCCCTTCCCCTGCCCTATGACTTCATTCTTACAGGCTTAATTCCAGTTAACTGGCTGACATTTTAAGTTGCTTTGTTCCCTAAACTTTTGATCATATCTCTAGCTTTGTGCCTGCTTTATTTTATTCAGTGCCACTTCTCAATCTCTTTGTAACCTGCAAGTTTCCAGCTGCATTCTGCCTTCCTATCTAGTCAAACCTTGTAGTTTGATCTGTGCCTGTTAAGTAGACTTCATAAAACCTCCAAAAAAGGATAAATTTATCTCTTATTTCCACCTCTCTGAAAAGAACAGGATAGAAACACAGAATAAACAATGAAGAAAAGATGCTGTCTACTGAGGTTATCTTAACATAGACCTGCATTGACTGACTTTTCTAAACAAGAGGAGTAATTGCAAAGAAAAGAGTATGTTGTATTTAAATAAAAAAAATAATTAAAAATAATAATAAAAAAAAAAAGGATGAATGTTAGCTGCAGCAGTTCATAGCAGGCTTTCTGATAGTATTTCGTGGATTTTTGTTGTTGTTGTTGTTATGTTTGTTTGTTTTTGCCAAAGACTTTAGAATACAGCAAGACAAACTTTTAAAATGTTAACTGCTTATTTCAAGAAAATATTTAATGTTAGCTTGTAAAATGTATAAGACTTGTTGAGCTCTGTGAAATTCATAGATGTGGAGCCATTTCCTGACTCTTCTGTCACTCGAGAGGTGCAAATTCAGTGCTGAGTAAAGCCCTTTGAAAGTGTTCAACAGCTACACATTCACCATTTCAAATCTGTCTGGCAAGAGTATATCTTGGATGCCATATATCCTCAGATGCTTTACATATGTAACTATCACTTTATAAAAAATATCAAAGCATTGTTAATGGTAAAATAGAATTGGGATCACATATAAATGCATTTTAATCTGTGTCTACTTGACTTTTTAGTTTGGCATTTTCTGTCTATCTTACTATTTTTACCCCAAGTATTGCTGCTGGCACTTGTTAAATTTAAAAGAGCAGTTGTTCAGAGTGTTTTCCCTGTTAGATTGTCTCTATAATCATAAGTAGGAGGATCAAAACAGACAAATATTCAAATTTTATTACATTTTTCTTCCTACCTTTCCCTATTTTCAATTTGTAATTTTTCATATTGAGCAGCTCCTCAAAATTTCAAGATGGAACTTTTTGGCCACATATAAATTATCATTAGTTTCAAAAAACTGTATGTCTGCAGTGTTGCTGTGCAGAATTCTGTTATTTGAAATAATAACACAGAATGGGAATTGTGCTCCTTTAGTTATAATGTATCTCCCTCAGGGAATGCAGCTTTCCATTTACTTGAACAGGTGAATAGGTTGTTTGTTAGAACTTCTGTTTATAATGGAGCTACACAGTAATATTAATTTCTGCATCTTCTCTGGTTGGTACAGTTCATGCTTGTATACCTTTTAAATGGTATTTTTACTTATGTATTATTTACACTGCTGTTGTATTTCAATATTATTTTTACTAAAGGAGTAAAATAAAGTGATTATTTGAACCATTTTGCCAACTCGTATATGCAAGTGCTGAAACCTATAGTTCAATTACAGAACAATTCAGAAAAAATGAATGAGAGTCTTAACTCTTCCTTATGTTTTACACTGCATCAAGTTACAAAACAGTCTCTGACAGAACATAATATAGATTCGGAGTGGAAATCTATGAAACCTATAAAGGAATTTTTTAATGTATTTTTTTTTTTAAGGTGAAATTTACCAAGACACAAATCGTTCTTGAAAGCAATCACCTCTTTCGATAGCAAAGTAAATCAACTGGTACTTTATAGAAAGGGCAAGATTGTGAATCAATAAATAAATCAGCTTCATAAAATAGAACAAGAATGTTTATATTTCTTTTGTAGACATATAATTAGACAGAGAATTATTTCTTACAAAGTCTTCCTCACAAGAAATCTTGGCAGACAATACTTAATTTTAACTCTAGCACTAAGAGAGTCAGTAACTGGTCTGTTGTTCAGATGGTTCGTTCTGCAGAACATTTTTCAAATAAAATTAAAGAATGCTATCCAAAAAATCTAAGATTTGCTTTGAGTTATGACCATCATTTGGAACTCAGCATTTTAAAAGAACAATTAAAAAGTACTTTAAACACTGTTCTGCAGCTTTATTCTGCCTTCTTGATGAAGAGAAAAATACAATTTGGTTGTTCAGGAATGAGTAACATTAATTTAATTGATATATCTGCAGATGGCCTACAGCCATCTACAATATGGCCATCCATCAATATGCAAGTTCCCTTTACATTGAAAGTAAAAAACAGAAATAAGGAGAAATAAGCACTTCCTGATTATTTATTTATTTATTTATTTATTCAGAAATGCCGAGAAGGTTTTAAGTTTAATTAATTTGTGAGCAACTGAAATATCTGGTAGTCAGTCTTCAATATGAAGGCAATCTTCTGTGCTTTAGTTCAGTTATTTACTACTTACTTAAACTTAAGTAATATGTTTTGAAACATGCTAGAATAATGTATAGGACTGGGCTGTACCTCATTATCCTTTTTTCCCCGCATACATGTGAGGACAAGACTAACTCAGTGGGAATCCCTGATGATGTGCTCTTGTACCTTCAAGTCAGTAGCCAGTTTTGAAGTAGCTCCTCTCCTTATCACAGAGTTCGCAGTAGCACAGAAATATACGTGCAGATTTATACTGAGAGGCGATACTTGCAGATGTAGAAAGCATGCTGAGTGACATGGTGAAGAAATTCTTAGGGATCTCTGAAAAAACAGTGCTTTTAAAATTACCCACCTGTGAGTTCTTATCATTCCTACTGATGTGCTTTGCTGGAATACTGAGGACTTGCAGCTGCAAACTCTAGCAAAATGGGGATTTAAACTAGGAAGACTAGTTGTTTCCTACAATGCAATTCTTGTTAACTCTTAGATTATGATAGGGCTCGATTGCTGGGACAAGGATGCTTTAATTCCTGACACTATGCATTAGCTTTCTATAGTACTGATGGATGCAGAAATAGACCTTAAATAATGACATATCAAATATTCTTAGGCCATTACGCTTGAATCTCCCGCAAGCTTTCAAGCAAAAATACTATAAAATTTTCACTTCTAATCAACTTTATGATACAGGGGAAAGTCTCTGGTGTCTATGTAGCTCTGCTAGGTATACATTATAGGCAAAGTTTATGAATGGGAAGAAAATTGAGAACTTCCGTTCCTACATGCCGATGTAAGGATGTATACCCCCTTCTCTCCCAAACCTTAGTGCTATCAGAAAATCTATTTTCATAAAGGCGTTGCTTGTTCTTTTCTTAAATAACAGTGTTAGTATTCTGTTCCTCAGCCTTTCTAACCTCTGAACTGAAGGCAAAGGAAATGTAAAATATATGTAATAAAAAGTATTTAAATTACACTTTATTGATTCTAAAATCTCTGTGATTAAAAAAAAAAAAAATCCAATATCTATATTTCTGAGAGTGGATTCCAACTTAAAAGCCTATTAAATTGATTAAATGTAATTAAAGTAAAAATGCTCTTTATTATATGAAGTTTTAGTATTAGCCTTCTTCAAAAGATGGTGAAGGGCCTGGAGCATCTCTCGTATGAAGAAAGGCTGAATGAACTGGGTCTGTTCAGCCTTGAGAAAAGAAGACTGAGAAGGGACCTGATCCAGGTCTATAAATATCTGAGGTGTGGGGGGCAGAACAGCGAGGCCAGACTGTTTTCAGTGGTGAGTGGAGACAGGACAAGGGGAAATGGCCGGAAACTGCAGCATAGGAAGTTCCGCACAAACATGTGCAAGAACTTCTTTACAGTGAGGTGACGGAGCACTGGAACAGGCTGCCCAGGGAGGTGGTGGAGTCTCCTTCTCTGGAGATGTTCAAGACCTGCCTGGATGCCCACCTGTGCGACCTGCTGTAGGGAACCTGCTTTGGCAGGGGGGTTGGACTCGATGATCTCTGGAGGTCCCTTCCAACCCCTACAATTCTGTGATTCTGTGATTCTGTGAAATAAGATTTATCTCACTAGTAGAATATAAATTCTCATTTCTTTAATAATTGCTTACAATTAATAATTGCTCAACAATCCTGAAGTAATAAAATACTTAAACATCAGTACATTTGTCTTGCGTTCTATTCAAATTAATTATTAATAAATTACAGCATGGGATCACATTCCTGTAAAAGCAAAATATTTACTGATCTTGGTTTTGTATCTTAGGAACCTTACTCTTGTCACTTTTCAGCCTCCTTTGAACAAAATTTACAGGGATAGTATTGTCCATTAAACAAGAGTCAAGAGAGTTATAGATTCTGTCCACTGTGGCAACAGTAAGTTGATTCTCAATGTGACCACAGAACAAGAAAATCAAAATGAATATCTCTGACTTGAGTTTAGTCAGCTGGAGCAGGAGCTATACAAATCATGATCACATTTTATATAAAAAAGGTTTTTAGGTTATAGCTATCAAGAGGTAGCAAAGTGAGAAGAAAGAAGTGAGAGATTAATGAAGTAACTTGACAGAAAGTGTCTCTAGAGAAATTATGACTCAAAATAAAAAATGTCTTTGGCCAGAGGTAATATATTCATTTCAATAAAAGTAAGATCAGGACCATAAAAAAATAGAAAAAGAAAAGCTTAGGTTCAGTTTAGGTTTGATTGACAACAACAGTGATGTTTCAAACAGTTATTTAAATTTAAGCTATATTTCAACTGTTTCATATCAAGTAAAGATATAGAATTTGTTGATTACTTCATATAGATTAGTGACTGCATCTTTTTACCTATTCAGTTGGATTTCTTTCTATTTTCTTCTGTGTCTCTTCTTATTTTACGGTTTCCCATTTACAAGTTTTGATCAAGAGAGCCTAGTAATTTTTTACAGAAATTCAATTATTCTCCAAATTTATACTTAATTGATATATTCTTGTTACAGAAAAGGTTCATCATTATAATTACCTAATAATTTTGAAAGCACCCATTAATATCCACTCTAATCATCACAACAGGGTAGTAATCCTGTATGCTGGATAAACTGTCAAAACCTATTTAAAATATTATTTATTATATGCATTGAAGAAGTATCAAATTCTGCAGCCCACGGAGGATTCTATCATTGAGTTATTACAACTCTTGTGGAGACTATTACTGCTAGATAAGCAGTAATGCTAATCTTTATGCAAAAGTATTCAGAGCTTTATCTAGCATTTCCTGAATCAAGCATTGGGTCTACTTTGGATAAGTGGTGTTAATTTTATATACAGGATGTAAACCAATTTAAGAAAAGAATACATAAATAAATAAACAATGAGCTCTTCCACTGATAAACATAGTCTCCAATACAAGGCTCTTCAAGCATCTGTAGAAGTAGTGCTTCAGTGCGAAAAGTTCATATCATGGATGAAATTTTTTTTTTCTTCTACAAGAGATGCATTTAAAAACTACAAAGCCTTAACCAGCTGCTATGTTGAATGCATGTTTGCATCAGACAGTAATAATAACCATAAAATATTGTATGCAGTGGGTACATGTCTGTGATTGCCTAAGAATAACAGCTTTCAAAATCTGTAGAAAATGTCAGTGTACTTGTTTTTTAAAATATAGAACATGAGTAAATATTTAATCTTCTTCACATTTTGTTTATTAAAAAACTCTTTAAGCTTCCGTTGCTGGTCTGCTCAATGTCAGCACTGAAGATTTCTCTTTACAGGCTTTTTTTCTTGAAGTGATTACTAGACAGGAAAACAATACTCAGGAAATACAGAATCACAGAATCACAGAATCACAGAATCACCCGGGTTGGAAGGGACCTCAAGGATCATGTAGTTCCAACCCCCCTGCCTAGCAGGGCCACCAAACACACACATTCAGATCAGGAAGATCAGGAATACCATCTTCTTATTATGATGGGCTTTGTCTTGCAGTGCTACCACCATGCAGCAGCAGAGATTTTGAGTCAGCATGTTCCCCACTTACTTTTATTTGAGACGCGTTATCTGAACATGTTGAATGTAAGATACCTAGCTGCTTTTTTTATGTTACAAGTGACAGTTACCACTATCTTAGGTGACTGTTAGTTTTAAGATGTAGAGATCCATGTAATAAGAAAAGGGATCATTTAAGACTTTATCTGCTACTGCAGTGATATGTCTAAACCAAATTCTTAGAAGAGTTGTAGAATTTCTGAAAGCAGATACATTGTAGCTACTGATTTTGTTACTGCACTTTGGAGACCGAGACCACAAAAGAAATGTGAAATTCTTTGGAATTCATATGTTTGTACTGGCGAAATATTCTAAGCAATATTTCCAGCTAGACAACTTCAACATTGTTGTTAAAAGAAGTGTTAGAATTTGGGATTTTAGGATTGAACATGGCTTGTACTAAACCCATTAAAAGGACAATCATCTTCTGGAAATTGGAATAACTATTGATTTGTTTCATTTCTTTCAGAAGCCACATTTTTCGTTATAATCTTACTCTCTCCATAAGGCCATTTTGGAAGCCAGAAATCTGTCTTGTGCTAATACAGAATGTATGCTTTGAAAAATCCTTTTTAATAACAATGAATCTTGAGGTGTAGAATGCTATTTCAAAAATAAGTCAATGGTTGAAGCCCCTGAAATAAGTCCCCCTCATAGGTAATCACCCACATACATGTGAAATTAGAACAATGGCTCAATTTTTCTTTTGTAATCAGTGATTAAAGCATAATTCTGTGCACTGAAAAGGCAAGAAAATGTAAAGTGACAAGGACTGCAATGTGAATCAGTTCCTCTTAGACCTAGAAATTAATCAGTTTATCACCAATACAAAACTCCAATCTGCTTTCATCTAATCTGTTTTCATCCATTTCCTCATGTCATTTTGCAGCTTATATAACCTCAGAGTGTGACTTTGATCCATTACTAAGATTTCTAAATAGAAAACAAAAAAATAACAATAGATTTATCAGGTTAAATATTACTACATAAAAAGCAACAGGTTTGCTAGACGTACTCTCTTTCCTAGAAAAGCGTCCTGATTCATTATATGTAGCAGACAACAGAGGGCCTAATCCTTTAGTGAACTGCACTTGGGACATTTCATGTGCATATTTCCAGATTAAGACAAAATTCACCAACTTTTCAATTTATACTCTTAGCATAGCAGCATGTTAATTGTTATGAAGTTTTTGGTAGTGGCAGTGTGAATGTACTTTTGTGAGATGTTTTCATTCATGTTCGTAAATTATTGTGCATTCTTTCTGAGGCATCTTAAAATAGTAATTCACAAAAGAGGGAGAGATTCTTCGGGGACCAGTCCTCGGACCAGTGCATTCAGTACTTTTTAACCACATAAAATAACTATAATGTTGACCTTTAACCCTTGCGAGCAGCTTGGCACTACCAGCCACTCACTCACTTTCCTAAATGTGCTAGAGAATCAGAAAGGTAACAGGCTGAGAAGAAAAAGAAAAGAAAAAAGTTAAAGGAAAACTACGCATGCAAGTAAAAACAAAGCCATAAACTTCACTTTTGCAGAAAAAAGCATAGCTTACACCCTTTGGAAAAGCACTATGCTTATGGTGCCTTCCTTACCTCCCCTAGGATAATTCCCAACTGCTTAGCTTTTCCCTTTTTGGAGAAGTTGGTACTGATTCATGAGTTAGAATAGTTTGGGAAAATTTTTATCTCTTGTGATTGAGATTGTAAGAAACAAAGAGGAATGATCCTTAAGTCCGTGCTCTTTTAGAAAGAAAGTTAGGAATTTCTGAAATACTTAATTACACACTTCAAGCTATTTACTAGATAGATGCAGAATGCACATTGTGTATGGGGATTCTTTGAATGTGATCTCTCCTATTTTATAATGCTGGCCTACAGCATCAGAGGGGGATGTTGGTGGTATGACAATAGAGATTGAACTTTCATACTAATATTCCATTACATCGAATTTTGCTGTGTAACAGATGGCAGAAGAGAGGCAGTCTGACCAAATGGTGTTTGATGTGGAAGTGCGTATGAAACAAAGAAGTGTCATTAAACTCCTCCATGGGGAAAAAAATGGCACCTGCTGACATCCATTGATGCTTCCTGAATGTTTATGGAAACCAAACAGTGGATGTGAGCACTGTGAGACAGTGGGTGGTATGTTTCAACGTGGGTCACCTCCACTGGTGTAGGTTTTTACAGGTGCAGCCTCCAGGCTATTTTTCATAGTGGGCAAAAATACAAAGCTAATGGTGATGACTATGTTGAAAAATAGTCTCTTCTTAGGTCTATTCTATTCATGACATTCTCTTTGTTCTCCATTAACACATTTTGCTGCTCAGATGCATAGAAATTTACATACACTCTAGAATATTACATATTAAACTTATGCTGTCCAGTTAGTCAAGCACATGTCAAATGAATTAGTTGCAGCAATTTCAGTACAGACGCACAAGCCTAACACTGATTATTGGCATTCTTTTCTTGAATTGCGAAATGAAAGCAAATAAAGCAGTTTTTAAAGATATTTCTACTGTAAATTTAGTTCCTTAATTGTAACTCTGACATTATTTTCTTTGCCTTTCACTTGTGCGTAATTGAAGAAGTGGTGGAGACTGTAATTTGTACTTAGCAATAATATTTTAAGAATTAACACAGAATTATGTTCTATAAAATGAGTTTTCTGATGAACTCTACAGTCTTCTGCATTATTAATAAAAGCAATCAGATTATAAAAGGCATATTAGCATCAAGCTCTTTATTGTGATAAGGAATTATCCATCCAGTTGGAAATGCATCAAGCACCATTTTCAAGGCTCTGCAAATAGTGGCTGGTGGTCACAGCATGGAGCTCTGCAAATTGTTAATGGACCTGCTAAGAAGTTAAAAATTGCATTTAACTGGAAACATTTTAAGTTTCTGATTAGAATACCATTCTTTAGATGTGATGGATTTGAATTGTGATCCAGGAGGTAAACCGTCAGTGGTTGATTAATCTGGTTATCCCACTGCTAGGAATTTTTTTTCATTAAGAAATATTATTCATGTTCTAAAAATATGATTTTTGTGCTGCTGAGAATAACCCAGCTAACATGTAATAAATTTTAGCAAAAAGAACTGCGCAGATTAATGCAATTTCTCACCTGCTTGATTAAAAACAATTTCCTTAAGGGAAATAATGCCACACTGGCCTGTAAAAGCTTTTTTTTTTTTTTTTTTTTTTTTTTTTTAAAATAATTAAGGAAAAATGGATGCAAGCAGTCAAATTTAATCTGTTCAATCTTTCTGTTTCTTTCAGCATTAAGAACGTCACTCCAAAAGTAGGTGATGCTGAAACCCGTAAAGCCATTCGCCGTGCCTTTGATGTGTGGCAGAATGTAACTCCTCTAACATTTGAAGAAGTTCCGTATATTGAATTAGAAAATGGCAAGAGAGACGTGGATATTACAATCATTTTTGCATCAGGTTTTCATGGAGACAGTTCTCCCTTTGATGGGGAGGGAGGATTTTTGGCCCATGCATATTTCCCTGGGCCAGGAATTGGGGGAGACACTCATTTTGACTCAGATGAGCCATGGACGTTGGGAAATCCTAATCATGATGGTAAGAGAAGATTTCAGTTTAAACAAAATAAATAAAATTAATTAAAATGTGTCATGAATTTACAGCTATTTCCACACTTCCCTATTCTTAAAGTTACTTAGTTTCTTAAGTTCACAGTTGTTTTGTATTCTCTTCAGTTAATTGGTCTGTTAGGAATCTTCAACAAAAAGTTTCTGTCTAAAAGTAACTTAGAGCATGAAAAAGTGTTTCTCCTGAAGCACATTAAACTCCCATTGGAAACATTTATGTTCATTCAACAATTGTACTGTTGAATATTTACACTACTCCTTTCATTTCTAACTTCTTTGCCATAAGTGTTTTATTTAGGTTCAGGAAAAATTGAATGTTCATTAGAAGTAATATAAGAGTGGTTAAAAAGAGCTGACACTACTCACCAATACAGTGGATACCTATGTGTAAGAAACCTAATCTGCTTTTCTTAATGGTGATGAAATGGCAGAATTTTTAAGTTAGCTCTTAAGAGTGCTATTCCAAGAACAGAACTAACATTTCTGAATTTTGAATCTTACTTGGAACTTATGATTCCTTATTTAAGTTGTACATTCCTTATAGTCATATAAGTGACTACACAATGTACTAGGCAAACAATCTGGCTTTTGCTGAGTTCCAAGTTCATGTGACTAAATTACTTCCATTATCTAAGAAGCCTAATTTAAAATTGACTTTTGCATATCTGCAGAAGAGTATCTAGAAAGTATTTTTGTGTAGAAATTCTGTGTTCACTGTTTTGGCTCCATATGTTCTAGTAGATCTCTCCATGTCAGTTACACAGCTGTAGAGTCTTTTCAGCAAACAGTGTTGCACAGAATCGGATGCACTGATACATAATCAGGATGTTGCTGATGCACAAAAGATTATAAAGATAACAATGAAATGCAAAAATGTTGTATTTGAATGTTAAACCTATCCAGTGAACAGTCAGAGCTTTTATCTAACAAGTTTGTCACCTAAGATCTTCCAAGTCAAATTCAGAGTTTTCTGTGTACTAGCTTTTGTAGCCTGGTGCTTGCAGCAAAGTGTGAAATGAATATTTCAGGGATGTTTTGACTGTTCTGATGGTGCGATACTTCCAAAGCACAAGGGACAGTGAGGAAAGAGCAGCTTACTTTACTATTAAGGTCTTTGGTAGAAGAATGGGTTCAAGAAACTTATCTCCTGTGAACTGAACCCTAGATTCTTTTGGTGCAAAATGTAGTGAACTGCTCATATTTGCTCTCCACATGTTCAGCTAGGAGAAACAACAGTGAGACTCTGCTGTTTGTGCAGTTCAATTACATCATCGGTCTTCGCATTGTGAGGCTAAATCAAGGTGTTTTTATGGGCTTAGTGGGAAACAAATGCTGCGGATAACGTTCTTTGTTTCTGGAACTATTTCTTAAAGCACTTAGGAAAATCTACAGGCATTTGTATTTTGATGACAAGGTGTCAGTGTAAAATGTGATAACACTTTTGGAGCGTTTCCGCATGTGGATAATTTTAGAGTGTACTAAAATGTGTGATCTTCTAGCTATCTTCTTATGTTTCTTAAATAATCTTCAGAGTGCCATAGGACACATATTTTTTATTTTATCTTTTTGTGGTTGTCTTTTGTACAGCAGTTGTCAAAAGCTATTTCTTGTATTTTATTTACTGGAAGACATCTAGAATGAAAACTTTAAATGACAACAAAATGGTGCTATTACTAAAAATATTTTTTTGGATATCTTAGGATATTGGCCTTTTATAAGGAAAAATTTTTATTGTCTATGTCATGAAGAGTTATCAGAAAAAAATTATTTCTCAGTTTTAATAACTTCTACCTTGATGTGTTCTTATGTACTTTCATGAGGGAGAGCTATTCCTATTGGAATCCAGTAGTCAAAATAGAGAACCCAAGGTAGTTTATGACTGCAAAAATTCTGCAAAATAAATGAAAATTAAAGTAAATATCTTACCAATGTGAGTTTTCCAAAAAAATTTGGCAAATCCTGGTTTTATTGTTGATATCGTATGAATTACAAATCTTTTGTCACAGCTATTGTCAAAACAAAAGCACTGTGTGATTGACACCCTAGAAATAACAACATATGTGTAGTTGATTTGTATGTTCAGAGTTCCTTTTTCTCCATGGCTTCCAGTTATCTGGTAGGCCAATGACAATTTTACTGCATTAGCTTAGGTCTAGGAATCCTGAAGGAATGTCCACTGTTTTATTTTTCTTGGTGACTGGAAACAATTTCCAAGTGGAAAAAGAAGATAAGCATTCCATTGGGGATTGACAGGAAGAAAAGACTTACAACTCTCTTAGGCTCTCTACCATCTTGAGCTCAGTCTAAGAGCACTGAAAAGCAGAAGGTTGAAAAATCTATTTCTGATCTTAGCCATGAGTCATTTTTCTCAGGTGAGTGTCTTTTTTTTTTTAAGATTCATTGCTGCAATAGTCCACCAATAGTCATCTTCATGTGGTGTTGTTAAATATTGAACAGAAGAGTAAAAAGTTTTAGCAATAAATTTTCGTATTTATTTTTCAAATTAAATATCACCCGAAAGCAATGATTTTCTAAGATTTCTATTTAATTGGATTATCTTTTTAATTTCTATTTTAATTAAACTGGAGTGATTTGAAAACTCAAATCAGCCCAGTTATTTAGAAGAAAAATGTAAATCGTAGATCCTATTGAAAAGTACTTTCCTGACTTTTCACCTTTTACTGTTAATGAAAATACCTATTGTCTACTTTAGAAAATACAGCCAACTCCTCAAAATGCTTCCATAACCTGTTTTAACTTTTACAGAAGTTTTCATAGCATTTTTTTCTATTGAATGAGCACTAAACCAAGAAGAAAATAAGGAATGATATAGAAATTCAGTGTTCTGAGTTACTATTCAGAAATTCAGTATTCCTAAGTCACTTCACATTGACTAGTTAATTACAGTGAGCTCATGCTCTAGGTATTTTGTTGTTGTTTCTGTTATCATTGCTGTTGTTTGTTTTCCTCATCATGTTTTCTTGATTTTATTGGTTATTACTTGGCTTAAATAATTTTCCAGACTGAGAGATCATTTTCAACTGTTACACTTCATCTCTGCAGCTCAGTGCTACTTTCGTTTGCTTCTTTAGGGTCGTTTTTTGTATGGTTTGCAGATTTCTAATCAAAAGTTCTAAGGAAGTGGGAAAGGAATCTGTACTTTGACTCCTGCCTCATTCTGAAGAGTGTAGAAATGTAGACTGTAAGAGTAGTCTAATAGGGTTATTGGTCAGAAAAAGCACTCCTATTACAAAAATTAATGCTTTGCTTTCAGGTTAAGTTGAATACAGCAGTACCTTAATTCCAATTGAGCTGCAGTATCTCTTTCCTGAACTTCTTTCCATAGTACTTCTGGTGATGGCAGAAATAACTGGTCAGAAAGGAGGATGAGAAATTTGCAACCACAGGGAAGCAGTGTAAACAAGGACAGAATCTCTTTTGATAGGAAAGAAGTATTTATTAAGAAAAAATTTAAACTTTATTTTGAATAGAAACACTGGAAAGAAAAAGAAAGGGAACAAAAGGGAAAGGAAGACGTCTTAATATATGAATTTAAAGACAAGAGAGACTTTACATTGCCCTCATGACTTCAGTCCTTTTAGGAGTTATACATACATCACCTTATTTCTGAAACAAAAAAAAAGTTTATTTTCAATGAAAAATGTATCCAAATGTAGAAAAGGACAATGACCTCTTACTGCAATATGGGAGATAAGGTATATTCAAAATCATTAACAGCATATAAGTGTATTTTTAATTGTAAAAGTTTCAAATCACTGATGTAAATTGAAAGTCACAAACAGTGACAGGAGGAGGATGGTACTGTCTCTACTGCTAGTGAGAAGTTTCTCTTCTATGCTCTGTTTCCCGGAAGCTGATGGTAGATCCTGTTGACTTTAACAGCGCTGTCCTCCATCTTGCCAATATTAAATATTGAGAATGTAAATTTTTTTATTCACCTCAATATAATTAGGAGTAGAAGTGTTGGATTTTAGTTAGATTTATGGATGATCACTGTGTAGTTGTGAAGCCTCAGAACCAGTAACATCTTCTGCTCCTACTCTCCAAAGTACTGCAGCATGATAGACCATATACATTTTTAAGGTCTCATAAATAAGATGCTTTCCCCTATCCCCAAAAAAGTAACTATATTTTCCTACTTCTATTCTTTGAATTTTGCTATATTTTAAGCAGCATTCTTCATAAATCTGAGCAAATTTTAAATAATGTCTGAAGAGCTTAGCCGTTGGCTACTGGGGAAAAAAAGGAGAACATATTTCAACAATACAATTATGAATAGGACTCATCTTGCAGCTCTGCCTTGTTAGTAATACATAGTAATAGGATAAAATTTTGTAGGCAAGTTCTCTCATATTTATTTCAAAAATGCAAATTAAAAAGAAAATAAATATGCACATTTTATAGTACTAACTAGATTTGATTGGATTGCCTCATTCCAATGAGTGAAGGTTTCTTATGATCCCATGATAAAACAGTTGAGAAAGAGATGAGTCAACGTATGATATAAGAGTTCCTCATAATCCTTGGCAGCACCAACCCATCAAAGAAAGGTTTCTAATTAAAAGCTCTGCTCAGAATTTTCGTTTGGCTGGTAGTGACAGGAAATTTCATTTCTTCACCTGAGAGTATTTGAAAACATTTTTGCTATCTGTCAGAAGGTAAAAGGCTCTAACTTAAGGCATACACTCCTGCTTCTACTTCAAAAATTGCATTGGTGTATGAAAATTGATTTTAGATTTGTCTTGCTAAATGCACTTAAGCTCTTTTTTAAAGCAGTTATTTTTTTTTCTGGGAAGTACTGAATGAATCTAAACCTATTTAAAAGGAGAGCTAAACCAGTTTGAATAGAGAACACAGTACTTCTAACTAGATTAATTTAAGATTGACCTACTTACACATGTGTAGCTTTTTAAAACAGAGTAAGATTTAGAAGTAGCTCTTGGGGAAAACAAGGATGTTCTTGAGAGCTTAAGCTTCAAGCAGATTAGACACAATGCTTAATGTACCATTTGCTGACTGTAGAAATGTGGCTTTCAGAGGCAGAAAATGCTTGGCAAAATCTAGGCATAAGCTCTCTGTATATCAGTAGAGTTAGTTTGATATTCTTATCCTCACATTAATGAGGATATTTCCCTACTGAAAAAGACCTGGAATTACTGGTGGATGGGAAGCTGGACATTAGCCAGCAATGTGCCCTTGTGGCCCAGAAAGCCAACTGTACCCTGGACTGCATCAAAAGAAGCGTGGCCAGCAGAGCAAGGGAGATGATCCTGCTCCTCCTCTATTTTGTGGTGGTGAGTCTCACCTGGTAAACTGCAGCCAAATGTGGAGTCCTCAGTATAGGAGAGATGTGGACCTGTTGGAGCATGTCCAGAGGAGGGCGGCAATAATGGTCCAAGAGATGGAATACCTCTTCAACGAGGACAGGCTGAGAGAACTGGGGCTGTAAGTCTGGAGAAGAGAAGGCTCTGACTTTACCTGATAGCAGCATTTTGATATCTTAAAGGGAGCTACAGGAAAAAAGGAGACAGACTCTTCAGCAGGGCCTGTGGTGATAGAACCACGGAAGTGGTTTAAAGCTTAAAGAGGGTAGATTTAGGTTAGATATAAGGAAAAAGTCTTTTACAGTGAGAGTGGTGAGGCACTGAAACAGGTTGCCCAGAGATATGGTGGATGCTTTGTCACTAGAGTCTTGCAAGGTAAAACTAGATCAGGCCTTGGGTAACCTGATTTAGCTGCGCATGTCCCTGTTCATTGCAGGAGAGTTGGACTAAATGACCTTTAAAGTCCCTTCCAACCCATGATTCTATGATTCTATAACTGCAAGAGAAATAGAAATGGTTACATGTGTAATTTTTGTGGTAAATTTACTATGGCGACTACTACACAATCTTGCAGTTCTGAAGAAATCAGTCTTCTATTGAAACAAAAGAAAAAGCAAAACAAGGAAATAACAACAAGAAAAAAAAAAAGGATGAAGTTCCATTACAGTAAGTCAAATACTTTTACAGAAGTAATAGGTGATATTGGTGTGCATTTCCTTTTAAATATAGAGGATAATATGTTTGCTGAATGCTAACACCCTTGTGAGATACTGGGAACTTTAAATGCATTAATCTGTTTTAAGAAGAAGTAAATATAAAACACTTTTCAAGGATCTTGTAATTTTTTGCTAACTCTTTAGTATTCCAAATGTAGCAAGTTTTGCAGACTTGAAAACAAACAAACAGAAAAGCCTACCCCTTTGTACCATGCAATTGATATTTCTTTCATTTTTGCCAACAAAAAACTTTTTGGGATGTCACGCAAATACAGTATCTTGTGCAAGATACTTGGTCTCTTGTTAGTGTGTAGGTTCTGCTGTATGTTGCTGTAAGCTTTGTGTTTGCAGCCAAGAAAAAAAAATTATGAAAATCCTGATCTCTGAACTGCATAGATCAACTTGTAGTAAATTTTTTTGGCTGCCAGTGTGGTTGTCACAGTGCAGCAGATATATGCTGCTGGAAATGTGAACCACTGGAGCTGTGAAAACTACATCTCCTAACAGAGCTCCATGTCTCAAACAATGCACGTTATGTGAAATGGTTAGATATGAAGCAAGCTGAGTATTTCAGATTAAAGGAAACTGATTAAAATCTTGGTACTGTTTTCATAACTCACTTGCTTAATTGATCATATATGTTTGAATAAGCTTTTATTGATATTGGATTTGATCTGCAGACAGTGTGACCCAGAGTCACTGCATGCTTATTTTTCATTTTTGTACTAGGTCTAATACGTGAAAGTTGCCTGTCCTCTTTGATTTTTTTTGTGTCATACTTGTGTATATATTTTTAAACACAGAATTGACAACACAGATTCCCAGAAAATATCCTACATGTTAATGTGGCTATTAGCTGATACCTAGGGAAGTGGATAAGAGCAGAGTAAGCATATGGCAGCAAAACACTACCATATTCATGCTTAGCTTCCAGCAATCTGTGGCTCATTGAATTTCTGAGCCAGAGGCCGTATTTTTGTGTTTAACAGCTTTGAGGGATTTCCTTTCATGAACTGGTGTAATCTGTTTTTGAACCTGTGTAAGCATTTAGTATCCACAACATCCTGTGGCAATGTGTTCTGTAGCTTAAGCAGATATGGAAAACTATCTTTTCCTGAATTTTGAACCTACCATTAACAAATTCAGTTTAGGTACACTGATACTTATCTACTGTGAAGAAGCAGTTTCCTAATCATTTTATATATGTCATTAATATTTTTCTGGTCCGCTGTCATATCTTGTTTTCAAGATAAAGAGGACTCAATTTATTTGTTTATATGTTTTTGTAAGGTTAAAGCAGCCCAACTGAGTGCAAAATGAGAGAATTAGCAGTATTATAAACTAGCAAGCAAAAAAGAAACTATTAAATTTATAGTATTTCACAATAATGGAAGTGCCAAGATAATATTTAGAAGTTGCAAGTGGAGTATCTGCTGGTTCTTTTCATTTCAACCATTCCCCTTGATATCCAGGAATCAACTCATATGCAGGTAATGCTTTCTATTGCTAACCCTCAAGGCTTCCATTGCTTGAGATAGCAAACCAGTTGTTCCCCAGCTGTAAGTCATGTTGTACTGTTAGGACTGATCTGTTCTGAAGCTTCCCATACCTTACCTGGGTGCGCTCAGTGTGCTACACTCACCTGTTATTCCACGTCAGTCCGAGATCTCACATAAAATGGTATCTTTGAAACATTCTGTGTGTACTTAAAAGTATCATTGTGGTATCCAGAGCTGTGAATGTAGAGCTGCACTCAGGAACAGAAAGACCCCTTCTGTTCTTGAAGAGGTGGAGAATGTTTTCAAAAACAACTGTAAGTGGCCATGGGTACTATGTGAGGACCCAGTCATTGGACATAGGACTGTACAGACAAGTTAAGCAGGTCTGTCTAGTAGACCCCCTGTACCTGATGGAAGCCAGATGTTGGAGAATACTAATCATTGCAAAGGTAATGAGCTCATTTTTTAAAAAATTGTTATTAATTTATGTACTACTTGTTGCTGGTAGTTCTTTTGTTTGTTTGTTTTTGTTTCCATAGAACACCCATCTTTGAGAAAAGAGCTTTCCACAAACTCCCTGGGGGGTTGTGGATGCCACATCCCTGGAGGCATTCAAAGCCGGGCTGGATGTGGCTCTTGGCAGCTTGGTCTAGTGTTTGGAGACCCTGCACATAGCAGGGGGGTTGAAACTAGATGATCACTGTGGTCCTTTCCAATTCAGGCCTTTCTGTGATTCTACGATTTATACATAATTAAAAGGAACTACTTGGTGGGTGAATGGCATCTTGTGTACAAATCCAGACCAGTGTTCTGGATGTTTTTAGTTGGCTACTTGTAATATAGCCTGGGGGTTTTGAGACTGTAGTATTATGCTCTCAGCTTTCTTTTTGGCCTAAAATTGTCAAGTGCACCACTATGTCAAATAAAAGAGAGGCTGAGGAGCGTGTCAAGGAGATGATCTTTGCAATATTCTTAGTTAAAGCAATGGAAATGTAAATTGTTAAGCACATCTTACATTATGCTTTGATTATCTACAGATGCAAGGTGGTCTTTACACTGTGGCCAGACAAAAAGAGTTATGATGCAGACAGTAACCCAAAATGGCAGTGTAACCAAATCCACTAATTTGCATATTGCTCCCATCATGCTGTAGGCAAAAAGAAACCATTGAAAGCCTATGTGGACTACGTAGGGAAACTGCAAATTCAGTTATCCAACTAAACTTCAACTGGAGGTTGTTTCCCACATACCAGGGCCAGTAGAACAAAGTGCTTGGATTTGTCATCTGCCTTGTTTGCTATCAGCCAGCCTGAAACCGCTAATGAAAAGTGTTAAAATTAAGCTGGCAGACTTTGCATAGAAATAAATGATGAAAGTTCATATTGTCTGTTATGTCAAATTCATTGCCAAGGAAATGTTTAGCTGACAGGGAGAATGAATTCTAGCAGCCAATTCTGTAACTATTGCAGCTACATTTAAAGAAAAGGGACTGAGCATGTCATTACTATTACGAGTTGTTTTTTTGCTTTTTATTTTTTTCAAAGAGGTCTTTGTCTCTAATATATGACCACATAATAATGAAAGTTAGACATTACTAATGTCTTCCCAAGCTGGATTCAGTGGACCAGACAGCAGTATTATTATGTTAAGAATAATGAGCTATTGTAGGGAAATTTAGTTGAACAAGCTTTTGAAATTAAAAATACATTGAAGCTACTGATAGTTCCAAAATGATGATCATGATTTTTTTCTTCAGTATGCTACCAAAGGTCACTGTCAAGGATGGTTTTTTTTCAGGCAGATTAACGTATTTTGAATGAGTGCATATATAAAATATGGGTCAGCCTCTTCATTATTGTTTTCACAGCCACATAACTCCTCACACATGGGTTTTGAGTTGGAACTACGGTGGAGAAAAAAAAAAAAAAACGGAAAAAAAGAAAAGCTTTCTTGCTAAGTGAAGCATGTAAAAATCTATATTCTTAAATGTGCTAGATCACCTTTATAATAATAAATAAATTGCCATACATAGAAAATAAATAAATAAAAAGAAAGTTTGAAATCATATTTTTATCACTCTGAGATAGCAGTAGAAATAATTTAGGTAGGAGAATTATCTGTGATCCTCAAACTCTCTGACCAAACAGAAAGTTCTGTTATTTGAAGTAGGCATTTGTCTTGGCACCCCAATTCTCAAGTGATCTGAAGAAACCTTTTCTCCAAGACAGCAGCTTTACAAAATTTGATTTTTTTACCCACAGGCATGCTATAGGATATCATTATTGCGTTGACTCTTTCTCTTCCGTATGTTTTCAGGGAATAAAGGGAATTTGAAAAATCACATTCCTGATTACCCTGGAAAATATCACATTTTACTGAGAGAATAAGACAAGAAACTTATAATAAACATATATTTATTTATCTATTAGACAAAATATTAACTGATTGCTGTTGCAAAAGTAGAATGTAAGTTAATCTTAAAATATAAAAAAAATGTCATATTATACATTTATAAAAATTAGTGTATAATTTTCTAATGAAAGACTTTCATGTCTGTGTTCTCCAATCCAGAAACTAGGTAAAACTTGTGCTTTACCTTGGCAATTCTTCATGTCAAAATACACAAATCGTATGTTCTTGAGGTCTTTTTTTTTTCCTTCTTAATCTATATTTAGACTTCATGAGAAGCTTGGGTTTCAAAAAAATGCTGAGCAGCTAACACTGGTACCTGGCAACATCTAAATAAACATCTAAAACAGCTAAAATATCTGGTTGGGAAAAAAGTGAAAACAGGAAGATCAAAAAGAATGAGTTAAATTAAAAAAACAAGATTGATTTGTGCAAAATATTTTGTTGTAGCAGACAAATTTAAGTCACTAGCTCAAGTAAATGATGAATGTTTCCTGATTTTGTTCACAGAATAATTAAATCTGTAAATTGTACTTTTATAATTAATGTTTTGCCATGGGCTTAAATGAAAAAACCTAAGTCAGAAACCAGCAGACTTCAGTGGAGAGGAATCAATCTGACCTGAAGTTGATGTTTATGTCTGAGTTAATCTCATGGAATCCCTTTGTAGTGAGAGTAGAGATATATTGCCTGCAGTGCTGAAACCATGCAATTTCAGATGAGAAGAACTGAAGTGATAACTAATTTCAAATAATAGCACTTGTTGCGGTACACATAAATCTTTCTCTTCAGGAGAGATGTCTGATTTGGGAATGGTTCAGTATTACACTCAGAAAAGATGGTTACCAGTGCACTTTCTCCTGTGGTGGGACAGCAAACATTCTCCTGTCAGTCTAAATTTGGTAACACACAAAAGAATTGCCCTGCTTACATTTTGAATGTGTTGCTGGTAATATTTTAATATGTAAAGGCGTATATATATTTACTTTCCCTTACTGTAAGATTAATACATAGCTCCTTTCTACTGATACAGCTTGTGAACTGATGCAAAGTAGGTTAATTGAGACAATCACTGTATACTCAAAAAACTGAATTTATGGAAGTAATGTTGCATAGGATTAATGTTGCTGGTTTCACTTCAGCTAGCAGTTCTAGAAGCAATAAAAATATTAGGACCTAAGCTTCAGAAAGATCTAACAGCTGCAGTATGTACCAACAGACAGTCCTTAGCTGGTTTGTGTTCTAAATGTCCGCTTGTGTTACTAACAGGGCTGGCCATGGTGGCTGCACAGGGGGAAAGTAGTGGTTCCAGGCTTGTCTGAGCACAGAATGTGGGACCAGTGTTTTGAGCCTACCAGGGCTCCTTACAAACAGAAAGGAAAGTGAGCTAGGATGGATGGCCATGGTCAGGCTCTGGCCAGTCTATCATGCCTGTGTTCAAGTCTCTCTCCAGCACATCTGTGAGCTTTAATCCTGGAGAATGCCCTGCACAGCTAGTTCTCAGGCATCTCCATGTTGATGACAAGACTCCCTGGTGCCAAAGTGACGTCATTCTCCAAGTGCCTCACTTACTCCTCTATCTAAAGTAAACCAAACAAATATATGTATATGTTCATGAATAACGGCAGATTTATCCAGTAGATCATAGCATTTCATATAAGTAAATTTTAACAAAGTAGAAGATTTGTCTTTCTGTCACTTTTCCCATTTTTATGATCTCCAGATTAGCGTTGTCTCAATTTAAAATGTAATATATATACTTGGATCAAGCTTCCCTTTGAAGTCTTCGGGTTTCTCAGAAAACATATCTGCTTCTCAGATCAGAGAAATTTTAATGATTTTTTCCTTCTTCTAATCACTTTGCCAATTAAGATTCAAAAATCCCAGTTCTGTCATCATCTGACCAAGAAAAAGAATATAGACAATCCTATCATGACTTTTTTTTAATGCGTATGCTTAAACAATAAAATAACAATGAACTATTAACATAAAATTCCTAAATAAATATGCAATGCTATGTCACTTCGTCTTAAAAATAAATCTAAAGGTCATATAGATGTGTTAAGCTGGGTAGGATAATAACCTGTTTTTGATTGCTTTAGTGTGAATTAAATTAGAGGATAATATAATTGCTCTCAGTAGTTTAACTGAAACTGGGTAAAAAATTATCTCTGCAGAGAGCCAACACAACCTTTATATATAAATTACATTCTACATCCTCCTATTCTGGTGATTTCAATGATCTGTAGGATTTCTGCCCCATGGCAAGTTACATCTATTGTGAATATTGACAGCATGACTTTGACCTTCCTCCTAGTAATTACATGTATTTTTCTTTATAGTAGAATACACAGGACATTAGGGGAAATGGAGAAAAAAAGAGTATCTCTTCAATACAAAAGCAGACAGTGTGTTAGCATGGCATCATTTTAGCTGGGAGGCTTAAAGTCAAAATCTACATTTGTTGTTGTTAAAGGCAAGGATTTCATTTCAACAGGGACTCAATCACAATTAAATCCCTTTTATTTTTATCTTCACCCAGTCAGTGTGTGGTACCAACCAGCTATAGAAAATTGTTCATTTCCTTCACATGAATGACCCTCAAGGACAGGACAGTTGAAGAAGCTGAAAAATGTGATACATGCTCTTGTACATCTCTTGCCTACCCAAACCTTTGGTCCTAGCATAAGATCTCACAGCCTTCAGAAAGGAGTTAGATTTCTGTTCCCACAGCAACAACAACAACAACAACAACAACAACAACAACAACAAAAAGAGAAGACAGGAAAGATCATTAATAAATAAGATTTCTATAGTATTAGCAGCATTGATATTACTGGGAAAATAGAGTAAAAGTTAGCAACCTCATCATTTTTGTACTCATAAAAATAACCACTGTCTTTTAAAACACTTTCACTGGTGTGGACTTGAATGAAATTGGTTTACAAATATTTTTTACTTGCAAATTGCAAAATTCCAATATAATTAAAATGTGATTATTTTTAAAAATTAGTATCTAAAGGTACTAATGAGCACACGCAAAACAGAGCTTCAGTCTGCTAACTGGTATTACTTCATTACTGTCTGAATGCAAATGTCATCTGACAAAAGTATAAAAATGCAGTAGTGTACCTGCATGCTAAAGAAACTAGCTGCAGGAGACAGATGGAAATTAATCCCAGGAGATACAGATTCAGCATAAGTGTAGATGTTATTAGTATTTTAGGCTCGCTGTCACAGCAGTTTCCTCAAAGCATGAAATAAAGCCCTAAATTTCATATTTGCAGAAAAAACACACATATATGACACCTTTCTGGGGAATGCTATACTCTTGTGCCTTTCTTACCTCCCCCAGATAATTTCCAGCTGCTTGATTTTTCCATTTTTGGAGAAGCTGGTATTGATTCATGATTCAGAATATTTTGTGAAGTTGTGAAGTAATTCTACCCATGTCAAGCTATTTACTAGACAATTGCAAAATGCAAATATGTATGGGGGATGCTCTGAAAGTAGTGACTCCTATTTTTATATAGGCCCGTGATGTCAGAGATGGATGTTGATAGTATGGCAGTAGAGGCTGAGCCTTCCCACCAATATTCCATGATATTTTGTTGCCCTATGACCGATGACAGCAGGGGGTCAGTCTGACCAAATGGCATCTGACATGAAAGTGCATATAAAGTAAAGGTGTGTCATTGAATTCCTCTATGTGGAAAAAAATGGCAATCATTGACTTTTATTAATGCTTTCTGAAGATCTATGAAAAACAAACAGTGGTTGTTAACACAATAAGGTGATGGGTGCTGTGTTTCAGCAGTGGCAACAGCAACAGTTGGTCACCTGTGCTGGTGTAGATTTTTGCAAGCACAGTTTGCAGCCTCTTGTTTGTGGATGGTGAAAATACGTAGTTAAAGGTGGTGACTGTTGAAAAACTGTTTTGCAGCTGAGAATTTGTTCTATCAAGTAGTATATTTTTGCTTTTTGTATCTGTCAAAATGAAAATAAATAAAGGACATTACTTTCAGAGCAACCGAGAGACTAGTAATAAAGTAATAAAGCAGTAAAGTAACAAAGCAGAAATTCTTAGTTTCTGCATGTCCTGCCTTCTAAAGCAGAGGCTGACCTATATGTGGGCTCCATTCAAAGATGTTATTGATCAGCATCCTAACTATATTATAACCACGATATGCAGAACCAGTACAATACTGGCATACACAGCTCACATGTCCTTAGCAAATCTCAGCGATGATCATTGACTGAGTCACTAAGACAGTCCTGCCTATAGAGATATTCCCTTGCCAAACTACAAACAAGCATGTTTAAATTTCACAATAATATAATCTACTGGTCTGTTTAAAATAGAATATTTTTAAAAGAAATGTACACATGGGTGTAAGTATACTAAATTATACCCTAAGTATTCTTTGTGTATAATGAACTGCTTGTTTCTAAATTACTCACATCAGTAAATCCATTTTCAAATACTTTGTGATATATATTATGTAACATAATAACAAAGTAAAAGTAATACATTTGTATATCACTCATTTTTATCACAGTGGAAAAATGGCTAAAAAGAGTTGTTGAAAATACACTGTGTGCACAAAATAAGTTCATTAAATCCACATAGAAATTAAATACACTGTGTAATATGCATTTAAAAAAAAAGTTTTACTCTTATTTTCTCAAAGATACTACATCACCTCAGCTCTTCCATTTCACAAAAAATTCTTCCCCAGACAACCATAAAACTACTGAATTTCAATGTCTGATAAAAGTCTGAGATAACATCAAGCAATGACATATGATTTTTTAGGCTAGGAAATGTGGCACCTTTATTTGGGTAAGAGTATGCCTATGATTTATATTTAGGATCATGTATACTCTCTATATAGCATGCATATACTGCATTTATGTAAGTACATACATAATGTATGTGCTATATTGTGCTAAGGTCACAGAGAAAAAGAATCTTCTTTTATCACTGTTGAAATATCACATTCAAAATTCTGTACTCTCTGGAAATTATAACAAAGATATACAACTTCAATTTTTTTTCTGTGTGCTATGCACAGGAAGGATATTTTCAAAATTTTGCAGATTTTCAGCAAGTTTGGATTAGTAACTTTTGTTTAGTGAATCAGTGGTATGAATGAAGAGATTATTGGAAATGCGAAGTGTACAAACTTCAGACAAGTTCATGGGCAACATATAATATTTTCTGATGAACAACAAAGTTGATTTTGGGGTACTGCCTTGTTCTTAATAGAATTGCAACAGAAGTACAGATGAATGTTTCATATTCACATGGATTTAATCTGAAATCTTCTATCTGTATTATGTGAAAAATGAAGTAGAATAATCTTTGTAAAAATAACCAAAATAGTGTATAAAATATTTTGGTAGTTTTCCAGTTTGTTTCTCATTTGAAATTCGGCCGCTAGATTCTTTATGTATTTCTCTGGATATAGAAGTTGTCAGAATTTAGGTTATATGACATTTAAGCCTCTGAGAACCTTTGAGCTCGCAATATGTTGTAACAGTATGTAGCATGTACTGTCACATGCCAAGAAAAACCAAATGACAAACCCTAGGGTGTCATTTAGTGTTACACCAAAAAGATGGCCAAGACATGAATCTAAGGGTTGCTAAGCCATTAAGGCATTACTTATCTAAATTAAGCTCATATACCAATTAAAACAGGAAATAATGTCTCCAGAACTTGCATTTATTTATAGCTTGCTGTGGACAAACATATTGGCTTTATTTTCTCTGCAGACATGAAAAAATGGTGTATTAGCTATTAGTTTCTCTGTACACCATGCTCCACAGTGTTGGCTGTTGAATATTTGATATATTAATACATATTTATATTCTCGAGTTTGGGCAGTGATTGTAAAGTCAGGCAGATTTAGTGCCTAAAATAGTTTATAGCCTCAGAGAAAAGTGTCAGTATAAAAATAATCATTTTGCCTTAGTTCCTTACACACAGTATTTTTTTCTTTCTGAAATCAAACCTGAGTAGAATAAGAAAACAATCACAATTTTAACCTATACCCTGTCTATTCTAAATCCCTATACTAATAACATAAGAACAGAGATGCAGATATTTCATACTTACGAAATATATTTTGAAATATTTCTCTTCTGCTTTGTCGATAAATATAACAAGATATAACTGAGACTATCACAATGAATATTCACCACTGTATATTCTGAAGTGGCAGCTTTTAGTTTAAAAGCCATCATGGCTGCATGTAGTTTAACTGCTACTCATGACTTTTTTAAATTTTTGAGATAGTGCTTCATTTTAACAAGTAGACTGAAATATGTGTTTTTTACTTGGATAATGATATATAGAATCATTTGTGATTCTCTCATTCAATGGCAGGGACTGCAAGTGTTTAAAAAAGATACCCAATGCAATATGGTAGACAGAGTTGATATGAATATTCACTTGCCTGTGCACTTCATCTTTCTCTGAACACTGACCAAGGAACTATATATTTTATCTACCTTGAAGTCACTAGTACTCTTCTATGCAGGCTGGAGAGAAAGAAGGAGCGCTCTCAGCGGTAATAGTAACACTGTGATGCTCAAGGCAAGTCTGCTTTCAAAATCAAAGGGGGTCTGAGTAATTATTGCTGAACTGTAGAAATCTGATTATATACAAGAGACAAAGGATAGAAACTATGGCAGTAGTGAGTCTTACCTGCAGTGGTCTCATGCAGCACATCTTGAACTGGTTTAAACTTCAGTTTCAACTGCACTGAGTTATTTGGGTCAGTTTTAATTCAGGATGCCCTGGAGACAATCATGACTCTTGATGGAAATTATTATGAATAATGGGTCTATTTGACTATAAGTAGAAAATATGTTCCCTGTTAAATTACTCTGTCACCCCAGGCAAGAATATTATTCTCCCAGCTTTTTCCTGTGACCTTCTTCCTTTTTCTCCTTATGTGCTTCCTCCAAGGGCTGCTCTGTCTCTGGTTTACCTCGTTTTATGGCTCCCCTGATGTCTACATGTTGCATTACAGAAGTTGGAAATTATCACAGTCCCTTTTTCTGTTTTGGGTTTAGGCTATATAACTAAGGAGGGTCTCTCCTTGGGGAGGAGAGGAGGGCCAAGCAGGTGCTGAATATTTATTATTTTATTCTTGCTTAATAACCCCCCCCCCCAAAAAAAAAGATGTAGGAAGAAAGATAAATGGCCACCCTTTGTGTAACACCTGTTTTCTGACATAGTCCCATTATCACTTAGAAGTAATTTGGAGGTACCTTGCTGTACAAACATTACATATCATCCTGGAAAGAAAATATGCCACTAGATCATGGTGTGTTTATTTGTTTCCTTTTCGCTGTGTAATGCATGGGGCCTCAAGATCAGCATTAAACAAGATACAGGAATTTCTGGAGGTCTCTATAAGGACACATTGTTGACTAAGAACCTAAAAATCTATTGATCATTCATGCATTGCATAAAAGTGGCACAATTAGAGTGAAGAAGTAGATGCTTCCAAGGCTATTTTATTAAGTGTGGTTTTGTGAAATTTTAGAAATTGTTACAATTTCACCTCCCAGTTCCTCATGTTGAATAGTAGAGTTGAATACCACGTGTAAAATGTTCTTTAATTTATTGATATTGACCAGTGTAACCTTGTGGTAGAATCAAATATCAATTTGAAACCATGTGAAAATAGTTCAATAAGTGCTGTGTACAACTTGTTAGTTTAATTATTGATACAAAGACTTAGACCAGTTAATATTCTTAACTATGATGAGAGAAACCAAGGTCAAAGAGGAATTAGCTTTTTGCCACATGTGATGAGGAAAAGGAAGTTCAATCTTATACAATTTAATGCCACATAAATTATTCTTTCTAATAAACTTATGCTGAAACTCTAAATTTCATAAAATTCAGAAAAGAATTGTGAGCCTTGTCATAATATAATGGTTATGGCACAGTAACATCTTCCTTCATGTCTTTTCATCAATTTATTGTTATTAAGGGATTTTAATTATTTCATTGTGAGTGAATTAATGCCTTTACAGATTTGCTCCTGTGTGTCACTTATAATGCTAAGGTTAACTACAGAAGCTGTGGATTATTCATATGAGATGATGTCAAGATCAGTTTTGACTGGATATAGAAGGGCAAATTCAAGTATCAAAAACTCCTGACAGGGACAGTCAAGCTCCTCAAGCCTATTACAACAGTGCACTAAAAATCTTCTTTGCTATATAAAGAACTGCATCAAATATATATAGATAATTGAGAAAGTATTTAATCTGAAAACCCATAATTATAAATGATAGGATAAACTCTTCTCATTTCTGAATGCATATTATGTCAGATTAATTTTTGAAAGATGTGATTTTTTTCTTCACAGTTATACTGATAAAAAAGCATAAGCATTTAGTTTTCATATTTCTGGATTAAGAATCAGAAAGGCATGAAAAGACTGTCAACTAAGAACAGAGTTTTAGCGATGACTATTTCCAAGCTTTCAATCAAACGTTTATTTTTCAAACATCAGCATGTCTCCATATATCATTAAGATATCTACTGCCAAGTGTTTCTCTGTTCGTATGTACCTGGGAGAAAGTTTATTTCTTCATGTCAGCAAGAGAAGACACTTGAAAAATTGAAATGCTGTCAACTATAACTTCAAGGTTCTATATATTGATACATATATATATGTATTTCCTAAATCCAGTGTTTACCATTATTATTGTATTATAATAATTCTTACAATTCCAGTGCTAGCAGTGGAATTAACTATCTACCTCCAAAGACTGTACAGAATGTAGAATGTGAGTAAATGTTGAATATTTATTTTCTCATCCTAATATACAGTTCTGTACTAGGCCACAGAATAAGCTACTTCATTTTTCACCGCTTATAATGGCATTTCAACAAGAAACTACCTACTGTGGTTAGGACCCCTTTACCCCTTCCACCTATGTCCAGCCTTCTAAAAGTTCAGCATAAGATGGTTATCTAGAAAAATTCTTATGTCAGTCAGATAGGAACACACTTCTGAGGAATGATTCCTCCTATTCCTAAGTGATGAAAATGAGCAATACCCAAGATGTGAAAAACTTTTTTTCCAAAGTCTGTTACAAATTGACTGTAGTCAGAATCTGTACAAGACTCATGAAATGATATGCTGAAGACATAATGAATAAAATGAATACCATAGAGGTCTAACTCTGAAACTTTTATAGAAACAGTTGCATTGACTTTAATTTGTTTTTTCAGAGTTTACGGTAAAACTTCTAACATTTCTAATTTTTCCAAAAGTCTGTAACAAAAATTAAATGTAGATTTTTGGAAGGGAAAAACTGAAGTGTGAGATGAGTCTATAGCATAAGTCTGACATTTGATTGTTTAGATCTATATATATTCTGTTTTGGGAAGGACAGCAAGACATCCATATTTTCCACATTGGTATTTCAATTACGGTGATTCAGAAGTGGACAACATGTGCAAATAATCAGCAGGGGCCTGACTGCAAGCATTTGAATGACTAAGTTCCCTGTAGGGTCCGTGCTCTATAGGTAGTTCTCAGTTTATAAAGTTAACTACACACAGCAGGGATATTTACCTTTTGGAGCTATATCTTGATGCAGTCATTTTCGCATAGGCTAATTACACCATAAACCTATATCTAAAGTTATACAAAAGATTAGATGCCAGCCATGGCACTTGAATGTTGTCCTAATTATGTGCATTAGCTAAATAAATAAGCAAACTTGTGGTATCTATAAGCGTATCATATATAACATGTAACAACAATAAAAATTAACAATTTTTAACAATTACCTTCATGATTTGCTAAGTATCAATGAGTGAAATCAAATTCAATGAAAATGTCTTTCAAGTGAAGAGTGCTCCACTTGTGTTATTTATTTTACTATTCTCACAGATTCAAAGACTGTTTCCCTTTCTTCTCTCCATAGGAAATGATCTGTTTCTAGTTGCTGTGCATGAACTGGGACATGCTCTGGGCTTGGAGCACTCTAATGATCCCACAGCAATTATGGCTCCTTTTTATCAGTATATGGAAACTGACAACTTCAAACTACCTAATGATGATTTACAGGGCATCCAGAAGATATATGGTATGTCTCGTTTTAATTAGGAAACTTGAACATTTTCACTTAAGAATGGTTGAGAATCTCCTGTTCACACCATCTCTAAAAAAAAAAAAACTGTTGGGGCATCCTCTGCCACTTGCTGTCCCAAAATCTTCTTTCTGTGATGGCCAAAGATTATGGTGAATCTCTTTTGCTTGGTTACTTTTACTTGGTTTTACTTGGTTTCTAACTGTTCATAATTTGCATTCAAATTTGCACTCAGCTGGAATGGTAATCTTAAAAGTTCTAAAAGACCGTAAGGAAAATATCTGCGAAAGGATTCTGATCTTTTAAAATATTAAGGCATGCAAGTTTCAACCATAGTGAGCTTATTTCTGAAGTACTAAAAACACATACAGTAGTATGAATTGACTACTTCTCAGTTATCAAATGATTGGGAATAATCATTAATTATAATTGACAATATAAATATAATCAATAATTAAATAGTTCCCTGAATAGATCGATTTTGAGGTCTAAAAAAACCCTTCGTTGTAACAAGTATAGAAATGAATTCTGCATGAACTTGAGAAGGCAGAGTAACTGAAAATTGTAAACGAAACCAAACCAAAGCAATACCTTTATTCTGTCTATGGACTGAATCTAAGATTAATACCTGTATTATTGTTTCTGGCATTTCCAAAGCCATAATTTTATTCCTGATTTTTAAAAACTGATTCTGTAGATATTTATGAAGCAGTTGGAAGTTTTTGTTGTTGCTGTTTGATTTGTTTATTTTAATATACATTTCCCTACAATGAAAGAACTGTTCTGCCTCTATCTATATTGAGATATCTGTATAGTCTATTTATGCCATGCATCCAGTATGTATAATTTGGACCTACCTTGTTTAATATTCTCCAATTCATTTTGTATCAGATTTAGTTTTGTGCTCAAGGTTTCTTTCAGTTTAGAAGCTAAACTGAATATTATTAGGTCCATTCCTTACTCATCTGTACTGCTACGATGGCCACCTACGTTGGTAGAGAAAAACAGTACTGCTAATTAGAACTTTCCTACCACTGTTTTATGTTTTATATTAACAAGCTTTTAAAATATCATATTAGCAAGCACTGATATATGTTTTCATAAAGCTTAAATAGTAGTTTAAAAATGATTGGCTTAGCAAGTTTTTTGTTGTTTTTTCCTGTGTGATTAGCTAAAGGGAAGGTTGTTTCTCATGAGCTCAGTTGGTAGTCTAGACTTAAAGGCTAGACACCAATACTTTGCCAAAAACTAACCACTAAGCTCTAACAGCTGTGGGCTATACATTTGGAGAAGTGTGTTACCCATGGGAAGTAATATCTGACATCACTAGCAAATAGCATACAAAAACTTTGGTTTGGGGTTACAATCTTTCCAACATTTGCTACTGCACACTGATTCCTTTGCTCCCTTTAAAATGAAAAGATGATTGGGAATCGTATGACAATAAAAATGTCATACCTATTAAAATAATTACTTTGATCTGCAATTTTCCTCCAAACACCATTATTCACTGCAAATTATAAATGCCACAAATTTTAAAACTGTGAATGAAATAAATGCTATTAAATTGGATGACAACCATTCACGGAGTTTACCATTTCCTTATATAGTCAATATTTTTTCTCAGAAAACTATGCTTATTTTGAATAAATACCAGAAATTCAAAGGACATTTATGCAGTTTTAGGGTTTTCTTATTGTTCAAATGTCTTTCTGAACCTAGTCATGCAAATTATGTTTATATTTTGAAATCAAAATTGATTGTGTATTTAAATGATTTGAAGGCACGGCAAAATAGAATGAGCTAAATTAGCACATTCATCTTGTTTCCAGAAATATCACTGTTCCAGTGGGAGCTTCCTATCTCTTTATACATAGAAAACATGAGTAAATGTAGTAATACACATTGAAAGGGAAAGATAAACTGAAATGAAAGTAAAGCATTATGCCATTAGAATTATAAAAAGCATTTGCCTGAGAAGGCCCTTTGACTTTTGAACAGAGAAATTATGAGTGGGACACTTATTTGCCATCAATTCCTTGCATATTATGAACAAAAATGTGCTTGCTAGAAGAAAAAGGGTTTTAAAATATTATACAGTTAGTTTTAGTTTTAGTTTTTAATTTTTTTTTAGTTATTCCATTTCAATTTATCTTCAGAAACTCTTTTAATCACTAGGTGTCTAGCTTTGTTAAAATCTCTGACAAATGGAAATTTAAAATTAGACATAATTAATTTAACTTTGAAGAAAATTTGTGAACTAGAGTCTTTGTTTATGTGGATGCCTGTGATTTGAATTCCAGTTTCAAGAACATTTAGACATAGCAAGGAGTATTGTGGAAAGCTAGGAATGTATCCTGAAAAAGATACTAATATGCCTACAAATTGGGTCAGCAGTAATTATATAGGTATATACAGGCATATGTGAATTGATAGGTAGAAGAAAAAAGATGACTTGAAAACATTGGTTGACGATGTTTTGATTAGGAAAGGGTTCATTATTTCATAAAATAGGCAATGATTTGGTCTTAAAATTTCTGATTCAGTTGGTATGCAATGAATTACTTCTCATCTGAAATGATAGTGGAATGTGCATCCTTTGCAGATTTTTGGAAAGATGATACTGAATATTGAAAAATAATTATTTTCTTCATTAATGCCTTAGTTCTGTAGCGCACCTTCATTATACCCTTTAACAACGTGGGAGTGGCAGATCACTTTTTTGATTTCCCTTCCACTGGAGGTTTCACACTGCTTAGTTTTTTTGTTTGTTTCTTTCATTCCTTTTTCTATTCCTTCTTGAAATGTCACTGATCGGCAAATAAATTACATCTTGCTGCCATTTTTAAAGGTCCACCTGACAGGATCCCACCACCAACAAGACCTCTGCCAACAGTGCCACCTCATCGTTCGATCCCTCCAGTAGACCCACGGAAAAATGACAGACAACCTAAGCCTCCCCGGCCACCCACTGGTGACAAGCCTTCCTATCCTGGGGCCAAACCTAACATCTGTGATGGGAACTTCAACACTTTGGCTATTCTTCGCCGGGAAATGTTTGTTTTCAAGGTAGGAGGCTGTGAATTTTTCAGTGTTACTTCAACTGTCTGCATTTATTCTTCTTTTTTTTTTTTAAAAAAAAAAGCAAGATCTCATTCACCATGACTGCACTTTCCCAGCCTTCTCGCAGTTAGAAAGTTTGAGAAAGAAATTAAAAAGTAAATATACACATGGTTTAAACATCTAGCAGACGGCTGCTGTAATGTTCTAAATTGGGAAAATGCACATGTCGGCAGAAACTGTAATGCTTCAAAATGTAAAGGTAAATAAATTCTGCATGTTATGAAGAGATAAAAAAGCATAACTCATAAGTAGGAGGTGGCAAGAATGACTCTGTTGGGAAAACAGCCACGTCCAGACATATAGTAGATACTGTATGTCTTTAATTCTGTTTTGTTTTTATTTTGACTGGAAATAAAATATCAGATTTACAATTAGGTCAGTCATTTAAAAAGGAAGTACCTAAATAAAGTCTTTGTCACAAAAATACATAAAAATTTACTGCAGGTGTGTTATTCCCTATTTCCATTCATATTCTATCTCTAAGCTGATACATGCAGTATATGCAACAAACTGAACTAAACAAACTGAACTGAAGAGCAGCCTTTTGATAAAAGGTCTTTGCTTGGGCTCATGAGCATCAAAGCCATCTTAGGAGAATGATCTAGGATATTGTATCCAGAAGGCAATCAGTGTTGAAGAGTAATTACAGAATCCTTATTATTCAGTGTCTTAAAACAACTTGCTGACAGATTTTGCAGTGCAAACATTCTGGAAACGTGCAACAGTATGATCTCTTATTTTGAACTTTTTGTGTGCCAGATGTGCTTCAGCAATAGGAAGTGTAGGACCTTTGTTTTGTAAATCTTGACATGATTCAACATGAGTGGATTGCAATTTTTTCTTCTGCAAGTGTATATGAATTTGTCCTAAAACAGGAAGCTCCAAGTTCAACGTTTTTTGTTGGTCTTTCTGAGGGGATCCATTTCCCTCATAATATGTTTTCTTCTTATGTGCGTTATTGCTCCAGATTAATCTCTTTAGCAGCACCATCTGGGTTCTTACTGTCTTTAGGATACCTCAAGAAGATATTTACTGATAGCCTCACATGAATTCATTCAAACTTACTGAGTTACCTTCACAACTCAGTGAGCAGGATTTTTTTTTTTAATTTTATTTTTCCCATGAAGATCTAAGGATTTTTCCATCCCTGGGAATGTCAGACCTTTTCATTTGCTTCATCTTCAAACTCCAGGAGGTCCTGAATCATCAGTCTTTTATGACTAAAACTCAAAGGTTAAGAAAGAATCTAATTTTCTAACTTGACGTTAAACAGGATATTAAACTACCTACTTCAATCTCATATCATCCTCCTCAAGAGCAATAGAAAATACTGTCATTTATTTTAGACATAAATCAATAAATAGTGAAATGCTATCCCACTAACACAGAATTTCCTGTCTAGCCAAGTCTGTGTACCTGGAAAAATAACATTGACCATCATTAGTGATCACTCTTTGCTGATTGAAAAGACTGTACTTTCTTCAAAAAGCATTAGCTGCTTATTGACCTAACACTGTATGTTTACTCTATCACATATATGCTTGCTAGTGTGCAGACAGCCTATTTGTTCTAACAGCTAAAACTTCATTCATAATCCACACTGGAATGAGGAAACATGGACAAATATTAGAAAGAAACAACCAGAATCAGAGTGTGTACAAGCTTTATGTTTAGAGACTGACTCCAAAATTAGGTTGTTATTTTCTTAAAAGCAAAGTGTTAAGAAGAAAAGAAAAAGATAAAATTTCTCCAGGTTAATTTTTTTAAGAGTCCAGCAGTCCCTTAAAATAACATCAGAGTATCTGGTAGTATGGCAAGGCTTAACTTGGGTTCTCATGCTAAGCAGTAGAATTTAGTTAAGTATAAAAATCCTTACTTTGTAGTCTGAGTGTCTTTGAATACTTGCATTAGTAGGCTTTAACTTTCTGGTTCAGAAAATAATTTTCTAAGGAAGATTTTGGTCTACTAAAGCAGCTAACTGTGGATTTATTTTTCTTTTTTTTTTATTATTTTTCTTTTTTTGTGTGTGTGTGTGTGTGTATTCTGGTGTTTTGGTTTATCTGGTAGGTTGTTGGAATTTTTTGTTGCTGTTGCTCTCTTGTTTGATTATTTGGTTTGTTTTTGGTTTTGTTTTTTTATCTGTTTGTTTACTTTGCATGACAAGGAGCATCAAGGGTGCAGGTAAGGGAAGAAATTGGATAAGTCAGAGATGGTTCTTATTTTACTACTTTTCTTTGCAGATGTCAAGGAGAGGGAGAGCAGGTTACAAGTAAAAGCTGAGCACATCAGGCTTTAGTAGAATAACAGGAATTCATTTTCGAAAGGTATAAACTGAAATAAGGAATGAATTAAGAGAAAGCATCCAGCAATGGAGAAAGTGAAGCTGGGATTTCTGTGCTCTAACACAACAGAAAAGATCAACCTCCTTGGTCTTGCCCCTTAATGCTAGTATGAAGAAAGTCGGGGAAGACACGGGAGATGAGATAAAAGCCAGGTAGAGGAGAGGTGGAGAAGAAGCGGGGATTGATGGTAGTACTGTACCAGGTGGAAACAATTAAAGAACAGTTATGACCTCCAGTGGAAGAATTATTGCAGGATAGTTCCCAAATGAGTTAAAATTAATAAAGTTGAAGGCTAATCAAATTATATCCTTTGCTTTCTTCCTCTTTATCCACAGGTTTGCAATGACTGTGTAGTTGCAAATTTTACTGCTTTCTGAATGGTATGTGTGCTCCGTATGAATTTCGAAATTAAAATAGTGAATATCTCATGAGCCAGTCTCAAGATCAGATGCTCAATTTGTTTAAATAAGCCTTGAAATTGTTTGGGAGCTTAGCCATAGAGTTGAAGAATGCAAGTCGTCTGAATAATTAAATTCTAATTTGAACATAAAATTGAAGCACAGAAGATGACACTTAGAGATACATTGTGGATTTTTGTAGTAGATGACAAACAATATTAATTTCTATAAGACTAGAAGGATTTCTAGAAGGAAAAATGAAATTTACAGTCATCCTTCTTTTTTGCCATTGCTTTGACAAAAAGGCAATCATAGTAACACTTGATAAAATTTGTGTGTTTTTGGAGAAATGAAGTAAATAGAAATTATTCTTCATGTAACATTACTGGTAAATACAAAAGTAAAAGCAATCAACCTGTCAAAGATTCCCCCGAAGTTCAGCAAATAACATTAGAATTTTGCAGATCAATTATCTTGATATAGATAGTAAGAAATGATTGGATCTTGAGGAAAAAATTATGTTTTCATCAAATATATGTAGAATACTGCCATATATTTTGTTCCAAAATTACTTATTTTCCTGAATTCTTTAAATTACACGTCCTAAAAGTGTCTGTGCTAGCAGTAAAGCGTAGGGACACAGAATGCTAAAACCCAAAACTATTAATTTAAGTCCATGTATTTTAAGTATTGGCTTTAAGAATTGACTTAAGTGGTATTTTAAAATGTATGAAGTTTGTATGTTGTTCTTTCAGTTAATGTTACTGTTTAAAATGTGCTTGAACTGGCGAAAGCTGCTATCAGAACAAGAATTTCTATGCCAAAATTCACCAGTGCTAAGTTTTTATCTTGGGATTCCATTTAGCTTCTGTAATTATGTTGAATGCAATTAGTATTAGCTGACACTCTCATTTCCAGCAATTCCTCCTCCAGCAATTTTCTCCCCCCTTTTTGGTTAGAACTCTCCTGGGTCATAGAAAATGCCTGAAAAATGGAGAAAAACAAGTAGGGAAAGTTGTGCAAAGTGGTGTGACGCTGCCTGTATGCCTGCGTTTAGTGGAAAAAAACTTCTCAGCCATTGTACATAGCAAATAAGTGGTATCTGACAATCCTGTCTTCTGCTTGAAGTCTCCTGAAAGTACCACTAGGGTTACTGCTTTGTGAAAGAAACCCCATTGTTTAAGGACACCAGAAAAGATCCATTCATGCAGTTGTTTACAACATATATTTCCAATTTCTCCCTGTGTTCTGTTTTTCCAGCCTTCTGTAGAAAGAAGAAAAAAAGATTTTTGATGAATATCCTATCAGTAAAGGCACTTATGTTAACAACTTCTGAACATTTTATACAGTTTTTAAAAAGTTTCTGAAGGTCCAGTGGTTGCACAGAAAGTTTTGTCTCTCAAAACAGGAGGGCAGAGCCACACTGCTTCTTTATTCTGTTATTTTTGAGATGTGTATAGCTTGTGTTTGGCTGTACATGCTGATTGGCATGTTCCTTGGCAACAAATTTACTTCTGGTCCTGCTTCAACCATTTGTGTATCTGCTGTTAACTTCTTCTTTATGCTTCTTTTAAGTTGATTTTAACAAAATCTTTAAATGTAACAAAATCCTCTATTCACAAATCCAAGCACCAGATGTGTCAAACAAGCAAACTAGAGAGACAAGTTATGTCTCCTTGACAAATAATTTTGCTTCATGGAAGACATTGCAGTGAAATCTTCGTGGAAGACTTTCTACTTCAGTGCTAACTCTTTAAGAAACAAATTAATGATTCCAATATAACCTATAATGTTTTTAGTATTCACGTTGGAAAAGTTAACTCATTCCTTCAAGAATAGCACCTTTAACCACTGCCATATGCTAGAGTGTTTGTTGAAATGTAAAGTGTACAAGAAAGAAGCTTGTCCATCAGAGGAGGAACATTTACAGCTCAGAGAAATATCTTCTCAAATGTTAGTGTTGCAAATGGTAGAATAACAAAACGATTTTTAGGAAGGCCTCAACACGCTGTGTTTTACTATTTTACAGTAATTTTTCCACAACTTACAGAAAATTGTTTTCCAATTCTTCATTTGCTAAGAACCACTGTAAAAAGGTTTCTGATGTGCCAAACAAGCAAAGGCAAATAGGCTGTCATTACCTCTTGACATCAGTTTAGGCAACAGTTTCTTTCACATATAACAGTATAGATGCCATTCAATAACTCTTTCAGAATTTGTATTTATACAGAATATGCTGTTAAACACAAAAGGAAAATCCACAACAACTACTAATCCTGTTTCTTGTTATGTGGTAAACACAAGAGGATTTTTTAAAGCACTTTAGCATTGACTACTTAATCATAACTGGTAATCTAATAAAAATTTCTAAGAGACAGAAGGAATGTAGAGACACAGAAGTAAATGTGATATGAGACCTGACTCCACATTTGAAAAGATATTTTTTCAAAGCTGTCCTAGACTGTTTGTGTAGCTGTTTTTCATCATGTGATGCTGTGGATGTCTGGTCTGTCAGCTGCAGCCTGGGAAAGTTTAGCAGAGGAAGCTATGAAAGTAAAGACTTGAGGATCTAAGAGGATAAAATACTTGACATCTCAGCTGCAAAAGATTAGGAGTGGGAAGTCAGAAGAAGTTAAGACTGCAGAGAAGAAGTTAAGACTGCAGAGAGTAGACTCTTTTCTCCATGCTTTTCAAATCATTATGTTAGAAAGAACAATCTGATGGGAGGAGGACAGCTTTATTCAGATGTCAGACTCCATGTTGAAAAGAAGAAAGAAAAGCAGCGAATATTCAATAGGGACTTTAATGAATTACAGTAGATGAAGCCCATTGTAAATGTACAGGATGGATACTCTATGGCACAATGCAAATTGTAGAATATCAAGAAGGACAAAAGCACAGGAATGCTTTCAGCTATGAAATGACTACCGAATAGTCATAATTTATGTACTTTAATATATGGGACTTTAACTGTCTAATGATAAAATATTTTCCAAACATTATTTAAACCTTTCAGTGTCCTCCCCTTGAAGTACCCTTCAAGTACTGAATGGTCTCAACAAGCCTTCTCTAAGCTAGAAAAGCCCAACTCCCTTAACCTTTCTTCATAGGAAAGGTGCTCCAGCCCTTTGACAATCTTCACAGCCTAGAATAGTTCCATTAAACCCCACCCTTCCTTCTTTCCTTTAACAATAGTTGTCTTGTTCACAGTTCCTCTAAAAGATGGGAACCCAGTCATAGCAACACTTATTATCCAGAACTTACTAACCTATATGCATATTGTTACACATATAAATATAATCTATAGAAAGATATAAAGAATTACAAATGTATATTATTAGGGATTTATTTACAAAAGTGACAGTGTAATGTATTTATGTGTTATTCAAACTCATAAACAACTTGAACAATCAGTTACAGTAACAGTCTGTACTATCTGGCTAATAATACTCATATTATTCATGTACTGGCCTATTGCAAAGTATGACCTTAGAAGGATGTATGACTCAGTATCTTCAGCAGGGCTTTAGATTTGTCAGATGGAAGATTATGATTTTTTCCAAGAAGGCTTTGTTTTCATTGGCAAATGATATGGTGTGAAAGGATTTGATCAGCATCAAAGCAGATGGTAGAGAGCTCCTCTCATGTCTGTCATAAGTGCTTTGCTTTTAATTAGATACAGTCTGTCCTCTCAGGCCAAACAGTTCCATTACAAATATAGTTCAGATTTTTTTCTGAAGGGCAGCCATCCCTTAGACACTGGTGTCTTTGGCTGTAGGCCCCTTGATGGTGTACCACACAATGCTTTCATTCAATGCAAATGATGTTAGCATGTTGTTAACACGTCAGTGTCCATGCCATCTTGCCTTAAATAAACCCTGCTCTGCAACACACGTATTATTATTTCACCTCAAGCTATTTTTTGAGTGACACAATGGTACCTGTTGTTTGACCATCTCTTCACTGCATGTTTAGATGATGTACATCACAGTAGAGCCCAGGGCAAAGGGGTAGATTTAACAGATGTCCTGAGACATCAGCTTGAACTTTTGTTTTCCCTGAGATAAAAATAAGACAGAATGCCTTGTTTAAACTCAAGTTAAATTCAATCTAAACATAGAAAAATTCCTTCCTGTTTTAAAGCCTTACAGAGAATCTGTGGAGCCTCTGGGGCTGCTCAAAACCTGACTGGACCGAACTTTGGGCAACCAGTTTTATCTGATTCTTTTTTGAGCAAGGGAGGGGGTCTCCAGAAGTGCTGTCAGTGTCAACCCTTCTGTGATTTTATGTAGAACTGAAATATGAAGATTACTAAAGAATAGAATTACAAAATGCCTTTTCATCACTTACTTTCCCCACTCTCCTCGAAAATAGGGACTGAGCATTTTTTCAGAAAACCTCCCAAAACTTCTGTAGGTACCTTCCAACCTCAGCCATTCTGTGATGCTGTGAATCCACTGAAATGTGATTGTTTCAACAATCCATGTTCCAGAACCATTTGATCCATCATTTCTTTTAGGGTACAGCCGTTACAGGGAGTAAGTAGTGAGATTTGGTCAGGAGTCTGATTTTTTACTGATATCATTGGGTGAGGAGAAGAGGCCAGGGACAGCAGACAGGGATATGTGGCTGTTGTTCATGAGGGGCTCATGGGAGGACTATAGGAAGGGGAAAATCTACCTTCTCTAATTGTGCAAGGCATATCCTCTCCTTTCTCTTTTCCCTGTATCAGCTTTCAGGAGAAATTGCCATCCTTCTCAATGGTCATACTCTGGTCTAGAACACTTTACTAAAGGACTAACTGTTTCCTCATGGTTCTCATGATGAACCATTAACATCCACACTTTCTTCACAGCATTTACATATTACAGTAAGAGAATTCTGGGACCCAATGACTTTTTCACTTATTATTTTACTACAGCAGAAATCACTTAACAAAAAGCACTAAGGAATAATAATAGAGTACAAAATGTATTCAATTTTTAAATTTGTCTATTTTCGGAGATTCGATGTTCAAGTGAACCAATGAAAAATATTTCATTGACAAGAGAATTGCAAAAAAAGCATCACTGACAAAAAAATATTTGCAAAAGCAAGCACAGCAAGGACAAATCTAAAATTACATGGAGGAATATCTTCAATTTTGTACCACCAGCAAGTGTTGGAATACTAATATTACATTTTAATTGGGGCTACCTCTAATGGAACCAAAGGGAATAAATGCAGGAACACCAAGCACAAAGAGTAATTACAATTTCTTGGTGAATAAAATGGTAATCTTTCAACTAATTTAGGTAAAGATTCTAGGAAACCATTGTAATAAATTGCAATGTAAGCTTTTCCAAGCAAGATATTGACCAGTCTTGGAAAAATTGGCTTAATTTTGATTTACAGCTAAGGCTTTATATTATAAGAAGTATTTATATTTTAGTTATTCATTTACTTTTCTATTTATTGCCTATTCGAGAGGTTAAGGATCAACAACGCATAGTACAGATTAAAATAAAATAATCTCATTTGTTCTTAGTTGTTTCTTGTACAAAGTGCTGCAATATAAAGAAGTTGAAGTCTTAAATAATTGAGTGATATCCACATACTTGTTTTTTTCAGCAATTCAGTGGAGCACTATTCACAGTTTGAAAATCTATTGAAATATAAGAAAATTATAGTAGAAAAAATTCTGTATTTTCTTCCTTTTTATAAGCCATCAATGAAGTATGGTCTTCTTTGCCTTGGAGTAAAGCCTTGGCCCAATTAAAAGTAACAAGAAAAAATTCTATTGATCATTATAGAATTAGGATTTCACCACTTAAATTGAGCACTGAGTAATGGGGATTAGGAAAAATAACACAAGAAGCAGCACATTAGCTTGTAATATTAAGTATATGAAATCAAGAACTGGTTTGCTATATAATATTAAACTTGATCATACTGCTCATCCCAGTCTGTAAATTGAAATAGGGCAGGAACAGTTTAAAGTAATGATTTGAAACACATACTGAAGAAAACACTGTATTATTAGATCAAACATTGCACTTGACAAAAGAGATCAGTGCTTTCCCCTTCTCCGTAGCAGTGTTTTTTCTGAATCTTACCATGATAGAGCCTTTGCAGGCATTTAGTGCTTTAAGTTGTGAACTCCTAGCTTATCTGTAATCATATTTAATTTACATCATCGCGTATTCACTGTTAGAAAGTCCTTCAATTCTTTTATGATCTAATTCCACTATCTGAGTGAGAATGCAAAGACAATCAAATATCTATCATTTTTATATCTGTTTTTTATCTCAGCTGATGTTGTTTTTGGCTGATCTTCACTGGATGTGAGACTCTCCATGGTCTGTTTTACCCTTTGGTCATTTCTGTCAATATCAATACTGGATCATTTCAAGAATAGATGTGTTCACCCAGAGAATACAGTGTAAACCCCTGCAGTCTTTTTCTAATCCTGCCACCTCTATAGACAAAAAGACTTGCTTAGCCTTGCAGCATGGCACTCAAAGCCAGTTCTGGTACCAAGATATATTTTTTGTTCTTGTTGTTAGCATAGTTTCACAGAACACAAGCATTAAACTGAGATCAAACAGCATATATTAGTGTCTTAGCTGTTCAGTGCTTTGAATCCAAAATAACTCCTCTAAACAGTTCCTTAAAGCATGTCTTCCCCTATTTTCAGAAGTTATCAGCTTATCAGAGCTTACTGCTTCATTCACTTACTAAGCAATATGAAATACTGACTTAAAAGAAGCCTGTATTAAATCCACATATAATTTTAAAAGCTGAATTTGGTTATGGCCTGGACTGTGTGTCTTGCTCCTTTTTAGTGATTTGTGCGGACCTCTCTGTCTCAGCTCATAGAATCATAGCATCACAGAATGCATCCTGTTGGAATAGACCTTCAAAGTTCATCTGGTTCCAACTTCCCTGCCATTGGCAGGAAAATCTTTTGCTCAGTCTTACAATGGTTGCCCAAAGCCCCATCCAACTGTCTGTGGATGGGGTGTTCACAACTCCTCTGGGCAACCTGTTACATTGCCTTACCACCTTCACGCTGAATACTTTCTTCTTAGCATCTAATTTGTCCTCTTTTATATTAAAGCCAGTACCCCTTATACTATAATTACACTCGCTGATAAAAAAAAGTCCCTCCTGATCTTTTCTGCAAGTTTCCTTTAAGTAGCAGAAGGTTAGTACAAGGTCTCCCCAAAGCCTTCCCTTCTCCAGGCTAAGCATAGCTTCTCCAGCATTTCTTCATAGGCGGTGCCCCAGCCCTCTCGTCATCTTTGTGGCCCTCCTCTACATTCACTCCAGCAGGACTGTGTCCTTATGCTGAGGGCCCTGGAGCTGAATACAGTACTTCAGATAGGATCTCATGAAAGCAGAGCAGAGAGGGAGAATCATGTCCCTTGACCTGCATATAGTTTTGATGTTACTTCTTACTTTTGAAAGCTATTTCATGATTTACAAACAACTTGTTATTTCAGTCCATGTATTCAATTAGCTAGTTTGTTTCAATCTGTCTCAGAGTCTTGTCTCCCCAGTTGTTCAATTACAATAACTAGTCTTTGAGGTTGGGATTTTTTTTTGCTTTTAGAGCATTTCATTAGAGGATTTCCTTGGCCAATGTGAATAATACAAGAACAAAGAAATATGCTTAGAAAGAACTTATTTACATTTAGAAAGATTGAGGTATAAAATAAAATGCTTTCTTACTTTGTTTACAAGTGTCTTGTATCAAAATGTATTCTAGAGTACAAAGATCACTGCATAAAAGCAATGAATATTCTTTTAATACATCCATAAAAATATTTGGAGTGCTAATTTCTGTGTTCATATGCTATCAAGAATAAGTTTGTGACAGGTGGCTTTGGTTAACAGTTGTTTAACATTTGGATATAGTTTTGTGCTCCCTTGTCTTCATGAGCAGTTGAAAAAATGTGGAAAATAAATAAAAGTGAACAATAAAAACATATTACAGAAGAGGCCTAGCAATGTACTGTACCTGGAAATTATGCTAGATGATCTCCAGACATGTCCTGGTCACAGTCTTACTCATGTGGGTGAAAATTATTTTTCACTAAGTGAATCCTTCTGTGTTCTGTTTGGACTTTTCCAATCTCCTTGGATTGGCAGTGATAGATAGCTGAGTTAGAGTGATAGAAGTGAGTAATTTATGGGTTTGGCTAGATCATTTCTCTGTTTGACTTTTTTTAGTGTTTTCCCTTTCAGCATCTAGAAATCAGCATCTAGAAATTTGACGAAGCAGATTATGTTGTCTCTTGCATTCTCAGTGAACTTCTGGTTATTTAGGCCCATAGCCTTAATTCCACACAGAATCAATCCCTGCATTTGGAGGAAAAAATAAAGATTTATTCTCTTAAGGAATTTCTGATATTCGAGGAAAGCCCAATGACTCAGAAATATCTGTAATCCGCTCACTCCTCAGGCAGATGGTGAAGCATCATATTACATGTGATAAAGTGATAAAGACAGACAGGTAGAGAAAATCCAGTTATCCTGATTTCATTAGAATGGTTGATCTCTTTTGACCAGGCAAAGATAAGTCTGTCCTGGACCATTTTACATTATTTTTATGCTATTCCTTGCAAATATGGAGCTAACAATTTCCTATGGTAAAATATGGTTTTGAAAAAGAAATAAAAGTTATATTGAAAAATGTAAGGACAGAAAAACCAAATATTTCTTATTTTCTTCTTATGGCCCAAGATAAACAGCAAAAACAAATTGAAAAAAAATGTGGAAAAATAACCTTAAATTTTCTACCTGAGCTTACAGGCAATATGCTTGATCTTCTCTGGCAGATATTTTTTTTTTGTTAGATCTATGCTATTGTTGTTAAGACAGTATAGCATACTGCTAAGGAATATTGTGCAGTTGGGAACATAAGCTTGAAAATATTTTAATGCTAATATCCTATCTATTCATAGGTTTTCAAAACCTGATTACAACTGTATTTAAAGGGAAGAGGTAGTCCACAACTACTGGCACTCTTTTTCTTAATGAAACAGTGAAGTTTGATAGTTTGAATAAAAGTGGAGAGTATACATACAATCACATAATCACAGAATCTCGAAGGTTGGATAAGACCTACAAGATCCTCCAGTCCAACTGTCCACCTATCAGCAATAGTTCTCACTTAACCATGTCCCTCAACGCAACGTCCAAGGGTTCCCTGAACACCTGCAAGGTTGATGACTCCACCATCTTTCTGGGCAGCCCATTCCAGTGCCTGACCACTCTTTCAGAGAAGTAGTATTTCCTAACATCCATCCTGAATCTCCCCTGGCGCAGCTTGAAGCCGTTCCCTTTAGTCCTATCACCAGTTACACAAGAGAAGAGGCCAAACCCCAGCTCACTACAACCTCCCTTCAGGTAGTTATAAAGAACAGTAACGTCTTTCCTGAGCCTCCTCTTCTCCAGACTGATTAAATCAATGAACAATATCAGACTTCAGTGATGAAGGAAGTTGCAAGATTACTATCAATGACATTTAAAACAGAAGAAAAACTCAAGTATTTGCCAGATTTAACCTAGCAATCTGTTATTTTAAGTGCTGGCTATTTAGTTTCCCATAGCACTATGAGGAGAAAATATCAGTGTAAGAGAAGTACCAAAAAGTACGTATTTGTAACTAGAAAATCTGTGACTCGTTTAAACAAGATATTCAGCATATATTCTATATTTCCAAGAAAAATGGTAGTGTGTTGACGCAGCCTATATAAATGCAGGGCTCACAGAAACATAATTTCCCTTCCAGCTCAGTTTTATACTATGATTTGTAAAGAAACAAGAACAGCGATGGAGTAGACATCCTCACTTCATATGCAACAATTAATTAAACCGTTTCATTCTTTAGCCCCTAATATATACTGACATGCTTTGAATAGTGAATCTATCAATTTTTTGAATTATATTATTTGGAGAGGCATGTGTTTTAATGTAAACATGATACTTATTTCCATTTGAGTCAACACTATAAAAATATTTGCAGTTTAAATATAACATATACTTTATCAGAACACTTTTTTTTCCCCCAAGACCAGGATATTTTTTGCATTTTTAATGACAATTTTATTTTTATTACTTAAAAATGTACAGTTCCTTATCTTTCTATAGTGCAGAATATTCCATGAACTCCTGAGACTCATTGACATGTGAGAACTCTCCAAAGGTACAAGCAAAAGAATTGGGTGCAAGACTATTTACAGACTTTTCTAGACTCCCAAGTGCAGTCACTACTGGGAAATAGCAGCTCTGTTAATGCCTAATGCTCGTTGGATGAAGAGTTTTGTTCAGAACTTCATGTACATGTGCTGTAACTTGCAGTGCATTAGAGCGAATGGGAGCTTTCCAAGGATTCCTGGCTGCAAGCCTAGATATAATGTCTTCAGAGGATTTTGTTGTGCTTCTTTTATGACTGGCTGTTTGTTTGTTCATATTGAATCATCATCATATGGCAGTAGGAACATTTCATGGAGTCAAAGTCTTTTTTACTTTGGACAAAATCAAAATGAACTGAAATGGTGAATCCAGTTTGGAACAAAGAAACCAAAAGGAAATATAGCTGTTTTTGTTGTTGCTTCTTCTTCTTCTTTTTTTTTTTTTCCTTTGACTGAATAATCAAGTTGACAATAATACAACATTAGTGACATGACTTGTATTGATTTGTTACCATTACTGTGTTCTAGAACACATCAGAAAAGCCATTGAACCTATCATCTCCAGTTGCACTATATTGCAAGATCTGGCACTTTTAGACTTGTAGTTGGAATAGGTTAACTGGAAAAGTTCTGGTATGGAAGATTTTCCAGGAAGAGTTAAGTGCTCTCTGAGTATATGACAATGATATTGTTTGTGGTGTTCTCTCACAACAAGCACAGATCAAACCATTGTGTTGTTACATATCTGAGAATGCTGAATTTCATGTTTAGTGTCATCCATCTGCTGGTGATAATCAAAGACTCAGTGACATAATTTAAAAGTATTCTACATAATAGTTTTTCCTAGAACTGAAAGAATTCTGCATATATTCACAGATTTTTTTAGATTGTTTCAGGGTGTCTCCGAAGGTTAATAAATACAAAGAAATGCATAAATATCATTGCTACTGTCTACATAGGAAAAATAGGACAGGTGGATATGCATCAAAACATTTTATAAAAAGCTGAAAAAATTGATAATGAAGAAAATATAAAATATAAATTTGAATAAGGCAGAAAGAATTAAAATAATGGATATATTAAAATCACTATTTACTAATGAGAGTAGATCAGAAACAAAATGAGGACACATTTCAAAATTTAATATTAAGCAAATATTTTAGCTAGCAATGACCATAAACCCAATAGTGTGTACTTGTTGCTAAGAAGACCAATAGTATCCTGGTGTGCATTAGAAAGAGCATGGCCAGCAGGTCAAGAGAATTTATCCTTCCCATCTACTGTGCCCTGGTAAGGTCATACCTGAAGTACTGTTTCCAGTTCTGGGCTCTTCAGTTCAATACAGGCAGGAAACTTCTTGAGAGAGTCCAATGGAGAACTGGGGTTTTTCTTTCAAAGCCAAAACATAGCATCATACTAGATATGAAGAAAATCAACTCTGTCCCAGCTGAAATCAGAACAAAAGATGATTAAGAGCCACAGGCATCTCCCCTATGAGGAATGACTGAGCCCTGGGTCATCCTGGAGAAGACTTAGAAGTGATCTTATTGGTGCTTATAAATACCTAAAGGGTGGATGTCAAGGGGACAGGGCTAAGCTATTTTTGGTGGGGCCTAGTGATAGAACAAGAGGCAATGTTCTATCTGAATGTGAGAAAGAAATGCATTACTGTAAGGTTGATAGAGCTCTGGGACAAGCGGTCCAGAGAGATTGTACAGTCATTTTCTCTGGAAATATTCAAAACCTGGATTTCCTGTGCAACCTACTATAGGCAATCTGCACTAGAAGAGAAATTGGACTTGACAATCTCCAGATGTTCCTTCCAACCACTGCTATTATGCAGTTCTGTGAATGTGATCAAAGTGTTCTTAAGTGAATACCAAATACTAATAGCAGTTTTAAGAGATGCCTCATTTAGAGTGAAATTGTTGATATGTAATAGTGTAAATTTGTTAGTGTGAAAGTAGAGAAGATATTAAAAATATTAAAACTAATAATAAAACTGCTGCTTTCATCTGCACTGCCAACGGCAACAGCAGTCATTAAGTTAGAGAATATAACTTAAAAATTGTGTTAGTTAGTTACTGCAGTTAGATAATGCACTCACCTGAGCACAGACAGGGAAGGGCCAAAGCTCTCATGAAGGCATTTGTTTTGAAAGATTTATAACCAAGGTTATGGATGCCTCTGAAAATAAGCTATGTTCACTATATTCATTTGAAAAAGTTATTTCTCCATAATTTCTGCATAAATTACACCAAAACTGTTACATAAATAAACAAACAAGAAACAAACAAATAATTTAATGCCTCTTTGGGCACTTTTAAATCACAAGATCCAGTGTTTTAAGGGTTTATTTTCTTTTTTTTTTTTAATATATGTATGCATATTTTGGAATATTGAGGGAAATGCACAGAGTACTTGGATTCATACTGAGCATTTCAGAGCTGTCATACTGTAGAAAATAGAATTACACCTTTTCTAATGTAAAACACTGACATAAAGAATACTTCAATTGTGTCCAATTCACTCTAAAACAGATGAACTTCTTGTCCTACCACTATTATATTTAATGAAATGTAAATCCCATGAAACATTGTCACAAAGGATGTGAAGGATGTGAATAGTAGATGAACAAATGATTCTTCCACCTAATCTTCCATCTGATCCTTCTGAGAGACTAATTAAGAGGCCCACCTGTAGAAATAACTATTTCTTATTATTCTAAGGAAAAATCAAAAGAAAAAAAAAAAAGCAAATTAGAAAATGTCTTTAATCACATAGCATGGGTGAAACTGACCAGATACATCAAGGGATGACTTGGCTGCACAACAGATGTGTCCTTGATTTTTTTTATACATTTAAATAGTCACAACAGAATGTCAGTTTCATTAGCTTTTACTTTTTGACCTTTTGACCTACAGTTTTCCTTTAGCTTTGTTTTGTGGTTTTGTTTTGTTTTGATTTGCTCTGGTCTGGTCTGGCTTTTGGTTTGTCTTCAACTCCTTGCTTTTCACAAGGCTGTTGTGTTCTTTTTTTCCTCAGTCCTTGGCAGGGAGTTTTTACCCTATCTTAAACGTGTTTTCTGAGAGGCCACCACCTTGACTGTCAAGCTCGGCTGTGCCCTTCACAGGTGCTATTGCAGCTGACTGGAACTGACTGGAACAGACTGTGAATAGAATGGTGTAGCTTGGTCTCTTCTCACATAGGATCCTTGTATCCCCTAATGCCGGCACCTAACAAAATAGTTTGTAAAATAGGGAACAAAATACATGTCTTGGATCTAGCATCATGCAGCACTAGAAATGGGAAAACTGGGATGTGGTATTTTATCGAAATTAAAACATAAAGTTAGGAAGGGTATCAGAGGGTTTGCCAACATTTTGGCTAATTGACCCTATTTAAATTTTTTTTATATGTTTTTGCTTCATCTTCAGTTGTAGTTTCTTTTATTACATCCTAACTTTCTGGTGCAGTAGCAGTAAATAAACCAGTAGTAGACGTTGGATGAACAAGAGTGCAGTTTGCAATTTCATTTAGCATCCGTGAAGGAGATATATTCGGCGTATTAAAAATTGAAGGGAAAAAAACCTTTCTTTTTTGACTAACAGTCTTTCAGACTATCTACTGAGTGACATAGTCTTTTGACTCCTTTGGAAAGAGAATTAGCATATTTTAGTCTCTAATCTTTGAACTCTAACCATTGGATTATTGATCCTCTTTTTAAAAGTACAGCAAGAGACTTCAGCATGAGTTATGAGAAATGGTTTTGCATGTGTCTCAAATGAGAAAAGAGACTATTCAATCTAAAGATTCCTCAGAAAATGAAGCCAAGAGAGCAGATTTCAACATAAACAGAGCCCATTTTTGACCCTGTGTTTTGGTTTAACCTGATACCAGAAAGTCATTTGCTCACCCTACCCTTTCCAGAGGGATGAGAAAAAGAATCAAGCAAAAGAAAAAATTAAAACTCAGGGTTGAGATAAAGCTATTTACTAAGATAGAGAAAAGAAAAAGGATAATAGAGATGATAAATATATATATATATATGTTTAAGTATATTACAAGTGATACACAAGTGATTGCTCACTATCCCCTGGACTCTTTCCCAGGTAATCCCCAGGCATCAGAAGAGAGTGAGATGAACTCCTATCCCATTTAAAACTCCTCCCACTAGATGTCAACTGCCATGGAACATCCCTTTGGCCAGTTTAAGTCAGCTGTCCTCATTCTCATCCCTCCCAGCACCTTGGGCCTCTCACTGAGAATGGCATTGGCTCTGTACAAAACAGCTTATAAGTAACTATTAACATCGGTGTGTTATCAACATTGTTTTTCCCAAAGAACCAAAAACAGAGTTGTACCACACACTCTCAAGAAAACAATTCAATCCTAGTGAAACTAAGACAGCCTGAATAAATTGTTTGCCATTAATTTACATCATCATTTACATAAGACAAGAAATACTAGAAAAATATGCATGCTACTTCTTAGCAAAGATTTCCTAAGTAAAATCATTCCATACATTTCATGCTTGAAAATGCATTTAGACCAGAAAAAGATTTCACGTCAGTGGTTTGGCTGAAATTGAACACTTCATTTCAGGTGAAATGTATCACTTCCCGTGAACAACAAATTCATGACTGTACCCATACCTTCTATTCTGAGTCATAGGCAGTTCTTCTGATCCTGGTGTTGGGTAGATAAACATATTGTTAAGAAAAGGGGTATGTATGTTCATTACAAACAATGGCTATAATTTCTGTGGAGGAGTGCTTCAGTGTCTCATTAGCTGATTAGTAATGGGAATTAGCAGTAGTTAACAAATTGTACCAAGGAATTATATTCCTTACTTGCAAATGTAGGGAAGCATCAGAATGTGAAATGTATCTGATGCTGATTTTGTGTCTCCTGAGTTGGTCTTATGTCCACTCCAGGATCTCACCACAGGAGGTGCTAAGGTTTTTCTGGTTTAAAAGTTAAAAGGTTTCTGGGTTCTCACAGTGGTTTTTTAGGGTACATTTTCACCCCGTTATATGGTCATGCTGTTGTCACATATTCATTAAGAGAGATGAATTGGTTTTACTAGTTCAAATCTTCAACTCATTATGCGTTCATCTGTTAGAAACTAGATAACAGTCCATAACAGTAGTTATGGCAGATAACAGTAGTTTTAAAGGAGCCTAGTTTGTTCTTAAAGTAAATCAGCTTAATAATAAGATGACCTAAAGTATTCAGTCTGTACATAAAATAACCCATTTAGTTGTTTCCTAAAATTGGAAGCATTATTAGCATTAGCAAATTGGCTAAATTGGTAGCATCCATTTAATGTCTGATTCCAGTGTCATTAGAACCAATTGTTTTCTTCTGTGTAATTAAGTAGGAACTGAAGTACGGCTAATCTGTACATTTCCTTGCACATCCTGCATGTATTAAAATAGTAATAACTATAATGTCAGCACTCATTCTCAAAACTAATACAGTTTTTTACTTTTAAATTTTTTAGACTGTAACTCTTTCTTCTGCTCCATTAAAACAGTTTTAAAGAAATTCTCAAAAGCATTTTATTCTTTTTTATTATTACGTGCATTTCTCTTTTAGGTTAAATGCTATAAATTTCAAATTTGGAATGCTGAGAATGGATGCTATGATAGAAATAGTGAAATTCCCCAAAATAAGTAGGAACAAAGACCTTAAATCCGTGTGTTGCAGGCCCAGTAGCAAACCCTGTTATCCTGCAATCATTGGAATCTCCTGGTAAAATTCAGATGAACTGATGAAGTAGGTGTGGAAAAGTGGCTTTTGAAATTATATCAAGATATTATATATTATCAAGATATTCCTGATTTATAACTACTTTGATACAATACATATAAATAATATTCACCAAAATTCATGGAACTTTGAAATATTCTCATAAAGGTATATAGTAGTGGACCTTCATTATCCCCTGTATCATGTTCTTTAGGAATATAGTCTCTGGAGGTTTTATTCTGTGATATTTCTTTATACACAACCCTTCTTTCTCTGTAAGAGAACAATTTGAAATCACTAAAGATCGTAGTCATTATTTACCATGTGCTGTTTTCACAGTGCTCAGATGGGAAAAGCTTACGATGCACATTTGTCTGATTTTTTCAGTTTACCTCTCCAGCTCTGCATAGCTTCTGGGAATGTTTGATCTTCTATTGACAAAGGCTTGCTTTTGCAGGTGATGAAAGGTGGCTTATGGGAAAAGGCATGACCCAGGCTGAAACCTTCATGTATTTTGTCAATACTATTAACCTACAGTATTAATTGGAATTCAGCATTTAATTAACATTGATTTAGGGCAGAAGTATTACATCTATTTGCCTTTCTGTAGAAAATTAAATTGGCCTAGCAGTGATCTCTGAGGAAAAGCCATAGGAAAACTCTAGCAACTGTAGATGCTCTGTTTTTCATTTTTGCATCTCATTCCATGTTTTGATGGTGGAATACCCTTAACAGCACTATATATATACTTTAACATCACAACTTTTCTTTCCTTCTATACCCACAGCATGTTTTCATATTCTCTTTAAAACTAGCACGAGACCTAATTTTTTCTTAAAGGCAAAATAATTTTAGTTTCCAAGTAGGTGTGAAAGCTATCACAAAAAAAAATTTCAGTTTTTTTGTTTCCTTTGTCCATAATAGTATTTCTGAAGTAGCTCACAGTCTGTCCTTCCTCAATGCCCATTTTCTGATTCTTAAATATATTGTTCTCTTTTGAATTCAGTTTCGATTTTTTGTTTGTTTGTTACAGTTCCTGTTTTTTGAACTGGGAATAATTGTCCAAGTTTAACTGACTTAGTATACTTGTGATTATAATATTTAATGATCTATTATTATACATTATCCCAGCTGCACCGGGATGATCCAGGTATTTTGTTAATGGCTGCAGATGCTTACAAAAAAACATTTGCTAGCCAGCAAGGAAAGGCACTAAAAGCTGTGTGGTTTTTAGACTTAGGTTTGCAATGCATGTGACAAGTCATAAGTTCAACCTGTCTGCAGGAGTTAATGTGTTTTGGGGAAATAGAGTAATTAGAAGTATATTAAACCGATATAGTGGAAAGAAACAGCTTTTCAATGCACAGTATTTCTCAAAAGAGACAAAAATGTGTTTATTTAGTATAGGCAAGTATGCTGAGTTGTGTTTTGTCAGAGAAACATTTTCAGACTATTTACTTTGAGTGTGAATGAGTGAATTCTTGGAGTGAATAAGCTTTTTTTATGACTGTGCCTCTTTCCAATTTCAGTAATAGCCAAATTTCATTGTAAATGCATTTTCCAGTACTTGTATCTGTTTATCAAAATGCAGATGATAAAAATGCTAGTAAATAGAAATTTCTTAAGGAGAAATTTAGTAAATTTTGTCATATGTGCTGAAATGATTCATTCTTTCTATAAACAGAGCCTTTCTATTTGATACCTCTGAAAGATCCTTGGCATGTTTCACTGCCACAATTTCTCAAACTGGGTTCCAGAGTTTGAACTCTGGCAATCTAAAATTGTTAGGTCTGTTAAGTTCATATAAAATTCAGCCAGGAAAATTCAATTTACATAAACAAATTGTTACAAATTGTCCTGTCAGTGTTCACCAGCATCTACCTTTCCCGTTCTTTTAAATGGTCCAAAATTCCAGTCCAGTTTTCAGACATTGCCAGATACTTATCCATCTTATCCGTCTGCCTATCTCTGAAAATACATCTCTTGGCAAATAATGTGATTGTTTCTATGTATTCATGTAAGAATATAAAAATACTAAAATTATACCCTTCCAAAGTTTTATTTCTGTGAAAATCTTTCACCAGTCTGTTCTTGGAAGACTGTAAAGCTGTGTTAGTACAATTTAAGGATGGGAAAAATGCTAAAACAATTTAAGAAGGTCAGTGGGAAAGATTCTTTAGTAATGCTGGTGCTGCTCCATTGAATTTATTGAAGTCAAGGAATTTATACTAATGCACATTTGAAGCCAGAACTTGGTTTTCTATGTTCAAATTGTGTTTCAGAATGGAATATTTAGACATTAAGAGTAGTGGCATATAAAGATCATATTTCAAGCAATAGATTCTTTCTTCATAATATTTGCCAGACATATCAAATTATAGAAAAACCTCCTGAAAACAAGTAGAAGAACAAAGATCCTGGATTAGATCTTGCAAAGGGCTGCTGTTGTTGGTGATACAGAAAATGAAAGAAGGTAAATGAAGGCTGAACACCAGCGAGCAGCAGCGACTTTTGTTAGTTGCTTACAACTTTTCACACTGGCAGCTATTATGTTGTCATACACATTTCTGCAGATGCCTCTGTATGTCTTGAGTCTGCATATGTTTAGAAAGGAATCTGTAAAAGAAAAGTGCCATTAATTCCTAAATTATCGCCTTTGTTTTAGGGTTCTTCTCAACCACAAGTGGTAGGTGACTGGGAGAGTGTATCAGAGAGCTGTTATTGAATGTTTTCTGCTTTTGTTTCCTTGTTTGTCAATTTGCTGATGTCTCAAGACAGAAGATGCAGGCCTAGTGTGCCATGGTAGTAACTGATACTAGAAAGAAAGGACTTTGGTTATTTTTTTGACAATTTTGTATTTGCTACCCCTTTCATGACTATTAAACTTTTTGCAGCAAAGACTGCAAATCTTCACTACAGTAAAGTTGGGGCTATTGTACTAGCATTCTAGTTATATTTATGGACACTGCACTGTTAGCAGCCACTGGAGAGAAATGGCTTGCAGAATTAATTGATCACACATATACATACAACTCAGTTCAAAAGCACTTGTAGTCTTCTAATGTTGAGCCTCTTCCTGGAATGATTTTGAGAAGATTACATCATCTTATACAGTACACCGTGCATTCTGCTGAAGATTATCTGCTCCACACACACAGTTCAAGTAGGCAGCTTATTCTAACCTCAGGGAACAAGCAGTTTTGACACGTTTGGAATGAGAGGAAGTAGCATGAATGCACAAATGCAATTATGTGAACACCAAAAGAATCTGCACTAAAAATGCTAGGATAGGTTGTTCATTATTTCCAGGATATCAACTCATGTATCAGTGCCTCAAAACATAGTAAGAAATGTGTATTTGGTTTCCAGGATCAGTGGTTTTGGCGTGTCAGAAACAACAGGGTGATGGATGGATACCCCATGCAGATTACCTACTTCTGGAGAGGGCTGCCTCCCAGCATTGATGCAGTTTATGAAAACAGCGAGGGCAATTTCGTCTTCTTTAAAGGTAAGAAAAGTCAGAATTTGTGTAATACTTATGACTGATGATTATTTTTTTTTTTTAATTTATCCATTTTTACTAACGGTTTATAAATTATGTTGTAAATTCATAGCTAACTGAAGAGTACATGAGTTCTGTTTTTTCATTCTGTCAACTCAGCTTTAATTTATGATTATCTTCAAATTATCAGATTTTTTACTCTGATATATGCCATAGAAATTTGGAAGTATAAATTCAACATATTACATTGCAGTGATCCTTTTTTGGATCATTTTGGATCCTATGAATCATATGAATTTGTATCCTATTCAATCTTTCTTTGGAAAATGTGGATCAGATGCAAGAATGCATACATACAATGTATTTTCATATACTTCTCTTTGTTCTCCTTTATTATTACAAATGATCTTTGCATTTTTAAATGTTACCTCATCTACGTATATCTTACTGTCTGCTGTGCTGTATTTATTTAATATGAGTACTATGATGCTCAGAGTTTCATCTTTTCCATAGATGTATCTTTGGTATTTTTATAAAAGTTTCAATCTAGACATCAGTGGATCATTAAAATTATTCTAATTCCGATTTTGTAAGAAATTATCCTGCATGTTAAATGAATACTCATTTAGCAATAGAAGAGTGAAAACCGTATGAAATATGTTTGATGAGGTAATACTTTAAGAGAAGAAATAAGAAACTGCAATTTGTGTTGTGTGTGATTCACTTAACCCACTACAAAAAGGTAGAAAATATCTTTGTTTCTAAATTGTAATGTCAGAGATGAATCATTTTTTATGAGCAGAATAATGAACAGGAAATATAAGAAATATTTCATTCACTACGAAATGGTTATCACCTTTTGAATACTAAGTGAAAAATACTTAATAATATGAAGAAATAGCACATAGTGCAATAGAGATTAATCATATATTCTGTTAATGAGGAGCTGGAGGTGTTCAATGCCAGGTTGGATAGGACCCTGGGCAATCTGATCTAGTGCTTGATGTAGCAGTTTGTTACCCTACCTGTGGCGAGGGATTTGGAACCTGATGATCCTTAAGGTCGCTTTCAACAAAAGCCATTCTATGATTGTAGGAACTTGTAGGCATTTTGTTGTGAACTGTAAGATAAATTACATTCCATGCAGCACACTTCTATTTACATTACATCAAAACAATGTATGCTTTAACTTGTGTTACCATAAAATAAATTTAATGTCATAAAATTGGAGAAATTAGGAAGTTCAGGAATCATTATGAAAGTACCTCAAAATTCCTATCCCACTGCCTGATTTTTGTGTCTGTGGGTCATGTAAGGATAGAAGGATTATTCTGTAGGTATTTCTTGGCTTATTGTGTTACATAGAGCAAAGAACCATCCTGTGCATGCCAGAACTCTTCCTCAATAATTCTGGGATCCACTGCCTGAACTTCAGACAGAAATTATCCAGCTCAGTGTCATACCTGCTTTCCTTTCATTTCTTGCCCAGAGATCAAAATTTGTTCTGTCATTATTTAAATCTTCACCCAGTGTTGGCTGACTCATTTTAGGCCTTAGAGGAATAGATTGATTGTATTAAATGTAATATCGTAAGTTTACAAGACAACAGGAGAGGCTAAGAGGAATTTTTTTTAACATGGGAAATTAAATAATCAAGATTGACTAAAGGAAGCAGAAACAACATTTCTTACAAGTTGTAAAATTATGTTCTTTTTTCTCTTGCTTATTCTCAGTTTATGTTCTTTGTGTTCAGATTAGCCAGTTTTGTGCTTTGATATCATATAGCTGGATTTTAACTTGCTTTTGCTGAGTTCCTTTGTTTGTGCAGTGATGTTTGTACTTGTTCTTTGTTCTTTGTCTTTGTTCTTTTCAAAAGTCAAAAGTGCTTACATTTCCTTGTAGGAATTTTTTTTCTGGATTTTTGCTTCTCTGTCACTAAATCTTTTTGATTTTCAATATCTACCTGATGATATTTGTCTATCAGTGGAATTTGTATTTTCCTAATACCACAGAGTTAATAGGTTCAACTGAGCCTTTTATATGCATATTCTTGACAATTCCTGTTAAAGAAAGATCTCAACTGATTTGTGAAACAAGCCTGCAAAAGTCTATGTACAAGGGCTGCTCTGAAAGTAATGCCTCCTATTTTATTATGTTGGCCAACAAAATCGGAGGCAGATGTTGGTCACATTGCAGTAGAGGTCAAACCCTCCCACCAATATTTTGTTACATTTTGTTGCCATGTAGCAGATGGCAGAAGAGGGGCAGTCTGACAAAATGGCATCTGGGATGGAAGTGCATATGAAGAAAAGTTGTGGAATTGAATTCTTCCATTGGGAAAAAATGACTCTCATTGACATTCATCGACTTGCTGAATGTTTATGGAGACCAAACAGAGGATGTAGCACAGTGAGGTGGTTGGTGGTACATTTCAGCAGTAGTAACAGTGACGTGAAAGACAAGCCATGTTTCAGGTGGCCATGCACAGCTGCAACACCATGAAATGAAGTGCTTTTCTATCAGTTCCATCCATGCAGACTGACAGATAATAACCAGTGAACTGTACATGGAGCTGAATATCTGCTTCAGTGAGTTGGAAAGAGTAGTGGAAACCTGGAATACCACAAAGTTTGTACCAGGTGGGTCCCACAAATGCTCACAGAGGAACAAAAAGACCATTTGCAAGTTTTTCAGTACCTATTGAACCAATATCAGGCTGAAGGAAACAGCTGTCTGGATCACATCATCAGTGATGACAAGTTGTGTTGTCACCTCTATAAGCCAGAGTCAAAATGGCAGCCCATGGTGTGACAATCTGTGAATTCCCTATCAAAGAATGCACTGCTTTCAGCAGATAAAGTGATGTGCATTGTCTTTTGGAATAGGAAAGTAGTGATCCTTCTGGAAGTCCTGGAACCCGGATAAACCATCAGCTCTGATTGCTACATCATGCTTCAGAGTAAGCTGAAGGCTCAAACTTCCAAAGTCGAGCCAGAGAAGAAGACAATATCCTAAATCCTCATTAATATTCTTCATCTTTTTTTAGCCCTGAAGTAGTCAGGCAGTTGGACTAGATAATTTTTGATGGCCTCTTCCAACTCAACTCGACTCAACTCGACTCAACTCAGCTATTCTATTCTAATTTGATTTGTTTAAATACTTGCCTTTTATGACAGAAATCAAGTTTGAAATAGTTGATTTAAATGATAAAACAGGTTTAAATCTTCATTACTCTTTTCCTTTCCTTTCCTTTCCTTTCCTTTCCTTTCCTTTCCTTTCCTT
>NW_024884253.1:24318671-24348128 GCF_019232065.1 Centrocercus urophasianus
CTTTCCTTTCCTTTCCTTTCCTTTCCTTTCCTTTCCTTTCCTTTCCTGTATGCTTAAATCTGGTTAGTATTACTCTTCTGAGAATATTTGAGGAGCCTCTGAGACCATGCATAATGTGTTAGATGTCTATAGAAAATATAGTTGCATCAAGTTCAAGACTATTGGATCAAATGTCTTCTTTTCCTGGTTTTGAATACTTTTTCACACATTACTATTTAAACTAATTCCATATCCTTTTTTTTTTTTTTTCTTTTTTTTTTTTTAATTAATTTTTGTTTATACAAGGGAAAATACTGTAAAATTTCAGTAGGATGCTTGTAGTGCAAAGCTACAAAGTGATACTCGCTCATTTTTGGAGGCTTAAGATACTTGGCCTGCCTCCTTATGACTCATAATACTCATAAAGTGCACAGCAATCTGGTGGACGGCTGCTTATAAAAAGCATCTGTTTACATTCTTGTTACTATTCATTGCTAGTGTTCATGCTGAAAGCTAATAAGAAGATGGCACCAGAATGATACTCTTTTTTTTCCTTTTTTAATAGAGGAAATGTGAATAGTAAAATTTATTTGGTGTACCTGTGGGAATTTATGTGGTGCTTAGAATGAAATTGTCAAGCCATCTGCACTGTTGAATGTTATGGTAAACCAAATGGAGCAATAGAAATGCTGCTGTAAAACTCATTGTACCAATGCTACCATCATAACTTTCAACTGCACTTATCTCACTGCTTGGCAATTTTATGTTTACTTACTATATTGTCAGATCATGAAGCAGAGTGGCAACAGAAAGAATTTGGAAAAAGAGAATAAGAAAAAAGGAAACGAGTAGTAGTTTGAGGACATTAGTAAGAAGACTCTTGATCCTGAAAGACCAAAGTTAAAAGCAAGGGTGACTGGATAAAAGCTTTCCAGAATTAGATATTCAAATTCTGCCTGGTTTCAGACAAATAGAAGCCATAAAATCTTTGAGAATTTGGCTCATCATAGCACCTGTAGTGGTTGTGCACTGTATCCTTGTGTGCACATATATCATAATTGCATATACCAAGAACAAGAGACTTGATGCTGATAACCCTGGAGCACAAGTATTTAGCATTCGAATTCTAAAAATGAATGAATACAGTTTCTAAAATCTGCACAATTATTTGTAGTTGGCAGCAGCTAGCTAAATAGTCCGAAGACTACTTGGAGTTAAAATTTGATATTTTAAGAGATGCATTGCAATGCAGATAGCCTTTATTTCTATTATTTTTTGAGAATGTCAAAGATAGATGCTGAGAAACTTCAAATAACTGTAATCACAGTTCATCTTTCTCAATTGTTCCCCTATAGTTATGATATTTAACAAAGCATTATTGAAAAAGTAAGACATTTTGTCTTTTTTTATCCCATTCTTCATTCTCAGCCTGTGACCTTACCATTCTGCTTGTTGCTAAATTAGATCTTACATTAGGGAATAACTGCATAGAGATAAAACATTCTAAAGATTGGCAAGAATTCATGAAACATGTGGTGCTTTATTAAGCTCTGTGAAGATAACAAACCTAACAACTAGACCTAAAAAAACCCCCACAACTTTGTTGAATAAATATAGTGCTAATTTCTGCCTAGGATATTGTGTAGGACACTAACCAGGCATTAGCTATGTATAAGAAAGGTGAAACTATGATTATTTTAGTTTTGTCATATATTCTTTATTTCCATTATAATCACAGTTAATGAAGTGCATTGACTATTCACTTGTCGAAAGTGACATGCGACCTAAATGAAAGCATGCTAATTTAAATATTTATTTTTAGTACATTTTAAAATATGTAAATATAATTTAGAAATAAAAGAAGCTAATATTCCTTGTAGTCAAGCACCATTTGCAATTCATTTCAGCTCATTATAATATGTAGTTCAGAGTTTGAATGCTTCTCATTCTTATTGAAACTTTTCTGTAATTTTTATCTGATCAAGAGCTACCTTTCCACCAGCAGAGGGACAGAAGCTAAGAAGAGAAAAAAGACAAAAAAAAAAAAAAAAAAGAAAAAAAAAAAAAGAAAAGAAAACCCTCTACACAAACAAAAAGAAAGTAAAAACTGGCAGCCAGATGGAACATTTCAATTTCTTATACACAGACCTTCCCACTAACAATCAACACAGTTGTAGCAGACTAAACATATCTTCCTATGTAAATGTTAAATACAATTTCCTATATTTTGAATCAATACAAACCTTGCCCACTAATATTAAAGCTCTCAGTGCCCTACTGTCTCAGTTTTTATACAGTACTTTATATATTTAAATTTATATTTTTTTCTACTTATCCAAAAAGCATTTGCTTCCTAATAACAAATTGTGAAGGATTTAATTTCTCACTTGAGTCTTGTGTACTCACATCTGTACTTTCTTTATTTGCTTTATACTACTTTGTTATACCTGAATGAAACAAATACCTCACTCAATAATGCTGTCTCTTATAATGGTGTGTACTCGACTGATGTTTATTTTGCTATGATCTGATCTTATTAACAGCTGAATTTGACTTGTTGGGTATGGCTGACAATGATCAGTTCCTAACAATTGGCTTTACTTATGAAACACGGGGAAAGGTAATGGCATTACATACATCACAGCATATGCCTCCCAGTGCTGTGCAACAGCTGTCATTTTGAATGATCTTCTGAAACAGAAATGAGCTGGCTCAGTATCATTCACTGGATGCCATCTGTTGTTCATGCTGTAAGTACCAACTAGTAAGATCCAAGACACGTGACTTCTCTTATTGTCGCATTTGCAACTGCCATTAGCATCTAAAGCCTTCTGTGTCCAGTTATCTGAACTGGGAGAAAGTTAAACCTCATAGGAGTAAGGACAGTGAAATACTGAAGATCACCATCATCATCATCACTTTTAAGTGAATTTTTTAGGGAATCTCAGTTAAGATAAATGTCTTGTTAGCACAGGCTTTAATTCCAGTTAAAAATGTTCTTAGATCTCTGTGTCACTTTCATTTTTCGTACTTCAAATGGCTCTGCACATATTCATTTTTTTGAACCCTTTCTTCCCTCAGCTGGCAAGTGGGAGAAGATGAATCTGTTGAGCAAACTGTAGTGTCTGCACTTGGAAGTGGGTGACAAGCAGCTGTAAACAAGTTGATAAAGAACTGACTCTGGAAACCCAGCATGGGAGGGCCTTAAACTATATCCCCTCTCCTAATTAAAACTGTGATAAAATGAAAGTGTACTTTAAATCCCTACAGTACAAGCAGGGAGATTAAAGAAAAATAAGATCCCTTTAAACTCATATTTAATACTACTGAGGGATAGTTAAAATATAAAACCAACTGCAAAATAGCTTTTTGGATTTTTCCTCCTGGTGACTGGCATATATCTAATCCTAGATCCTTGGGTTGATATTACACTTTCTTCTAAAATATTTATGCAGAACAGTGCCTTAACATATTAAGTTTGTGTAACAGCGTGCCTAGTCTAATAGGTAAATATGACTACATTGAACTACACTGATTTTATCTCTTTGGATCTCTTTCTAAATGTATCTGAGGAAAATATATTTTGTCATAGAATGAGAGAATTGTGGAATAGTTTGTCTTTGAAAGGATCATGTAGGTTTGAAGAGATTACATAGATCGAATCCCCTTGCCATGGGCAGGGACATCTTCCTCTAGGTCCTGCTGCTCAAAGACCCATCCAGCCTGAACATAAGGATATTACCTTTTTTCAGCCCCAAATATCTATGTTTGAAAGAAAAGTATTTACTAAAATATACAGGTGAGAAGTGGATTTTGAAAAAGAATTACAAGGAAGCAAAATGTGAAAGTGAAAGGGTGATTGCAGAAATAGATCATGAAGCTAAGTATGTTGAAAAGACCCTAGGAAAGATCTGGAAGATGACAGAATTATTAAATATCATTAGGTTAAAGGCTTACGATCTGAGACTGTGAAGTGAGTGGTATGAGTCATAGAAGTGTACACTGAGAAAGATAAGCTTGTCTAGGAAGCCAGAGCAAACTGGAGTTGTGGACTGGTGAGTCAAGCTATCTAGTCAGAAGAGAGTACAGGAAAAAAACTCTCCAAATGCAGGTACACTGGAGCCTATACTGGAAAATATTGTTGCCAATTTTGCTTTTATAGACATACATGCCCATATGTAAACAATATATTGAACTAGTAAAGGCAACAGTAGGGATTCATGTGAGCATTGCTGTACTAAAGGCAACCCTTCATTCATTTCAGAAGTGATTTTTACATCAGAACCTCAGTCTGCAGTGTTTAAGCCATACTAAGGTTATTAATGTGAACACATGGTATGAAAAAATACTGTTACATCTATAGTTATTTCAGAAATAGCCCTGTACATTATGCATAAGTAATTTAACTTTTTTTAAGAGAAAGAGAATAATGAGTAACAGTAGAATATGGTCTATATAAAAATAATGATTTCTATTTCTTATTTATTTGTATGCTTTCTTATCTCATTTTGTCTTAAAAGTAACTTTCTTCATGAAGCATAAATCTATTTCATAGTATTACTGTAAATATACTACATCACTTTTCACAGAGCACTTTGAGTTTGATTCCCATTTAGGTGGTATTAAAATACTATGTGTGTCTATTAGATAACAGATGTTCAGTAAATGTGGAGTATCTGTAAGATGTATTTTATTTTGTGTTATCTGCAGCGATATAACGTTTTTCATTTCAGTGTATTTAGCAAAATCTCTGTAGCCCCATGGGAGTCTTTCTTTGGAATGTGTACTTTTCAGTACTATGAGTTCTGAGGACTAACGCCCATATACGTATGTGTATATGTATGTTTTTGTACAGGTAACAAGTTCTGGGTTTTCAAGGACACTACTCTCCAGCCAGGGTATCCTCATGATTTGATAACACTTGGAAGTGGAATTCCTTCCCATGGTATTGATTCTGCAATTTGGTGGGAAGACGTTGGGAAAACCTACTTCTTCAAAGGAGATAGGTTGGTATAGGAATTCTTCAAGGAAGCAGTTTGGTGGATGTCAACTAAGCATTAATCTTTTGCACTGTTTCTCAAAAAAAGTCCCCTCAGTAGTTTACTGTTTTCTGCGGATGGAGTTAGTACCTCTTGCACTGAGGACCATACTATTTTCAAATTTCTTATATCCTATATTAATGTTAGCATGTTGGAATGTGTTGTCTGTTTCTAGTAGAAAAGTATAATTTAGAAGTCAACAGGCAAGTCAGAGTTGTGGCAAATTTAAAGCTAAATACTCCAGATAATGCAATTATCTTGCACTCGAAGTACAAGATAAAATCTTGGTAAAATCTGAGTCCTGACAGACTTTCAGCAGTCACTTAGTCTCTGTCTTCATTTCCCTGTCTGTAAAAATGAGGGAAAGAATTTTTTTCTGCTTTATAGAAATGTCAAGAGAACTCACTAGTTTTTGAAGTTCTAAATGCTATTTGAAAGATGGATTTTACCTGTATTTAGGGTGCTACAATATTTATTGGTTAATGTGTTCAGAATACTCATAAATAATTTGCATAATAACTTTATGAGTTTCTTTAATATTTATATTACTATTTGTAATAGTGCAGTTGCTGCTGTTATTGTTGTGTAGTGCTTAGGATTCTGAGACATTGATAGTATTACTGAATCTCTCAAGAAATTTATTTAATGTACATCATAGGATAAGTTTAGCACAATACAGTTAATCATCTTTTACCAGTATTATAATATTGGCAATGGTCATGGCAATACAGAGTTCCATGACCAATTGTATTGTTAAGCTATTTAAAAACAAAAACAAAATAATAAAATAAAATGTTCTCTGACACTCATGGTAAAGAAAGTAGACAACAAAGTAAAATTTTGTGGTGTTTGAAAAATAGGTATCATTTGAAACAGGCGTTTTCAAAGTGAAGGAAGACATCTGTATAATGTTCTTCCTCTTGTTGAGAATATTTGTAATATTTTTAATGCAAGTTCATTTTCAGATAACGGTTTTCCACCTCCATGCTCTTGGTAAAGTATATGCAGTAGGAATCTTATGTGACCTCTATTTCCTTCATTCATCAGCATCCTTTTGTACTTTCATACACAAACACTTTCTTAGAATACTGCTGGTAGTAATAGAAGACTAAATGAACTTTCAGAAAAAAAACATCTGTTGATGAAGAAAATCTCTTCTTAGAGCTAACAAGCACAATAATACTCAACAGGATAAAAATGCTTTACAATATGTAAGAAGGTTAAAGAACATGAAACTTGCAAAGACAGTTGATCTATTGCAGGGTATTGATGACCAGTGGGAAAAAAAACTCGTGTTACATTAAGCCTGAAAAAAAGTGTAGCATAAATGTAGCTGAGTAGTGGCAGGAGGTAGGAATGAAAGGGAACCAAAATATTATGCCATAATCAAAATAATCGTATTTCTTATATAACTCGGGGATATGTGCATTTGTTTTGACAGTAAACTTCACTCAAAGAGCTCCAGAGAAGAACCTAAACTAAGGTTAGCGAAAGAAACAGTTAGACAATGAAGTATCAGGCATCAAATATTTTCTATAAAATATAAAGAAGATTCAAATAAGTTAGTTCAAATGGTAAATGATATCATTATATTCATATGGCTAACTTAACTTATGTATCGATCATTATTATGATTTGAAATGATCCATTCAAACGCTTTAGATAATCCTTCCAAATAATTTTATGAAAGCAAAAAAGGGACAAAAAACTACAGAAAAACATTTTACCCTCTCTTATTCCTGTGTTTAAAATTGAGTAGTGTAGTACAACGTAATAACAGCCTTGATGCACTTCTTGACACATGGCTTTGTTTATGCCTATTTTTTGCGCTATTAACTGAATATTTTTTCACTTTTAAATTTTAGTATTCTTGTAGTTGAAAGTAGACAGAGGAAAGTAAATACAGGTAAAAACATGTTTTAGTAAATATTTTCTAAGTTTTAATTTTTTTTTCCAAAGTCACACAGTTCATTTTCATTTCTTTTCCCTCTCTTTCTGTTTTGTTTGCTGCTTAGCAAGATACATTGCCTCTTTCTCCACGTACATTGTGAAAGATGTTCCATTCAAATTACAGAGCATTGCTTTCTTGACTGGTTATTCGTGCACATGCAACTATATTAAGAGATCAGGCTGTAAAATAATGTATGCATTAGAGAGGAAAAATTAATGCAAATAGTTCTTTGTATAACTTGCCATATGTATGAGACTTTAATTTCATTGGAAGTTTAAATCCAAAAAAATGCCCTACAGGGAAAGACACAGAGGAATTTTGTCCGTGTTGCTTTTTTCAAAAAGGAGATCAAGAGATGAATTGTCTAAGTACTTTCACAGGGACCAAATATCAGCCAGTTAAAAACTCTTAAATATATCAGAAAATATTATAACTATTTCTAAAAGCTGAAGTGAGATTATTCAACTTAGAAGGTTCTAGATTTTAGCAATGATCAAATTGTCAATGCTGGAGTTGTATTCTCTGTTTTTTTGGATGTCCTGAAACAGTGTAGCTGCCTTTCTAGATGATTTTTCACTTGAATAAAGCTGAATTTGGAAACATAAATCTCCAATAAAATTTAGGATGCTCTAGGTTAGTGAAGCCAACCAAAATACACAGATATGCGTGTGAGTATGATATTTCTTAGAACCAAGCCAGTAGATGTGCACAGCAATTCAGCCAGCTGCAAAGGACAAATAAAGTATCAACATTATCTGTAAGGAAAATAACAACTGTAAATACTTCTCCAAAGATCAGAATACCCACAATTTGCATACTGAGGCTTTTTAAACTGGGGAAAGGCTGGCAAAGATGCAGAAAAACTTGTTAATTTATTTTCTATGTATTTAATGATTATATGATAACAAAATATGAATTTATTTTCATAGGGAGTCAAGTTTATCATGCTGGCAGTTTTGTGATTAAAATGTTAGTTCAAATATTCTGGACCTTTTTCATATATGTTGCATCTCACTGTTTCACTGTGCAGAAGTGTTAGACATCAGAATTGCTTGACTATTAAGTGAAGCACATTAGTGCAGTTGTCAAAGTGCAGTAATCTGTTTTTTCAACTAGCATGAAGTTATCTTGTTGACAAATAATTTTACTTTCTCTGTTATCTGGTAGCATTTTCAAAGAAAAGAACTCAAGTATTCCCATTTGTGACTACTGGATATAGTGTGTGTTAGAAGTAAAAAACTATGCACTGAGTAAAGTGTGTTAATTATCTGTTATGTTATAAATACCTTTTTTTCCCCATTGTTAATAATAATAATAATTAAAAAAAAAAATTTGCAGGTACTGGAGGTACAGTGAAGAAATGAGATCCATGGACCCTGGCTATCCCAAACCAATCACAATTTGGAAAGGTATCCCAGAATCGCCTCAGGGAGCCTTTGTCCACAAAGAGAATGGTATGCAAACACATTTTTGATTTAATAATTTGCTAACAATGTTTATGTAAGATACTGTAGTAAAAGAGTGATTGATTATTTATATTAAGCATTGGAGGTATTTTTGAATTATGAACAGAGGAAATATATCCTTCTATAGAACTTACTCTTGTGAAAAAAGCTATGTTTGCATGTACCATTTAACATGAATGAAAATTATGGAGTCATAGAATCATAGAATATCCTGAGTTGAAAGGGACCCATAATGATAATTGAGTCCAACTCCTGACTGTTCACAGAATGGCCTGCAAATTAGACCATATGTCTGAGAGTGGTGATCAGATGCTGATTCAGCTCCAGCAAGCTTGGTATCATGACCATCACCCTGGGAAGACTGTTCAAGTGCCTGACCACTTTTTTTGGTGAAGAAACTTTTTCTGAAATCCAGCCCAAACCTCCCCTGTCGCATCTTCATGCCATTTCCTCAGGCTCTGTCACTGGTCACTAGAGAGAGATCAGTGCCTGCCCCTCTGCTCCCCTTCATGAGGAAGCTGTAGGCCACAATGAGGTCTCCCCTCAGCCTCCTCTTCTCTGAGCTGAACAAACCAAGCAACTTCAGCTGCTCCCCAAACACCTTCTTCCCCTCTAAACTATCTACCATCCTTATAGCCCTCCTTTGGACATTCTGTAATAGTTTTATGTTTTCTGTACCGTGGTGCCCAAAATTGCAGACAGTACTGAAGGTGAAGCCACACCAGTGCAGCATACAGGGACAATCAGTTTGATTAGCTAACAGTACCATGCTTGATGGACCTCAGGATATGGTTGGCCATCCTGGCTTCCTGGGCACACTGTTGACTCATGTTCAACTTGCTGTCAACCAAGATTTCCAGAGCCCTTTTAGTTGAATGTTCTTCACCATCTCACCCCCAGTCTGTATGCCAGGGTTCCAAGTGCAGAATCTGGCACTCACTCTTGTTAAACTTCATGTGGTCGGTGATTATTCAGCTCTCTAATTTGTCTAGATATAGCTTATCCATCGATTTGCATTTCATCTATAAATAGTAGGAGGAAATTCATGAGTCCTGAAGGTTTGTTTCTTGACATATTAATGCCAAAAACTGAAGTAATGGAGATTTTTGGCAGGGAGTCAGATTTTTATGCTTTTTATTTTTATTATTATTATTTTAATTTTTTTCAGTTACGTATGTTTGGTAATAACATTGGTTTACACCTGAATGATCTAATAACAGCTCCGTGCAGATATTTTAAATCTGCGTACACCATTTTCTCTTGGCAAAGCTGCTTTTCTTCATCTTCTGAAGTACAGCTGTAAGCTAAGTGGAATTGAAGAGAGACAGTTCTTATTTCTGGCTTGAAACTTATTTCAGTATATTTCTCATCCAGAACTGTTTGGGATGCTTCAAAGTGAATAGACCTGGCCATGATTATTTCAGCTCCAGCTGGGTTTTCAATGAATAAACAAACTAGTTGACCCTAATCTGTCAAAGACTGTATTCTCTGGAATTCTGTTATTGTTTGTAGAAATAGGGTGAAAATAAAATGCCCATTTATTCAATAAAATGATATAGGATGACAGATTTTCTAGAAATGGAAAAGAAATGAAACTTGGAAAGATTTGAAAGGCCTGTGAGTCAGGTGTGTTTCTCATGTATTTTATCTTTTGGTGATAAAATAATTTGGTAATGACAGTTCCAGACATTAAGTATAGAATACATGATTTGACCATTAATAATTTCAAATTTCTTCTCCAGGCTTCACATATTTCTACAAAGGAAAAGAGTACTGGAAATTCAACAACCAGATGCTCAGAGTGGAACCTGGCTATCCCAGATCCATCCTCAAGGATTTTATGGGTTGTGATGGACCAACAGATAGAGACAAAGACCGACACAGCCCTCAAGATGATGTTGACATTGTTATCAAATTGGACAACACAGCCAGCACTGTGAAAGCCATAGCTATTGTCATTCCCTGCATCCTGGCCTTGTGCCTCCTTGTCTTGGTTTACACCGTGTTCCAGTTCAAAAGGAAAGGAACACCTCGTCACATACTGTACTGCAAACGCTCTATGCAAGAGTGGGTGTGATGTAGGGTTTTGGTTTTTTTTTTTTTCTTTCCCTCCCAGGAGTTTGTGGTAACTTGAGATTCAACACAAGAGCTGTTCTGCAGTCTCCTAGCTAGGAGCGGGCATCTGTCAGTCTGAAACAAAGCTGATCCTTAAAACCCAGGAGGTTGCCTGTCCCGCGCATGAGTGGTGATTCGCTCAGCTGGGAAGCTTCCATGATAAACAGTATCTGCTGTTTCTTCAGTCCTTTGTCTTTCTTTGTCATTCAATTTAGGTCTTTCCTCTGCACACTAAACGCCAGATAAACTATCAGAATTAAGTAAGGAAGAGGAAAAAACAAAATCTCCAATGTTTCTACATTTTTCCCTTAAGGCCTGTTCCCCTTTGAAAAATTTTCTGCTGAAAGTCAATTTTTTTAGAAAAAAAAACACAACAACTCACAGTGGAACATTCAGGAAAGTGAGAAGACCCAAAACAGCTTTGTCTCCAAAGAGGATTGCTTTCTGTCTGCAATGGATAAAGTCCTATACTCCTATTTCCAGTCTTGCCAGGTGGGAGACCCGGATAACATGCAGGACTTCAGACTGTTCGGACAGCCATTTTCCAACAAACAAGGGGCCAAAATATCTGCAATATAGTAACAGCCTTAATAATACATTCATTTTGTGTTTTATACAGCTGCTCTGGGCTACGTCCTCAATGTTTTAAACTCATTTATATTCATCACTATATTCAAGTGGAATCTTTTTATTGGCTTGTTTGATTTTTGGGTTGGTTTTCTTGCATAATCTTTCCCAAGCTATACCAAGCCAACTGCCCCAGGCCTTTCACAGGTCTGTCAGGAGTACTCATTCCAATGGATGGTGAAAAAGCAGTGTGTCTCTGAAGTGGATTTCAGTGAACTAAAGTAACAGTGATGCTATAGAGAAACTTGACACTGGTATTACTTTGGTGTAACCCTTTGAGAACTATTGCATCAGTTTTCAGAGTCTGTTGGATGTTAATCTTGATTGTCATTAAATTACAGGATTGTGTTTGGGAAATAGAAATTTTAAAAGGAAAAAACAGTGGTCTTTTTTTTTTTTTTTTTTTTTTTTTTTTTTTCCTTTAACAGATTTCCTGTGACTGCGAGTGTTTCATTACTTGCATTATTGATAGAAAAGCATTTGTAACATAAAGAGAAAGTTATATTTATCAGCTACTTTCTGATTAAAGGAACCAAACGGAGGATTTTTCTGAACTGCTTACAGTTTCATAGCCTAACCTTTTATCCTAAGCATCTTGAATTTCTCTTTTAAACTATGTTGCATGATAATTCAGTTTACCTCTGCAGAGATAGAGTTACAGTTTCAAAGGAAAACTAAAATGATGACTCTGATATTGCATGAGTACCTTCTGGTGTTCCCCTGCATGTTCTCTATAGTTCTCAAAGGGTTAGTCAAATCTCTGGCCTTTAGCCAAACACGATATCATTAATAGAGCCAAGGGACCACCAAAGCATTTTGTCATTTTGTGTAATTTGTGCTAACAGCAGTATTGTCATTTTCATGTGACCTGCAGAGCAGGTTTGTATCAATATTTTTTTCCTAGAGAAAAGTCAGCAACTGACAGACCTCTTTATTGATTTTTAGGAGCTGCTTCTTGCAGTGATAGGCTTTACAGTCACTGGGCTGTGAACTTATTAAAGATGGTCAAAATGATGCACCCTAAAAGTCAGACATCTGGTTTTTTATGAAAGCCAGAATTTGAGGGGAGTAGCTTTTGCAACAATGAACAGCTTGCCTTGAACTTGATTATTGACCTGTTGACTGTCATTACCAAGTTAAACATTGTCTTCTGTGAACAGCTTCACTGTCTGAATTTCCTTGAAGAGTACTGTCCCATGTCTTTGCTCTTTGACCTTTAACTTGCGAACTGGCACAAATGGAATGGAATCTGGTGTTAATGAACTAAGATGGTTTAATTTCTTAAAAGGCTTGATGTACGTTATCCAAAATTAGAGAAGAAATGCTGAAATGTTTTCTTAGGAACGAAAAGACAGAAACTAAAATATTTATAATAGATCTGTAGAAGGGTATTTTGCTATGTATACGTGCACACTCTAAAAATGAAATACAGTGTAAGTGATTTTTTAATTTAACTTGAATACAATTTTCCATATAAAATTATCATTTCTACAAATAGCTAGCTATTAATGAAAAGGTTATAGGAAAGTATTAAAATACTTGAAATGGCCAGTATTGGCTTTTACATAAAATGAGACTTTTGTACTACATTCAGCCAATTTCTTACTGGTTTCTTAATTCACATAACTGGATCATTTTTTAGAGAGTGTAGGTATATATACATATATATTACGGTTATTATTATTTTGGTAATGGATAGCTTGACTGCCTTGAATTTATATTTATATTGAGCATAGCATGAAAAGTAGTATGCCTTTTTGTTCAATTACATGATTTTATATTGATTTGAGAACTTATTTTATGAACATGTGGCATGCTATGAGGCATTGCAAATTGTTATTTCTTAGAGCATAAACAGATATACATATGTAACGGCTAACAAAAATGAAGATTAGAAAAAAAGATATAGTTTTACAGCAAATATGCAATGCAGATGGCATTTTGGAGATGTTTTGTAGAGAAACTGCATACTGTAGGTTAGAACTGCACCAGTATCAACCCATAGCATTATTTAGTAAATCCAGTTCAGTTGTTGGTGAAAATATATATTAATTCACACTTAAATAACATTGGATATTTACTGCACATCAGCTCATTTGGTCAATTTGGGATTCTGTGCCCGTTTGTTCATTTTATATGACTGCATATGTGTGCATGCATTTATGTACTTATAAATGCATGCACACACACACGTACATGCATATATTAACCCATTTTTTATTGTCAGCAAACTGCTATACTTATTTTCTGTTACAGACAGAACAAATTGATTCCTTACCTGTTCCAATTTAGTCCCTTGGATAGTTGGTGGAAAAATACAAACACTACTACTTACTCCTCATTCAGTTTTCCTTTAAACAGGGGAACTGATTTTATATTATCTTTAAGTAGAGCAGCATCACATCTGTTTTTTTATTCACTTGAAACTTTCACTTAAGCTTTGAAATATCTTTCATGTCAAATTTAACTTTTTGTGCAACTATTTCCCTGAGAGTAAAGAAGTGCTAAGCATGTTGACTGTTGTTTTTTGATAAGGTAACCAAAAATGTTTGCACTTGGAGAACTTAATTTTAATTATGCAGGAAGGTAAGTGTGATAAATCTAGTGCTTGGTATATGGTACATCATAGATACATGAATACATAAATTGATTGGTTTGTTTTGCTCTAAAATGAATAAATATTATATACAGAGAAAGGCAGAAGTAATATTATATTGGTATATTCATGTCATACAGAGCAAGACTGTGTCAGCAGTTCTCTTGTATACTCCTATTTTTAGTCATAAAGGTTTGCTGTAAGTAAAACATGTAGGAGCAATTATGTTCAGTGTAATTTCCAAAATACTTACTGGCTGATTTTATGTTATAGAAGTTCAGAGTAAATTAGTGATGTTACCTGATCTAGTTTTGAACTCAAGTAAAAGTTCTAAGACAATGTTATTTTTTAAACAGTTGTTTTTCTACCAAGGCCTATAATTATGTGCACTAACAAAGTGAAAATACCTTGAGTTCTGCAATCTGGGTTCCTGCTCATGTGCCATTACCTTTTTCATAAACTTTTTAATAAAATTTTCCATATTATTACTGTAACAGTCTGTACTGTGGAACAATTCAAAAGTGAATATGCATTGTGTTAATCCATTACAGTCTATTGAGCTGGCTATACAGGGTTGTGTATCTTCAGAGTTCTATGGTCTGTGTGATGAAGGAGGCCAGAGTAGATGATAGAGGCATTTCCTCTGGCCTTTTAATGTATAAAACTATGAAAAGGTTGTTGACTGTACACACAAATTAATTTTTATCAGGAAATATATTTTAAAAACTGAGTGAGTATTTACTGGGCACGCTGAGATGGAGAGACACTCAAATGGCTCCAGAGGAGCCATTTCAAGTCTCCCAAATAAATGTAATACAAATTTAAAATCTTTGTATGAACTTTTATTTTTTTCTGTTTTCAAATATGGGCAAAGGGAGGGAATAACGGAAAAAATAGGTAAAGGCTGACTTTATGAATGAAAGTTACAGAAAGTAATATACTCAAACATGAGGGGTAGACTTATGCTTTCCTTTGGCAGTGTACCTCACCGCTCAAGACTCCTTTGCTCATAAGCGCTGTTAATTAAAAATAGTATATAAGACTTAATTTTTAATTTTCAGCTTTTTTTCTGTTTTATTTCACAATCTCATTGTCAGTTAAATTTAGTTTTTGGCACCAGATTATATAATTGAATTCTAGCTAATTGGTTAGAAAAGTGTGTAGGGTGCGTAGCAGTGGAAGCACTAAATTTCCTATTTTTGTTTGTTTGTTTGTTTGTTTTTCATTTGAGCCATTGCTAGTGCAACACTTAAAAAAGACACAGAGCAATTTGAATGGTGAATGTTCCAGTCACTGCGTTTTCAAGAAAGTAGAAATGCAAGCTATCATACCATTGGCAGCCTAAACTGGAGGTAGCACAAGGAGATGAATAACAATATGATTGGAGGGGCTTGCTCTGTCCTGGCTCACATATCTTCTCAGAATAAGGCCAGGGTTTTATTACCAATTGCAGAGGTGGAGGAAGCCATATGCTATAGCAGTAAGATCTTTGATGCAGCCATTACAGAACAGTAGCTCCTTGTCGCCATTTGTTGTTGCCAGGACTGTCTTTGGAAAGCTCTATTTCCAGAAGTGTAAATAAATGACTGCAGCCTTATGAGCCAGAAGAAAAATCATTATTATCACTGAAAGGAACAGAAGTCACTGGCCAGCTCAGTGTTCAGCTATGTTATAAATAAATAATATTGTGTGTGAGTCAAGGAGCAGATAACCTGTTACTGAATACAATGCTATAGCACAGAGAAACCAGCGCTGTAACATTAAGCATACTTCCTTAGCTCACAGACCACAGACTGCAGATAGTGTAGTTCAAATAAGACAAGTGTTTAAACATATGTCAGTTACACAACCAGGTGTAAATGAACCATACAACATATGAAATCAATGTTTCTGACATTTCTGACGTGTAAATTATTGAATTGTCTGCCAATGATGTCATGAACAAAATAATGTGTGAGTCCAATCTATCTAATCCGCTCTTGTGACTTGTAATCAAAGATGTTAGAAACTGGTACAGAACAATATTGTCATCAGTGCCATGAATGCTGAAAGGGTCTGATAGCAGACCACCCCTTGGTGTAGTCTGGCTCCATCTGACATTTGATCTAAGGTAGACTCTAGTGTTAGACAGCATAGGTTCTGTATGATATGACATTTGATATATGTATATAACTAGGAAAACACAATGACAATCATGAGTTCATTTTTGGGAGGATCATCAGTATGTGACCACAGCAAGCATTTGTTCTCAAAATTACAAACTACATAGATAGAGTTGAACATATAGCAGGTTTTGTTACTCAGTATTCATAAGCTTTAGCACATCATCTATAAATTATATTCAGTTTGTAATTGTAGCTGCCTGTTATGTTGTTGAGATATGACATTCTGGAGGATGTGAGAGTATGGTGGCTCTGTGGATGGAGCTTGAAGTATTACTTTGGTTTGCTCACAGTGTAGTTGAAATAAATTTTAAAGACAGATAAGATATAAATGAAGAAATGTTGATTCAAGCTAGAATATTAAAGAGAATTTTCTACACTTGGATGTGCATGCAGCATGGTGCTGCTTGCTGTTGCATAAACTACATAAACACTAACCACTACTTGTGCAGCCATTCATTACGGCACAAAGCTTTCCAGTCACACAGCATGGTTTCCTCTGCTTCTGTAAAATCACATTGTCCACAGCTGATAGTTACAATAGCCACTACATAAAGCAAAGTTTTTCCATTTAGCTAACAGCCATCTCTACCCTACGAAATTGCATCACATCCTTTTTACAGCTACACACTTAATCTTCTTGGCAAGCTCTCAGCATATCTTAATTCATAGTCTTCCATGCCCCAGAAGAAAAAAAAATTTTTTTGCTTTTGCAATAAAAATATATACTGAGCATTCTCTTCATTTCGCCATCTGGCACTGACACATTAAATAATCACTTTTACTTTGTGCCATGCACATGTTCTGGATCATCCATTTACCCATCCATCATTCTGGGAACTGGGTTTCGGGGAAGTGGGATTAACAACAAAAGGCTGGTATAAAATAACTTCCTGCAGTAACTGCTCAGACCTTAACAATATGACAGCAGAGTTTGAGGAGTTTTTAGAGAAGTATTATATTACTTATGCAGTGGTAATGGCATACCATAACTATGCCAATCAGTGCCTGTTGAGACAGGTTCACCCCTTGCAGAGACTAGTGCGTTAAATCAGAAAATGATGTTTCTAAATTATATTTCCATTCTCGCATGCTGGGATAGTTTTAAACTCAGACTTCGTATGTTTTTATGACTTACATGGCTGTAAATAAAATTATAAGTTTTGTGGAAGCTGACAGTGCTTAGGGTCAGCATGCAGTAATTACTGACTCATGTATAAGGTGCAAAAAATCTTTGGTTCCCTTACTATAATTGCACAGCCTCAAAAATGGAAAAAAGGACGTTGGTCAGTAGTGTAAATTGGTGGTTTTAAACATTCTTTATTTGCCAGTGTTAACAATTACATTATATTATACATAGCCCAAAAAAGCTCTTCTGTACAGCTGATATATTTCAGTTGAAATGCCCCATATTTATTTAGGCATGCACTGAGTCTAAACAGAGATGCATATATTATATATGCATTGCTTGGCTATTGCCATAAAACTGACAGTGCACACATACTGATCATCTTCATATTTTATGGAATCACTATGTTCAAGTCAGATCTGAGTAGTTTGCTCGCATATAAGCAGAAGAAATTGGTAAATGTGATTAAATGTATTTAGAAGGCATCATCAGCAACCTACAGCACTGTTTTAGATGATCATTACAAAATACAGTTCACACCCACAAGGCATTTTTATATTTGCATAGTTGTGTTTTACCTTATATAATGGCATGCTATGAACTCAAGCCATGAAAAATGAGTTAGTTGAAAATTAAAAAAAAACTATCAGGACATTAATTGTTAATACTCAACTTGCAGGTATACCTGAGGTTCCTATACCCAGTACAATTTAATCTTGATCAGAAATCTAGTACTGAAGGAATGTGTGATGATGAATAATCTATTCTCAGTTCTTGCAGTGTAATACATTTGGTGAAATATTGTGAACTAAGTACATTACTAACATCCATCCTTTGTGTGTTTCTGAAATGAATTGACGTTTCTTGCCAATTCATGCTTATGAGTTTGTACTTACAGTGTCATTCACTATTACTATTTTTCTGTGTCTGAATGAAAACCTTTTTATAGGATAGATCAAGGACTATGAATCTCCCTTCTTATCGAACAGGTTGCACAGGCCGTCATCTGCTATCAATATGCATTGCTTTGGACAGGGTTGTCCTTGGCTTACAGCGATGACAAATGCAGATTCTAGGGCGGCACCATTGAAATTTTTCTCAGAGGAAACTTAGATTAGTGAAGAACTGTCTTACCACCAATTTTAAAATCCACAGGAGAGCCAACCAGGCCTTTTGATCAAAGACAACAGAAAGACACTCTACTTATCTGCGGCAATTGTAAATAATTTGAGAAAGGATTACTCAAAGCAGGAGCATTCTGAATTGATATTAAAAAGTTATCACAATTAAATGTTCCTAGTTTTTTTTTTTTTTCAAAAATTAGAAGCAACTAGCTAACTGTCATTTGAAGAACTCTGCCAGATGAGACATAAGCAAAAAGAAGCCTTTCCTTACATTAATCCAAATTCAGCCGTGTATCTCCATAATCTCTCAGTCCTGAAGCATTTGATATAATAGAAACAAATCTATGACCTCTGGACTTTTCATATATTGTTTGTTTATTTAAACTGATAAATAACTTCAATCTTCTGATCCCTCCCCCCTTCTTTTCTTATTTTACTTTTTCCACTGTGCCTTGACGTGTTTCCTGGCTGATCCAATTTGTAATGTATTTTGATCTTAGTAGGCAGGTGAGAAATGGTCTATTTACTCTACAGACAAAAGAAAAAAGAAGTTGTACATCTCATTAATCATGTGAATTTTTACAGTCTATCATTAGGAAATGCAGCTTTTTTGTCTATGGTGAAAAGGTAGCACCTTCTCAAAATCATGTCATTTTCACATTTGAGGAACTTGGTATGTATCTTTCACTAAATCTTGTTCATTATCCAGTCCCTTAATAGCTGAATTCCATGTTATTTACTTCAGATTTCTGAATTCTCTGACATTCATTGACACAGCCATCCTATAACTCTTTTAAAATGATGTGACAGAGCCAGCACTGATCATCGTAGGATCCATATTTGCATCTCATGGCTGTTCCACTGGTAATTTGTACAATAATATAACAATAATTTACATTCATGCTTTCTGTGTGAGATGAGCAGTCTAGAAATCTGTGTTTTTTTAATGTTTTGGTATTATTTGCAGTGGTTCAAACTTAACTTTTTCTCTTTTTTATTTCTTTTCATTCCAAAGTCTATGATCTATGTGTGGATATTCCAACAATAACTGTAGTGTTGGACTCCTTTCTCTACCACAAGTCAATTCATACACAAGCTTCAACCATCAATAAATTATTGCTGTTGCACAACAGACTGATGAATGGCAGAAAGTTTTCCTACTTGTATTAGCATCCTAAACTTTAGGCATAAAAAATAACACATTCATGAAGAGCTCTCTCTTTCATCTGGTATTGTTGGCTGGGAGTTGGATTCATTACACAGTTCAGTCACAACTTGCAGAGAATCATAGCATCAAAGATCTGTAGGGGTTGAAAGGGACTTCTGGAGGTCATCTAGTCCAACCCCCCTCATAAAGCAGGCTCCCTAGAAAGGTACAAATGTTTGACTTCTGTAAGTTTAATGCACATGATTAATGCTCCTATATGTGCAGAATATGTTTGAAGAAAGTGAGTTCTCCCTGCCAGTCCAGTGGTTAGTATAGTTAGCAAACATGTATGCCTGCTTTTATCTGTATGTAGTCAGAGTTTGATACGGTTATATACAAAAGAGTGCATTTTTTGCATACTACATACGCATTCTTGTTTCCATTATTTTCCAAACATGCACTTTACTTTCCATCCAAGTGCTATAACTATATATCTACCAGAGCATGATTGTTTCTTTTTGTCTGCTGGGTGTTATTTGTGATTGTAGCAGCTGATTCAATTTTCCATCTAGTTGTCATTCTTTCCTCCACCTAATTCCCTATAATTCCAGAAGTAACTGATCTGATTCCAGTATGTTAGCAAGTAATTAATACATTTATGAGACTCTGACACACTTCTCACTCCTCACACCATGATACACTTGTTTATCCTCCACCTCTGAGGAAGAAGAAACAAGAAACAAAAATTTCATGTAAAGACAAGGAACAGTTGCTAAGATATCTTTGAAAGTGGTTTTATTCATACCATGACTGTAAAACCCACACACCGTTAAACAGCAACTCTTTTCAAGCTCTACTTCTTGAACAACCCAACAATTGCTCACTTAATTTAAAAATTGTACGAGATGTGACTTTCCTGTGTGATCTAAATTCCTCAACTGTTTTCCTTTTCTCTGCATTGCCCCATACATTTCGTGTCCATGTTTGCTCATTAGAATGTATGTTATTAACAAAGTAACTGGAGCATTTATTTTTTCTGCAACTAAATTTCATGTTGTTATTGTTATTTTATTTTATTTTATTTTATTTTATTGGCTCACACAACATTCTATACAGTAACGTTTTTATAACTGACATATGTTATTCCTTCAGGTAGCTTCTACTGACAAACACAAAGCTTGTTTGTGTGCAAATGCAAGGCTGACTAAATGGTGCTAAAGTGTATTATGACTGTCAGATATTATCAGGCAAAATTTTGTGGTGCTTAGACTGATTTTTTTCATTGTTTTTATTGATCAATGCATTGAACAGTGTTTTATTATACACAAGTTGTCTTTTATTAGTAAATCAAGACCTCATATTGCATTGTTAGAAAAAAATGGGTTAATTAGTCTATATAACATCTCACCAAGCTATTATCTCTTTAACTCCTTATAATGTTGTATCATTAAAGGTCAAGGGGTCATGAATAATCTCATTGCTGAAGACCATTAACAAGACTGAACATTTTCAACAAAGTACTTATGTTTACAATGCTATAACCCTTTGACTGCTGCGGCAACCTTTAACCACAGAAAAGTCACATGCTGGAATCATCATTATGGTTCTTGCCATGGCACTCAAAGAGTTAAGGGCTGTGCAGTGATTTGTTTTATATTTATTAATTTATATTTATTTTGTTTTCATTTGAGAAGGGGGGAATTGGGGTGGGGCAGTTCTTGTCTGCTGTAAGTGTCTTAACCAAGGGAAGGGTTAAAATGGCTTTTTATACTATTGCATCTTATGTACTTACCATGGTTTCATTGTGTTGTAATTAAAAAAAAAATCTGTCAATAAATAAGAGAACAGAAAAAAAAAAAGTTTCATAAAGGCACTGTGGTTTACTTGTATAAATTATTGTAAGAATTATAGCTGCTGCTCTTTAGATACAGTAGAACATTACAGACAACCTTAGCTTCAGAAAAGGAATTCATAACTGATGCTGACAATATAGAGAAATGTTACTATCTAGATACTAGCAAAGTAATAATAATAATAATAATAGTTAATTTTTCAAATAAAAATAGAATGGTGAAAATTAATTTGTGCGAAAAAGAGGTAGAATGGTAGTGGACCTAATTCTGTAATGTCTGAATGCCACTCGTTAGGGTTTGTTGTCACTGTCACTACAAACAAAAGATGAACAGGAGTCTGTATTTCTTCACTTCTTATATGTGAAGAAAACCATGAAAACTATAGTGTAAATAAAACATGAGTCTACTCATTCAGCCTAGAAAGTACTTCCCATTTATCTTTGTCTGCAGGTAATTGACACAAAACACCAGTTCTGAATGTGAAGATTTAGAGAGTCTAAAATATCTTAGTGTCTTAAGTTCAAGGAAGTGTGTTATTTCTGAAACATAAGAATTAAAAAAAAAAAAAAAAAATCCAAATCGATCCATTTCTACTTTATATCAATCACTTCATAGGTGAAGATGCAGCAAAAATTAGAAAATTTAGTTAACATCAGCTAAACATCTGGACTTCCCAATCAAAATAAACTAAGGATAAAGGAAATTAGTATTTTACAGATCATCTATTAAGCCAAATGGGAAAATTCTGAATGCTCACCACTCCTGAAGACTGAACTTTAATGAACTAGGTAGATAGATACTCACAGGGAGAATAGTAGGTTTTGCTGACGTGGTCTTCAGTAAGGGCTTTGATACTGCCCCCCATAAGAAACTCATCAATATATGAGGTGAACAGACAGGCAGTGAGGAAGATCACAAATTGGCGGAATGGTGAGGCTCAGATAGCAGTTGTCAGTGGTATAAATTCTAGTGCAGTCCAGAAATGAGCACAGTATCCCAGGAGTTAATATTGGATCCAATCCTGTTCAACAGTTTTCTTATTTATCTTGACCCACAGCAAGTTTGCACATGACACAAAAGTGAGAGGAGTGGCTGACATGCCAGAGAATTATGCTACCATACAGAGGAATCTGGACCTGTTGGACAGATGGACCAACAGGTACCTCATGAAGTTTAACAAGTATTGTGAAGTCCTGGAAAGGAACAACCCCAGGTACCAGGGATAAAAGCAGCTATAGAAAGTAGTTCTGCAGAAAAAGACCTGGTGGTCCTGCTCAACAGCAAGTTGAACAGGAGTCAGCAATGTGGCATTAAAATATCTAACAAAATTCCTGGCTGCATTAGGAAAAGTATCTCCAGAAGTTCAAGGTAAATGATCCTTCCACTCATTAATGTTGAGGTCACACTTGGAGTGCTGGATCAATTTCTTGGGTCCTCAGTACAAGAGAGACCTGAGAGAGACTGGCAACACCCCAGTGTGGGGCCACCAAGACGATTAAAGCATGGCTTCGCATGGGAAGGTCATGCCTGACCAATCTGGTGGCCTTCTGTGGCAGAGTCATCGCATTGGTGGGCAATTGTAAGGTATATCATCTACCTGGACTTCTGCAAGGTATTTGACATAGTTTCCCACCATATTCTTAACTCTAAATTGGAGAGGTATGGATTTGAAGAGTGGACTATTTAGTTGATAAGGTATTGGTTGAAGCGTTGCAGCCAGAGGGTTGTGGTCAATGGTTCCATGTCCAGGTAAGGCCAGTAACAAGTGGCATCCCCCCAGAGATCTGTCTTGGGCCAGGTACTCTTTAGCATCCTTATCAGTGAGATAAATGATAAGATTGAGTGCACCCTCAGCAAGTTTGCTTAGGACACTAAGCTGAGCATTGCAGCTGATTCAGCAGAAGAGATACCATCCAGAGAAACCTGGATAAAGTTGTAAATTGGGCCCTTGTATACAAGCTTGGAGAAGGAATCCTTGAGAGTAGCCCTGCTGAGAAGAACGTAGGGGTCCTGATATATGAAAAACAAGACAGCAGTATGAGCTGGCAGCCCAAAAAGTCAATAGTAACCTGGGTTCCATCAGAAGAGAGATGGCCAGTAGGGTGAAAGAAATCATTTTCCCCCCTCTCTTCTGCCCTTGGGAGGCCCCAGCTGGAGTACTGCATCCAAGTTTGGGGTCCCCAATACAGGAAGGATGTGGAGCTGTTGAAAAGAGTCCAGAAGAGTGCCCAGATGATGATCAGAGGACTGGAGCACCTCTGCAATGGAGATAGCCTAAAGGAATTGAACTTGTTCAGCCTCGAAAAGAAAAGGCTACAGGGAGACCTCATCGCAGCCTTCCAATATTTTAAAAGAGCTTATAAAGATGAGGGAAATATATTTTTTACATTGGTAGATAGTGACAGGACAAGGGGGAAGGTTTTAAGCTAAAGGAAAGGAGTTCTAGATTAGATGTCAGGGGCAAGTTCTTCAATGAGAGACTGGTGAGGTGGTGGAATAGATTGTCCAGCGAGGTTGTGAATGCCCTGTCCCTGGATATATTTAAGGCCAAGTTGGATGGGGCCCTGAGCAATGTGATGTCCTAATGCCAGGACAAGAGGCAAAGGGCACAAACCAGAAAGCAAGAGGCTTTACTGTGTAGGTGACTGAGCAATGGCACATGTTCTGCAGATAGTTTGTGGCATCTTTCTTCTTGGACATACTCAAAATCTATCTACTCATGGTCGTGGACAGACTCTTCATGTCCCTGCTTGACCAGTGTTTTGACCAAATGGCCTCGCAGGTCCCTTTCATCTACACAAATTTTCTATAATTCTGTGACTCTATGATTCAATGTTTGTCACATTAAATGCATTAAATAGGCATTTTCTCATAAGTACCTCTTTCACCAAAGATGTTTTTTAGTCCTGATCTGAAATTTTCAAGTTATAACTGAGGAAAACTAGAATGAATAAGCTGCAAAAACAAAGCATCTTAAGCATACGTTTTTGTATTAGTATTTAATTTCTGGAAAGCTTCCAAGCTGAAATAGGTATTGCTACCACACTAACAACATTCAGTATATTGATGTGAAATTTGGTTTGTAACTCATTTAATCCTTCACAAGTCACTGCAAGAAACAACTCCTAAAGAGCATGCTTAATTGCCCAGATGTTTCTGTGAAATTACTGTCATTAATCACTGTATTGATTCTTTTCTCTTTTCCAGGATTCTTCTATTTTTAAATATTCCCCTGAAGTGACATGTAAAGGTATCCCTGTTATCCATGACTTGCTTTTTTGCTAAGTGAAAGATTTATTGTGCAGCGTTTTTGTTATATGGTTCACAGGCTTTTTTTTTTCTTTTTTCTTTTTTTTTCCCCATCATCTGACAATCTCACCATGACATATGGCTGTAGTTCCCTGTAGTTCCCTACACTGAGAACTTGTTACCTGCATATCTTTGCTCATATTTTCATTAAAGTAATACATTCAGCTTGCAAACACTAAGGAGTGTTTCCATCTGCGGTTGTTTTTTATTTGTTTGTTTGTTTGCTTATTATTGTGAAAGAAGACATAGGGTATCTGAATTCTGTTACAGCATCAAATAATTTAGTTCCTAAATGTCTTCTGGTTCAACTTCCTTGACTGTTCACTCTGTGTGTGCATTGTACCTTTTCTTTTGAACTTCACCAATTAGATCTTTCAGAAACAAACAAAAAACAAAAACCTGTTTTCTTTTGGAGATAGTAATCCCAGGAACCACTTTGACCTAATGGACAATTTCTTCTATATGAACCCCAAAAATATAACATTTGCTGGAATAATGTATGTTCTGAAAACACCTAAATTAAAAAAGAAACAGAATTAGTACACTCTGTGTTCAGTTTATTTACAAAAACATTGAGTTTGCAAACCTTTTTGGAATACAACTGATATCCAGTCATGCACTGTTTAAACTTAGAACCATACCAAACTGAGAGATAAAAAAAATTTAGATTTTTCACCAAAGCCAAAAGATCAGTTTAGGATACAAGAACCTAAATGTGCCTCATGAGTCTATAAGACATAATAGTTTTTAGCCTGTGCCTAAATTAAGCACACTGAGACAATAGCTGATTATAACGGATTTGTGCTCTACATGGTGGCTTTCTCATGTTGGTTCCTTTCTCCTGAATAGATCGCCAAATTTGGAAGTTAAGACTGCTTCTTTCAATAAAGCATGCAAGTTAAATAAATTGTATCCCCTTCATCTCTCAGCCAGAAGAACCTGAAAATTAACATTCAGAGGTACCACATAATGAAATAAGGCACATCAGGACTGACAGGAATTACTGTACAGAAAAAAAAGAAAAAAGAAAGAAAAAAATATTACAGAAAAGTAGCTCAATACAAGGTTTTTCATGCTTAAATGACTGACATACTTGCATACTTGACTATACTAATACAGTGGGCAACAATCAGGCAACAACAGAACCAGAGTCTCTCATTTGCAAGTGTCATGTTCTTTCCAGGTGTATCTTTTTCTCATTATTATTTTTTAATTAACTATAATTTGGATATAAACTTTTATTACCCACAGAGAAGGTTCCTCCACCGACTCACTGCTGAAATTTATGCGGATAGCAGACCTTGAGAATACTACAAACTGCACAGAGAAGAAAACATTCATTGAGCTATCCAGCTATCCTTTATGGTCACTGATTAACAGAACAGGATATATGATGAGAGCAGAAAGAGGCCTTCTAAGGGCAGCAGTGTTGGTTATGCCTTCTGACTATAATGCTGAAAGCCACCTATTTCTTTTCTACATCCAGCTTTGTGTATGATGCTTTGCTTATCGTGGAAACAGAATTTTCCTAGTTGGTAGAGACCCATAAGAATCATTGAATCCCTCTCCCAGCTGTACACAGGACAACACAAAAATTCCCCAGGGAGGAGATTCACTCCTTGCAGGTGCCCTATCATGTCCTTGCGAGAGTTGTTATTCTCTAGGAGCTTTGGATCATGGCTCAATTTCATTTCTCCTCTGTTTGAAGAAATATTCGAATTTGTAAACATTCCTGCATACATCAGATTTTTGAAAAAAATTGTTATGTAGTTTTTTTCCACTGGATTCTACTGCCACCATCTCATGAAATCAGTACAGTACAGTCAGAAGCCTGTTTTACAGTAAACTGTTTAATTTCTTACAGTAAGCAAGTAGTAAAAAGAATGCTACAAACCACATTATTTTAGATTGAAGGTAGCAGTTCCCTGGGTCTTTTTTTTTTTTTTTTTTTTTTTTCTTCTTGAAAAAATTGAACTTATTCTCAAGAAGGGAGATAAAGAAGATCCAGGGAACTACAGACCAGTCAGCCTCACCTCTGCACTTCCTAGATCATGGAGCAGATCCTCCCAAAGGTCTTACTAAGGCACATGGAAAATAAAGATGAAGTGATTGGTGGCAAACAACATGGCTTCACTATGAGCATGTTATGCCTGATAGGCATGGTGACTTTTTCTGATTGAGTTACAGCATCAGTGGATAAAGGAAAAGCAACTGACATCCTCTTCCTGGACTTGTGCAAAGTGTTTGACACTCTCCCAGTGACATCCTAGTCATCAAATTGGAGAAAAAATTGATGGGTGGACCACACACTGAATAAGGAATTTGCTGGGCAGTCAAACTCAGAGAGTTGTGGTCAGTGACTTAATACCCAAGTGGAAACCAGTGATGAGTGGCATTCCTCAGGGATAGATGTTGGGATAGGTGTTATTTAACAACTTTGTAGGTCACATGGACAGTGGGTTCAAGTGCACCCTCAGCAAGTTTCCAGATGGCACCAAGTTGAGTGATGCAGTTGACATGCTAGGGGGAAGGGATGCCATCCAAAGGGACCTGAACAGATTTGAGAAGTGGGTCCATGCCAACCTCATGAAGTTCAACAAAGCCAAGTGGAAGATTCTGCACCTGGGTTGGGGCAATGCCAAGCACAGATACAGGTTGTGTGGAGAATTACTTCAGAGCAGACCTGAGGAGAAGGATTTGGGAGTGTTGATTGATTAAAGATTCCCATGAGCTGGCAACATGCACTTGCAGCCCAGAAGGCCAACCGTATCCTGGACTGCATCAAGAGAAGTTGATCAGCAAGTCAAGGAAAATTATTCTGCCCCTCTGCTCTGCACTTGTGAGACTCCACCTACAGTACTGTGTACAGAGCTAAGGCCCCAACACAAGGACATGGAGATGTTAGAGAAGGTGGTCCAGAAGAGGGCCACAAAGATGCTCAGAAGGCTGGAGCATCTCCACTAGAGGGACAGGCTGAGAGAGCTGGGGCTCTTCAGCCTGGAGAAGAGAAGGCTCCAAGGAGACCTCATAGCGACCTTCCAGTACCTGAGGGAGGCCTACAGGAAAGCTGGGGAGGGACTTTTTATAAGGGCAGGTAGAAATCGAATGAGGGAAAATGGTTTTAAACTGGAAGAGGGTGGATTTACACTAGATATTAGAAAGAAATTATTTACTGTGAGGATGGAGAGACACTGGAACAGGTTGCCCAGTGAGGCTGTGGATCCTTCTTTCTGGAAGCATTCAAGGATGGGCTGGATGTGGCTTTGAGCAACCTAGTCTAGAGGGAGGTGTCCCTGCCTATAGCAGGGAGTTGGAACTACATAATCTAAAAGTTCCCTTCCAACCAAACTGCTCTCTGATTCTACATGTTAATCTCTGTTTCAATCAAGCATTATTGCTAGCATTCTTGACATCATAGACAATATTATCAGGAGATGTTTGTCCACATATCTGACATATAACATAAAGTCCCCAAAACTGTGTGTTTTTATGCATGAATCCTTTTATTTATTTTTACAATAAGGCATAAAGAATCCTTTTTCTTGAAGTTATGCATTATTATTTCTTTACCACATCTCTACCTGCTTCAACTACCAGGAAAGTTATATGAAATGAGCAGTAATCTAAGTAATCTAAGCAAGTTTTTCTTGCTATGCATTTTCCAAACAAGTGCTTCAAGACAGTTTTCACCCATTTGGATTCCCATTCATGAAAACACTCTTACAGGATGGTAGCTAATGAGGTAATATAATATTTTATCCTTCTAATTTGCTGATTTTCTTGGTGAAGCATACAATACACTTCTGTATTTATTCATGTTGCTTTTGTAACTGTTTGCATATAGGTTTTTCAGTTATTGTGAAATAATTATATCATATTAGCATAAACATTGCATTTTGCAGCTTGAGGAGCAACCCTTTTGATTACAGGAGGTAAAAAGATGTGGGAGGATGCTTGAGTATTTGAGAATGAAACACGGTTGAAACTTGCCAATTCTTCATGCTACATTTCCCTGCGAATTCAGAATGAATTTCAGCCCTGATCTCAAGGATCATACATAAATATCTTTCAAAAAGAGGAGTTTCTGAGTAAGACTTTTGGGAGGTTTAATAAACTTTTATCTTTCCAAGTCTCTAGGATGGGGGTAGTGGGTCAGTTAGCTGATTTATTTGCACTATAGGCCTCCTCTACAGATGATTAAATTTTAAATGGATAATTTGATGAGCGGGGCAATAGGAAAAATGTTCTTTCCCCAACAACTAATTTAACTTGACTTCTTTTGACATAAAATGAAGGTCCATCAAGATCCTGAAAAGCTCTTGTGTATGTATGTATGTGAAGGCAGGTATATCAAAGCTCTTCAAATTACATGAACATCACAGTGAACATCACAGTGTTAAGCCTGGGTTTTGATGGTGTTTCCCTGTAGCAAATTATGCTGAAAACTGTTATGCTAAAATGGCAAGGTGGGATTTGAGGTGGAATCAGATGGAGAATACCAGTTATGATGCTATGATAAACTGCAATCATATGCTGGATCATATCATACAGAGCAAACCTTACCTTGCTGAGAAGTATTACAGAATCACAGAAAATCACTGAATTGCAGGGGTTGGAAGGGATCTCAGCAGATAATCCAGTTCAAACTCCCTGCTAAAATAAGTATCTTACAATAAGCTGCACAGGTAAGGCATCCAGATGGGTTTTGAATATCTCCACAGAAAGAGACTCTAGAACCTCTCTGGGCAACCTGTTCCAGTGCTCTGTCACCCTTACCATAAAGATGTTCTTCTGCATGGTTTTACGGAAGATCCGATGTTCTAGTTTTACTACTACACTGTGCACCACCAAGAAGAGTCTGGTCTCATTCATTTGCCTTCCACCTCACTTTAGGTGATAGGATAGGACAGGATAGGATAGGATAGGATAGGATAGGATAGGATAGGATAGGATAGGATAG